>NW_017278534.1:525577-616179 GCF_001594065.2 Cyphomyrmex costatus | reverse complement strand
TATGTATGTGTGTGTGTATGTGTATGCATACATGTATAATTCATCTAATTTGTAATATATATAAAAAAAATATAAAATTTAATACATATAAAATGTAACAATGCATAAAATTCTATTATAAAATATGTCAAGAAACATACATAATGAGATTTTATATATGATACAGTTAGTATTATCTGAGATGACATAAATTTGATACATACATAAGCTATGGTACCAACGAGTACACCAATACCAGCAAGTAATTGAACATTGTAAACTCTCTGTCTTGCGTCATAGTGTTCTTTCCACGATCCACATGGTCCAGGTATATCATTTATGGTTGGCAATCTAAGATCGTCCTGAACTGCTTTTGAACTGGAGGAACGAGTACCTTTACATTGCAAAATTAAATGTTCAGATAAAATATTATCTTTCTTAATTTTTTAATTTATATGCATTTATATTATTTTTTATTTAAGTATATTTTTGCACAGTTCAATTTCAATATAATTTTTTAATTTCGATATTAAGCTTTTTTAATTTATAATGAGATAGATAAATTTAGGCATTGAAAGAAGAGAAATCGAAGATGCCGAATACATAAAGTGCAAGCAACATAAAGACCTAATCATAATCCTAATTCAAATAACAAGTCTCTTATATCAATTTGAAACAGTTCCTGCTCTACATAATGCTAGTGCTAAATATTTGATAAGCGATATTATTTCAAGTCGAAAATAATACCATGGAAAATTAGAAGCCATAAAGTCTAATGTTAAAATAAAGAATACATTTGTTGATAATTTACACAAGATTGTAATTTTATCAGAGCATTTCCTTATAATTAAATTAATTATTTTCTAAGTTCACAAATCTAAAGTAATTGACATAGAAAACGTTATTTAAAGAATTTATCATAGACAAAGCGAAAAATTTTATATTATTTATTATCGTAATGAGTTTACACGGAATAATATTTAGTGGCATTCACACCTAGCAGGCATTATGTAAGATATAAAGTGGACTATATTATGGATTAGAACGAATGGTTCTGAAATAAGAAAAATCTCACCTCTTCTGATGAAGTTACGAGAGATCGGACGCAATACGTGATTAAGCATTTTGACGTAATTAATTTGCTGTCGTAAGTCACAAGAAATCTACGAAGTGACAGATGAAAGGTCGTTGACAAATCAAAATATGTTCTTCTTTTAATTAATTAATGGATCCTGACTCCCTAGTGATTTTGGAGGAAGGTTAAATGTGCCTCCTTTTAGCGCATGCGCATTGAAGTATGTACTAAATGTCGAAATCAGAATTTTAGATCTAGAAGAATACACCAATAATAGCGAGCGCTCACTCAACTGTTGAGTCCGCTGAATGCGCCCTATGATCATACGACTTCTATGTAGACGAGCCTTAATTCCTTATTCCTTCTATTGTGGCTGTACTTTAACTTTAATCTCGGTTTAACTTGGTTTAACTTACTATTCATCTTTTTCTCATTTTTAGGACTGTGCAGAATAAAAGGAACAGGGAATAGAGAACAGAGAATAAGAATTTCAACCTATCAGAAATCATGTACTATTGAATACACAACTGTTTATTCCACTAATAATAGAGAGCGCAATAAACAAATAACGTTATCAACAATGTGATAAGAATGGAGCGTGTGTGGCCCATTATTGCCCAGTCACTTACTTTGAGATGTTACAGGTAAGAAATTGATGTAAAATCTATAATAACTAAATTATCTATAATGACTAAAAATGCATATAAAAACCGAGATAGAAACGAAACGTCAGAGAGTAAACCTGAATAAACAAGAATGAATTAATATTGAATTAGTATTGAAATTTGGATTTATCCGAATGCGTAATTTAAATATGGAAAATTTTTTTACAACTTATACAGTTTAGCTACATCTAAAAAATTAATAAAATTAGGCTTATTTGACGCGTTTTTGCGTGAAACGAAAGAATTTGACAGAAATAAGCGTCGCTCTGCATTCAGAACCGATATTAAGCGTTAAAATTCGCGATTATTTAGGTTAAAAAATCTGTCACATATAGTTATAGGTCTGTTTTTTCTCCACCCCAAGTTTTCTGAAAGTGATGTTTATTAGTGCGATAAATTAATGATGATTATGTTTGTATATTACTGTCAGTTGTCAGTATAGTCACCAATGAATGAGCACCCTATAATTCCTGTCCAATTTCTTCGTATAGTTTCACATTCTAATGTTACTTGTCATAAAACATTATAGATTTTTTCATCTGTTTTTTACCTTCAGTGCCATGTTAAGGTAAAATGGATAAAGTAATCTGTAATTTATAATTTTTTCAAGCTTTAAATACAAAATATGCCAGGGGCAAGTATATTAGAATTTATATTTTCATCATGGAAAAGGAATTTTTATTCTGTGAAACTATTACAAAGAAATTGGGCAGGAATTAAACATCAAAAACACTAGTTTTATCGGTAATACAGGCGGCGCCAGCATATTTTAGCATAAAGAAATTCGTCTTTGAGTTAGAATTTTGAATTAGAAAGTATTCACTAGGCAATAAAGGCAGAAAAGCTGATATTTTTACATTGAAAGACTTAGAAATGTTTCATGCAATTCCTATAAATGAATAAATTCGGATTGAAAAAAAAATTTATTTTAATATTTGTGAATGCATATTTTGAAAACTTGAATCCATTTCAATCCATTCTCATTTATTGGGATATACTTATCTTATTTTTTCGTGAATAAAAATTAAAAATTTAGTTTATGTAAACTTGAATATATCAACGAAAAAAAATTTTGTTTGACCGCGCCCAATTGGAGGGTCTTCAGGCAGCATTCAAGAAAAGATATGCAAGTAGTCAGATTTTTTAATAACGTACAAAAAATTCGGTGGCTAAAATACTGAAAAAGTTTTTTTTTCCCATACAAATTCAGTACAAAACTTCATGTGCTCGGTGGCACGGGTTAAAAATTTTTATTTTTTTTTTTCCGTTGGGAAACTTTTTTTTTATTTATTTTGAACCACTTTTTGCCCGGAAAATGGAAAAATTCGAAAATCGCCAAATTAACGGACACCCTAGTGTACATCTGGATTTCGGAGAATCAAGATTTCACTGTACTTCACGGATTGTCACAGACTTTATCAGAATTCAACGTACTTCGTTGAACTTCATCAGACTTTGAGGAATTCAATGAACTTCTGACAGATTATACACCGAAATTCAAGAGTGGTTACCCTCTCGAAAAATACTTAATTTGTTATTATATTTATAACAAAGTTATTGTCTTTTAGCATACAACCGGCGAAACGTTACATCAACACAATGGTACATCCACTAATTGCAGTATGTCAAATGCGATCGATAGCTGACAAAGTAAAAAATCTGGAGGTTGTGAGGGAATTAGCAGCTGAGGCCAAACGCAGATCGGCCACAGTATGTATGCAACAAATAGTATTTTATATCCTAAATGACAATAACTTCATTATTGTTATACAACAATAATGACTTGAACCAGGAAATTTAATATTTATTTTTAATATTTATATTTAAGAAATCGCTGTTGTAATTAATTAAACAATTGCATAATGCATTATAGCGCTCCACTTACTGCGTTGACTCCTTAAGGTCCCATTTTGTACTTTTTTATTGTGGAGTAACTTTATTCTTTTAATTTATATATTTTGCAGATAGCATTTTTTCCTGAAGCTTGCGATTTTTTGGCGGATAATAAGAAGGACATTGTTGTCATGGCTGAGCCTTTGACTGGACTGACAGTAACATCTTATAAAGAGATTGCTATTAAGAATAATATCTGGTTATCCTTAGGTGGAATTCACGAAGCTGTAAATATTTTAATTTCTATTTTACATTAATTTACTTAAATATACAAAAGATAAAATAATTATTTCTTTAACAATATACTATACTTGTCATTTCAGTCAGATAATGTGGAAAAGATTTACAACACACATATATTGATAAATAATAAAGGAGAACTGGTTGCTGCATATAGAAAGTTACATTTGTTTGATATGGATAATAAGGATACCGGAGTACGCCTGATGGAATCAGATTATGTGCTTAAAGGAATCGAAATTGTGCCACCTGTGTCCACACCAATTGGCAAGCTAGCGCTTAGCATTGTATCCTTAGTTAAAATTAACAATGATATATTTCCATTTAAAAAAATGACAATAACTTTCATATGATCTTAAAAAGTTGATTCTATAAAAGTTTACTAGAAGTACATCTGATTAAAAATAATTTAAATCAGATGAGAAAATAGAAATTTTTTAGAAATATGTGTCAAAGTATCATGCAGAGTGATAGAAGACATTAAACTATATCTTTAATTGAAGCCTTTTTACGATAAAAAAAATAGTCGAAAAATTGATTTTGTTTCAAATATGAATTTTACCATTATTTGGTAAAATGGCCTACTAAGTCATAACTTTTTGTTTAAATATTTTTTTTGTAAGACTGAAAACAAAGAAAATGTTGGAAAACGATCGATTAAAGTGGACATCATGTATATATAAATTATAAATATATAGCAAAACACAACTTAACAATGATATAGTGTTACGACATGCGGTTTCCCGAGTTGTCACTAACGTTACGAAATATGGGAGCACAGATTCTCACGTATCCGTCAGCGTTTACATATCAAACTGGTGCTGCACACTGGGAGGTAATGCTTCGAGCACGAGCTATAGAAAATCAGTGTTATGTCATAGCTGCGGCGCAAACTGGCACGCACAATAAAAAAAGAGTGAGCTGGGGTCATGCCATGGTAAATAATTATGTATATAGTTATTTTCTCTCGATAAGAGACTAAAAATTGCTTATTATAATTAAAATCGGAATTCATTTTTTTTCAGATTGTGGATCCTTGGGGTGCTGTTATAGCTCAATGTGCGGATAAAACGGGTATAGCTATGGCAGAAATTGATCTCGGACTACTGGAAAAAATTAGGAAAAATATGCCGTGTGAACAACATCGCCGTACTGATTTATACTCAAGAATGGAATGTCAAAAGTCCACTTAATATGGTTAAAGGTTAAGCAGTAAACACGTAATTATATTAATTATACTTAAAGCTTCTGTTTTTTCACTCATCAATTACTATTTTAGGGGAGTGGTTCACTTGCACACTTGCAATTGCCAATCACAGTAACTTCTGCGTAAAAAAAAATTTTTTTTTTTCTAACACTGTTATTTGCACATTTGATTCGTGTGCAATTGATATACACTTCTATTTCAGATTGTGACATCTTATTCTAGCATATTGCCATAAAATTTTAAATAATTCAAAAACTATTAATTTTTTTATATCAATACCTTAATGCTTTTACATGCAGAATAATTAAAGAATTAATTAGAGTCATATTGTGTAAAAGAATTATTATACAATTTATAACACAATTCATAAAAAACATATATAAATGATGAAGTTATAGGAAACACTATATTAATTATATATATTAGTTTTTAATATCTCTATTACTTTTATAGACAGAATAATTAGAGAAATTATATTGTAAAAAAAACATACAATTTCATTTAAAATAGTGGAGATAATCTTGAAATAAAAAAATGAAAAAAATTTTTTGCTCATAATATATGTCTCTTCAAATCAAACTATTTTTCCCTATGTGGTATTTTCTTATATCATCAAAAACAACAGATATTTTGAATGATTAAATTACAGAAAATACCTTGTATAGAAATAAATATAATTCTTGAAATAAAAAAATAATTTTCATTACATTTTTAACAAATTATTCTACTAAATGCAAATATTGCTTTATTGAAAAATATCTCTATTCAAATATAATTTTAAAGAATTTGTATTGTATATGTTTTCTCTTCTGATATCACAATTTGAGACAGTAATGAATAAACAGAAACTTTAAATCATTTTAAGATCTATATACAACATTTAACATAATTTAAATAAAAAAATCTAGAATAAAATAATATATTGTTGTTACCGATTTTATACTTAAGATTGTTATCACAATTTAATGTTAAAATTAAAATATATTGTTATATATTTTATCATTTTATTTATTAAAAAACAAAGACTTATATCTTAGATAGATAATGAAAAAATTGCTATTTAACATATAAATAAATTAGATTTTCTGAAATTTGTATGGTAAATAATAATTTAATTATTAAATATCAATTTTATTTGCATTGATGAACTAACATATTATCAGCTAGGTCCGTTTTTGATTGGATACCCATGAGCTCAATATCTACTCCTTGTAGCACCCAATTATGTTCACAGATTTCCAATGCTTCCCATTCAGACTTGAAGGCTGCTTTCGGATCAGGTGGCATAGACATTGCAGCTCCTGATACTTGATCTTGTACTATTCTTGACGTATCTGCAGCATTATTCTCACCAAGTACAAGTGTATAAATGGACCTTAGTCCAAATACATTTAGAAAATACCATGAGGCAGAAGAAACCCATGCAGCATCCAGCGTAATTAATTCTATACCCCGTTGTAACATTGGCTTGAAACGTAGGGTTAATGGAAATGGTACTTTAGCTAAAATTAAAGCAATTAATCAGCAATTAAATCATATGTACATAATTATGTTAAATTAAGTATACATAATTTTATAATAGTTACAAATTTAGTTAAAAGCTCAAAATCTATTTGAAAAAAATCATACTAAATAGAATATTTACAGTAAATATAAGTATTCAACAATATTTACATGCTACATACTTGTCACAAATCCAGAGAACATCCAATTGATCCAACCACCGATTAGTACCATAGGTAAGACATTAGTCACATTTCCCTTCAGCATTTCAGTCATAATATTTGGATCGGTCATAGGATTTTGGGAAACAGGAGTACGCTTCTGAGTCTTAAAATAACCAGTCTCTTCATTGTTAAAGAAATGTCTTCTAGTCATAAAACCCACTTTAGGTATGTACTGTCCGTTCTCCCGGAGCAGCCTGGAGCGTATCATGACTTGACTGCAAAATATTTAATGTTATAAATAATTGTGAGCTTCACGTATGAAACCTCCAAGTTAATTGATGTATGTTTAAATGTTTACCTATCTTGCACTTGATGAAGCTCGACCTTCTTTTGCGAGGCAAGCAATATCGAAACATAGTGGCGGACTATACCGACTAGAAACGTGATCACTACTATAGGCAAGAATACCCAACCTCGGATATTTGCATCCAGCAACAATTCTGCCATGTCAGCTGTTTCTGCTGCGTTAATGTGCGTAAATAAACTCTATTCGCGAGAACGATAACGAAAAACGGAGCAACGTAGAACTATTCACCGTTCTATTTCTTGTGTGGCTTTTTCCCTCGGGTGGGAGAGTAAAGCTAGAAACATAACAAAAAGCACAGGCAGTAGGACAAGGAATAAGAGATTTTAACCTGTCAGAAATCATGTATACTAGAATGGACACTTTCTGATAGGTTGAAGGCTCTTATTACCTGTGCTTTTTATTGTGTTGCTAGCTTAATTGATATGTCTGTTTTTTACCTACGTTCCTTTCAATATTTTGACAAATCGTTTCTAGGTTCCTGTATAGTTTTCTGCTATAATTGAAAGGTCAACAGGAGGGAGATTGTGGAGACCTCTAGTCGAAGACGAATTTCTTTATGCTGAAATTACGGCTGGATAAATTGCGATAATCAGAAAAGACTCGTACCGAGAGCGACTTTTTTCGGAAAAAAAGGCGAAATAAAAATTTGTTTTGATATATCATGTGCAATTCGGCTTTGTGTCTACGTGCATTCGTAGCTTCACAAAAAAAGAAACTAAAAAGTTTTTATAACGTAATGTTATTTCTATGAGATAATTATACATATATAAATACGATTCATTTATAACTGAATTGATACTAAACTGATGTTAATTAATATTTAATTAATAATACAGTGACAACATTAATGAACATACGCAGTTGCAAAATATCATTAAATTATCATTTTCCAACTTACCGATATTAAAAAACTTTGATATTAAATAATAAAGAAATAAGAGGTAGGCAATTTTCCTTCTCAGAATATATTCTATGCATGAAAATACACAAATTTTATAAAATTATAGGAAAATCGAAGTAAGCGGCGTTATAATACGTATTTATCAAAATCATGAATTTAACAATATGTTATCTAAATAGTTTTATATATATTATTGTTCGTAATATCATTGGCTGCGTTCAGAAAAAACAACTTTGCACTATGGTAAAATTCTTTAATATAATTGGTCTTTCCCTTAGTTCCTCACTGCATCTAAATGTATAAACCAATCATATTCGAGAATTTCACACAACAGTTGCAAAGATGCTTTTTTTGGCCAGCCGTCGTTCTTCAATTATTCTCGGATCCTCGGGGAAAGTTAACACGAAAATTTCTCCATCTTTAATAATATTTTATCGGTGATTATAGGCCGAAAATGCTGAGAGGTGCTGAGACCATATGAGGTCTGTTCTTTATTCCTCTACCATGTGCACCAGTTTAGACAGTAGAGGAATAAAAAAAACATGCTGCAAGTACAGTACATCATACATACTTCGAATGCTTGCATTATGGCTGAACTGAGAGTGCTGAGATCAGCCGAAACCTACGAACGGTTTCACGTTTCACCTGGCATTGATAAGAGGGTGCCATAATATATATATATATGTGCTGATCTCACGCCACGAGCCGCGGCGCCCGGCCGGAGAAGAAATCCCTACCCTATCGGACAGGGCCTAATTCCCCCCCCCCTTCCTCCGCGAGTGTCGACTCCGTTTCCCCTGGTTTCCCCGCGCATCACCGTTCACGAGCGGCGCGCGCTGACTTGCGCACGATGTCAGTTCAGTCTTTCTGGCGCACCGTTACGAGGTGAAGAGGTGAATCCGTCACTGCCACCGTCGTCGCACTCGCCGCCGCCGCCGCCTCCGCCGCCGCCGCCGCCGTTATCGTCGTCGTCGTCGCGCGAGAGCGAGCGCTCTCATCGTCCGGTCGTCAATTAGCGTTCCAAGAAAGCTAAGTGAAGCTTACTGAAGCGCCCGCGCCGTCGACTGATAATACGCTGTATACGTGTGCGATACACGCGTACCCACGGTGAGAGAATCCCGCCGATCAGCGACACGCGTTCTTCCGAGCGTGGGATCGCGATGATCGAGTAAACGGGCAGAGCGGTACACGCGCCACGGATATTCTTGCCGACGATACTCCACGGCGATGTATACACGGACCATGGAAGACCTGTGAGAGCGGCATCGCGGATACCGGGGGGATACCCCGGATAAGGGGTGGTCGACGCGCCATACCAAGAGGGGCGAGGGCGACGCGGACGCAGGAAGCGCGTGTTAGAGGTGGAGTAACGGTGGAAGGGGGGGGCCTGGCTGCTATTACTACCGGGAAGAGCGAAAGGTGAGCGTTGGCGACGACTCGTCGACGTGCAACATCCGCACGGCTGTCCGTCCGTCCACGGCGTCCACCCGACCGGCTGTCGCGACCGCCATGTTATTCTGGAGCGGCGGTCTTACGTCGTTGGCGTCGCTGCTTTTGTGCCTCCTCGTGCTCGGCACAGCCGGCGTCGACGAGTCCGGTGAGTTTATATCTGCGTACGCCTCTCTGGGAGCAAAGGAAAAGGATGGGGGAGGGGCCGGTGGGAGAGGGGAGAAAAATGCAACGAGGCGCGCCGAGACGCGCCTCTACAAGCATCCGCAGAGAGAAATTCGTTTTAAGACATACTCGGATTCCCATCCGAGTTCTTTCTGGGTGTCGTGTCATCCTTGTTTACTGTTTGGTAAATAACATGGGTCGAGGGATACCTACTGGGTAGCGTTCGGATGGGAATTTGAACGTAGCCTTCAAAGCTCTAGCTGTTTAGATCGAGAGTGAAAATTCGCGCGAGAGAGAAGCTAAGAAAACGTTCAAGACGAGAGACTCGCCCCTTTCTTTATTAAAAAGAACGCAGCGACAAGCAAAAATCGGGTAACGGTTGCCCATCCAGTCTCCTTGGATTGATTTCTTTTTTTTTTTTATAAGAGAAGGTGGAATGAGAAATGATTGCAATCGAAGTTTAATTTCGATGATGGATGTGTCTTTCGCAGAGAGATCTTTGTTTTTGGAGTATTTTTGCAAAATGTACTGTACCAAAGAAACGCAATAATGTCAAATAATGTTAATCGATTAAACTGATTCCTGGGCCGTGTTATCTACTGCGCGAGCTATCGAGTTGCGAGCACTCGAGATTATCGGATGTTCTCAATAATGGCTCGATAATCAATTAAGTTATGAGTGGATTAAATTGACAATTTTTGGATTTACATAAGAAAAGTGTTTTTATTTTTCTCTTCTTGTACATTATTCGAAACATTCAAGAGCCGGGAAAGAGCACGTGGAAAATCGCACGCCGTGCGATCGATCGAATGTTGACGCACGTCTGGCAGTACTTAATACGAGATTCAGAGGTTTTATGAACCCGACATTTCCGTAAAATGCGGCATTTGAGCATTTTCCTGAGACACCTTTTTCTATCTTTGAATTATTGAAGTTAAACAACATATAAAAAAATAACATTTTATATATAATTTTTTTTATTTTTGTCTTTTTATATGTTGTTTTTTAATTTGAAATTTAAAAGAGGAGGATTATATAAAATGTTGAGGAAGATTAATATTTTGAGATTAGGCAATATAGCTCAAAATTCTTTATAAAATAAATGATTGAATAAAAGGGCTACTGAGAGTCAAATTGCGGTAAGTAGTGCATACAATATATTTTATTATATCTAGTAATTTTAAAACAATTAAAAAATCCCATACGTTTCGGCTAACATTCGAGCCATCTTCAGTGTTGTACACAACGAATATAATGATTTCGTTATATTCGTTGTGTACAATACTGAAGATGGCTCGAATGTTAGCCGAAACGTATGCGATGTTTTAATTGTTTTAAAATTACTAGATATAATAAAATATATTGTATGCACTACTTATCTCAATTTGACTCTCAGTAGCCCTTTTATTCAATTATTTATTGACATTCTTGAGAGTTGTATTAGAGATTTATTCTTTATAAAAAATATAAAGATCTGAAGGATTCGCATTAATTTTACAGCGAATTGAATTACTTGCACTGCATTAGATTAGTGCATACTAAAAGTTGTTATACGTGAAATTAGCAAAGTTAAATGTAAAAACAATATAAATGTTTTAAACAGTTGAATGCACCTAATAATAGTATTGTCAGATTATTTAACAAAATATATTATTTTATTGTTAAATTTGATTAAAGTATGCCACTGCATTTAGATATACACGGTCTGTTCTAAAAGTTTCCAAACTTTGATTATAACTCATTCTAAAATAATAATTATAAATTTTTATCTATAATTATTCAAAGTACATCTCTTCCGAAAAAAATACATTATTTGTAACGGTTTTATAGGTCTAGAAAACTCTGCTAAAAGTTTTTCTTTGAAATAGCCTTGATCAAAACTTTTTAATGTCCTAAATAATGTCGAATTACTCTTCTTTTAGCTTCATTTTTAATTTCGGGAACAAAAAATAGTTATTATTAAATATCTCATAGGATCGTATATGTGAGAACATAATCAAAGAAAATCAATGCCTTTCCTTTAAGGGGATCCTAAAGTGAATCTGTTTTACCAATTTTTTCAAATAAGTATTTTTCTAACTGCCTTTATAGATTTAAAAATCCTCCATAATTATAAAGTATAAACGATAATGTAGTCGACCAAATCGGTCGACTTTATGCCAAAAATGAAAAAAAGTTGGAAAATTTGTTACTGACTTTTAACGTCGACTCGTAACAATATTATACATATATACGAGTTCTTACGTGTAAAATAATCTTGGTTTGGACATTGCATGAACAAATAATGTTGAGTACTATTAGGTTTAGATATTTAATATAGAAGATTAGTTAATTAGAAAATTTGTACGCATGTGTGCGATATTGATGTAATAGTATATATAAACATATGTCGATGTGTCGTATTTTATCGGTAAAAAAAGAAAGCAGAGTTTGGACTTCACTTTAGGATCTTCTTAATGCTGGTTTTTAGGTGCTTGTATACATTTGAATAAATTTATATATTTCGTATGTAATTTTTTGAATTGCGCGTCGAAATGATTTTGCGGTTTTGAAATACAAACTCTACTAAACTATCGCAGTAATTATCATTAGTTAAATTGATTAGCAATTTGATAATTCGATGCTCTTAGTGCATCTAGAACGATAATGTTGAATGACACATTAAAATCTGTAAATAATTAATTCTTATTGTCAAAAGTATTACCTCTGGAAATCAAATCTGGATGTCTATCATTCCGTGTGAGCGTCCTCATAGCTTAGACTACCGAGACCGTAATAATATTCTTCGCAGTAATTGATATATGTAGGAACAACGTCTATTTCAGACAACATTAGCGCCGAGACACTGCTATGTCTCTAGATATTAAATATCTCGTAGGACCGTACATATGAGAACACATCCAAAGAAAATCAATGCTTTTAACGATCTAGCTGGATTTTAGGTGTTTGTATAAATCTATAGTAACACAGATTTATATAAGCATCTAAAATGTAGCTAGATTGTTAAAGATATTAAAAGAATAGTCATATAATACCAAATCTCGTGAATATGGAAAATTATCAAAGACTAGGATTGATTTGGAAATAAGCACGTGTGAACACGTGTATAATTGTGATGTAGAAGCGACCAGGTGCCTCGTGTTTGATACTGAACTCAACTAGTTCTTGCTAGCAAGCGTTTTATATTATTCCATAATAATTTTATATTATTCAATAATAATTTTCATTAATAATCTTATTTTGTAATTTGATGTTCGCTTCTTGCTGCATTGTGATTTCTCAATGAATGTCACAAAAGCTGGGCATGTATTTGAAGTACTTTTATTTAATAGTTTTTGGAATAAAAGTGTATTTTATATTTTTAGCAGTGTATATGAAAGTATTACGTATTTTGTGTGTAAAATCGAAAGATTGAAGTTGTAGTAAAGTTGTAAACTAATTCAGTAGATATAGTTCTCGAGTAACCGAATTCTTTTTTAGACAGATTCTATAAGAAAGATATAGGAAAGATAAAATGGAGCTGTCTGTGTGTGTGTATGTGGTCAGGTACCCGTCGCGAATTCCCTTGTTTCTTGATACAAGAAAAGCGTGACTGATGCTGTTGTTCCACCCAGTAGAGATAACTCGCCTGTGACTAAATGGATGGACTTGTCTCACTTCGGCGAAGAACCTAATTCCGATGCTGATTCCAGCTAAACGTAAACGCCCATCTACTCGGTGTCACGATCTCTTGATCATCGCGTGCAACGTTTGCGGACCATCCGCAACCTGTTTCCCATATGACATTGGCAATTAAGCCAACCAAAATTTATAATCATCCTGCACTCGGTAATGTACGTTCTTAGCGGCGTCAACCACATGCCAGGTGGATGTCGAGAAAGAAGACAGGAGTCTTCATTTAATGCGCTAACTCCGGGAGAATCCACTTTGTGGCTCGTGAATGAAAATAACTGCTCGCGCAGATATACTTGAATCATGAGTTGGACAACGGCATTGAAGTGGTTTAGGAAAATGTATGTATTTATATACATGTGTAGGCTGTTTAGTGATAAGCGTCAACCGCAATCGACCATTTTCCGTTTTGTGATGATGATTTTTCTCATAAAACGGATCTTAAGAAACATTGACTTATTTGTTTCTTAGTTATTTATACGCATTTATTATTTCAGAACGAGTTACACTATAGAGATTAGGGATGTAAAAGTGACGTCAAATTTAATCTGACAATTTGCGATAAAATATTAAATAGTAATTTATTGATAATTTTGATAAAATTTGTTTTTTTACAGTTTTATGCACAAATAAGTTTCATTTATGTTTTTTATATTAGTGCATAAGATAAAACATTTTTCTAATAATCTCATCGAAAATATACATTACTGATAGAATAATAATAAAACTATTCACTAAATTTAAACGTAAAATCTAATCGATGCTGAAATCCGTTTTTAATATATGATTTCCTAAAAATTAAAGGTTACTAAAAGTATAAATGAATATCATTGATGAATCTTTTGGTAACTTTTAATTTTTATGTAACCAGATAATGGCGGCATTCAGATCTGGTTTCACAAGCGTAAAATTAATTTTGATTTAATTTACAATCTAACTTTATCTAATTTTAGAATTAGAAAAATATAACATATTAACAACATGTAATATCGAGATGAAAATATGAGTTGAATAAAGCGTTTTTAACTTAATGGCTAAATGATTTTACATCGAATTATTTTATTTTTACAATTTTTAAAAATTACAACAACCTCCAAAAATTACTAACTGATTTACCGTAATTTATCGAGTAAATTAAGTTAAATTTGGTCATTTTTATCTCTAATAGAGACAGATATACGTATGGATAATGAAGATTTAATTTTTGTGATAATTTTAGATAAAAGTCTTGTTTGATAAAATCTCGATGCACACACACATACACACACACATTAATCGGGATAATTTAAAATTAGGTAAGACTGATAAGAACATGCACCATTCGATTAAATTTTAGGTAAGAAGAGTCATTCTACATTCATTGAATATGTATGTTATCGCACATGTGCATACGTTCGCATTATCATTTATCATCGATCGATGTGTGTATAGTAATATGTGTATGTATTATATATACATATACAGGAGGTACTTCAGGATTTAACGGACAAACTGCGGGAGCATATTCTACAAGTAAAAATAAGAAAAAAGTGTTACATGAAGTTTGGTTAGAAATGCTTTATTACAAAGTTATAAATAAAGATTGAAACAGGACATGAAATAGAAAACAACGGATTTTATATTGCGCAGAAAATGAAAGTGTACATTTTATTCGTACGGAAAGGTCAAACGTGTTTATCTCGTATTCACATCATATTTACTAACGACTCAGTATCATTTCGACCTGCGCATGGATATATGATTGTAACTTTGCAAGAAAACATTTGTAATCAAACTTCATATAACATTCTCTTCTTTTCTCTTGTAGAATATGCTCTCGCAATTTGTCCGTTAAGTTCTGAAATACCCTGTATTCACACACATATAATGATGTACTAAAATGATACGTATATATCAGCGGATACGTGAGAATTTGTAGATAGGCGTGTGTGTAATGCGTGCAAGAATCGTAGATGGTGCATGCGTGTGTGCGTGAAGCATGCGGGGGCGGTCGTTGGCATTGGACATGACACATTGTGAAAATAATTCAGCGAGATGCACGAGGACTGAATTCGCCACTTATGATGTTTTCCTCCGTTTTACAGCCTTTTACGAGAAATTCTAGATTAAGTCAAAAGATACATTAAAGGTCTGGTTGCATCAATTGGAATTTTATTGTACTTGAAAATCAGAATTTTTATTCATATGATTAATCAGAATCTTCTGGTTGGTTCATTCTCAATCAACATTTTTTTTCAATGTAGGTTAAGACGAATACAAACCAAAATAACAATAAAAATAATAATAAAGCTTACAATATACAACACAATATATAAACTTTATGTAAAAATGATAAAAAGAGTAAATGTGCAAATGTGTTAATAAATGTTGCATGAAAATTAGAAAATCGAAAATGTGCAGTGCAAACTAATTATTTATGGCTTATACATAATATAATAAGTGATTATGGAAAAATTCGGGACATAATGCGCAGTAAGGTTTAAATAAATTTTAAACATATTAACAATATTTTTTTTATTGCGAGATAGCACTTTTGTTTATTTACCAAAAATTAATATTGAACATTTCTTAAAAATGACTTACAATTAAATTGTAATATAGGTAGGTAGAAAGATATTATTTTACTTTTAATTAATAATTTTTTATGAATAACATATTTTTCGATACATTATCAAATTATAAATATATTTCTGTTACTAAAATATTAACGAAAATAAAAATTTCTGTATTATCTGTGATTAACAAAATTTGCAAACATATTTATAATATAAAGATAAAACATTTTTTTCATTAAGGTGAATTATTTTAATTAACTTATTGAAATATCGAGAAACATAAGATACAAAAAAATATTTCAGACAAAAATTGCTTTGTTTCTAAAAAAGAAAAGAAGATGGTGATCTTGGTTGACCTTAAGAAGATGTCCTTTAGATCACATTAAGGTTACCTACAATTTTTTAAATTAAAACTCGCACTTTTTATTTCATATTTATACAGCTGACTTCAAAATCTTTTCAAAACATTATAATAAAGTATTTTTTTCATTAAGTACTTTACAAGTTGTGGTGCTTAAAAATTAACAAGTCAACACTCTTGGAGCGTTTGATCACATTAATATTGACCACTCGACAATCAAATGTCATAACGTGTTAAACTAAACAATTTGTAATCATTTTCAGCTAAAATAATACGACAATTGCGCGCGTGCGTGCGATTTAAAACAATGGCTGCGTTCATCGGATTCAACAGTTGAATGAGCGCTTAGTGATTCTTCAATGTAATTAGTTTTTACCTTTAGTTCTTTGTTGGATATAAATCATGTTGCAAAATCATTAAGCGTTTACGTTTATTGATAAGTTTCCTCTGCTGAGCGCAGTTATTTCTTTTGGAAGAAGATTTTAGTCAATTTTGATCTTTCTCCTCAACATGCTTATCAACGCGACAGTTCAAAGAGAAATAAAAAATATTTACATCATTAATTTTCGAATGGTGTAAAAAAAATAGATAACGGAATTGCGGATGAGATAAGATACTACATCATGTGGATAGAGATTAAATTCAATGGAATAGAAATAACATGGATTCATCAATTAAAAAAACACGTGGTCACGTGGTTCATTTTCATCTTTTTATTTATAAAAAATGAACGGTCGACGAACTATAAAGATTTCATTGATCGTATAAGAATAGCGTATCGGAATTAAAGAGTAGACCAGTTTATAATCGAATTCCGTATTGTCCAAAGTTTTTGAATTATGCTTTGAATTGGTAAAACGTTTGTCATGGAATGTAGGAAAGTCTAAATTCACAAATTCTAGGATGATATCTCTTTCACACAATAATTTATTTTAAGATGTTCATAATATCTACATCAAATTGTCTTTTAAATCGTAGTTTGCTTGAACTGGAAGTTGTAAGATTTAGATTACGCACAAATGTTATTAAGCACAAAGATCTACTATGACTCTTTTTGGTCTTCTTCGCTCAATTACGTTTAAGATAATCTCAAGTTTTATTTCAAATTCATTGTTTGCATCTAATATGAATTTGCGTGAATTGATACGAAAATGTATTTCTTTGCGATAGGTATAGATAAGTTGGAAGTAGCAGCAGTAGAGTCCAAACCCGAGCGGACCGCGTCATTGGAGATTCAATCATCACAGGATATCGAGGGTATAGAGGCGGGCAGCACACCGACGTTATTGTGCAAGCTTAACGTATCGGGTCAAGTCTGGTGGAGCACTGATGGCAGGAATCTCAGCACTATCAACGATTTTAACTACATCGGACGATTTGATATAAAGAAGGCTAGCAGGAACGACACGGGCGACTATAAATGCTCTGCGCAGACTGCTGACGGCGAATTCCTCGAGAAAAATATTCATATTAGAGTGATAGGTACATAACGAGCTAATTTAAATGCCTTATCTTTGTTACGCGGATGCGAGCGTGCATTTACGATACATGTACTTTGGATTTTATAATACTCAGCATTAATATTACATAACAAAAGATTCAAAAGTAAATTTCGAAGTTAAACTCTTGTTAAAAATTGTTTCTTGTTTTCCAGAACCCGGCAAGGTAACATCCGGTGGGAATGTAAGGGCGAGAATGTCGGAAGCAGCCAACTTGACATGCCACGTACACGGTTATCCGTTATCTCAATTTACTTGGTTAAAAGAGAATAATTCGGAGAGCAGCGAACATCTGAAGAATCTCACCGTCGTTACGCAGATAAACGAGACTTACGCCGTCTTAGTCCTAGAATTCAAGAGCCTAGCACGAAAGGACAATGGCACGTATGTATGTCAGGCAAATGACTACAACGGGATAGTAAGCGCCTTGACGCATTTATTCGTCACCGATGTGCCAAAAGTCAGCATAGATTTCATGAAGGCGGTCGGGGCTGGTAGCATATTCCTAAATTGGACTGTCAATGATGGTAACGAGCCGATTAAGAAGTACTTCATCCAGCATATGAAGAAGGGCACAGATCAACGTCAATACTACGCCGAACAGATTGGTGGTGGTAATTCAAGCTACGTTCTCAAGGGATTTGAGAGCGGCACCGCGTACCAAATCGGTATTAGCGCTATCAATGCACTGGGCACGTCACACATGCAATTAGATCCACGATGGATTACCACTCTTGAGAAAGGTATTTTTCGGAAAAAAAAAACATAAATTTCTTCTACTGTTTCATTTTTCTCAAGTTCAATTTAACTTAAAAATGGATTAACTTGAGAGCTAAGAAGTATTATAAATTCTTAGGAAGAAATATAAAAGAATATAAAAAGATTCTAATTTAATAATTTATAATTCGTAAAATTAAAAGAACGATAATTATAGAGTAACTAGTAACATTATTTAATAAATGTAGATATTTGAAATAATTATCTTTATAATATATTCGGTGTTCGATCTCCACAGCAAAAAATCAGCTGTGATATGTAACTGGCATATACGTACTTAAACTTCTCTTTGATATTTTATCTAACATAGGATAAAAAAAATTAATTACAGATCCAGTATTTGTACCGAAAGTGTCTGTGAATGGCGTGACGGAGAATTCAATCACAATAGGTTGGACCGTGCCGCCACCGGATTTGAAGGAGCATGTACACTATTACAATCTAATGGCTACTCACGCTGATCAGAAGAGAGAAGCAGTGTATCCCGCTCAGCCATTCATTGTGTATGCGTTTGTGGATCTCGATCCAGCGACCATGTACAAATTCAAAATAGCTGCTTGCAGCGAATACACGAAACAATGCGGTAATTGGAGTGCCGAAGTAAACGGCACCACTTTAGATGGAGGTATGTCGGCGCATATATTCCACCAGGAAAAATATATATATTTATTTCATTCGTTTAGGAAATATTCAAATATATTTCATTGTTTTTGTAGTGGCCAGTCCTCCGAAAAATCTCATCGTTATTTGTCGCTATAACAATATAAGCAGCTTTAGTTTCATGTCCATCACATGGAAACCCCCGGAGAAGCCAAATGGCATTATACAGCGGTACAATATACAATTGAACGGCGTAGCAAAATTCAAGAATGACATGGGACGTTTGGACATTCATAGTTTTGAACCGCCCAGCTGGAGTGTCTATAATAGGAACAGCACGCATTACAATAAGTTACCTCCTAATACCAATTATACGGTATGTAATCTATTCAATTTTAAATTATGCTTCCATCTATTATTTTTATTAGAATATTTTCTCGGTTATTTCTAATATAATTAGAATAATTTCTAACATAGTGTGGCGATCGTGGCGTAAAGAGTTGTATGTCAAAGATTCAAATATGGCAAAAAATATTTTATTTTCTTGAAAAGTAATGGCAAACTGAGAGTATCTTTGCTATAAAAACAATGAAATCGTTGAAATGAGAAACAAAAATCGTTGAAATATTGTTAAAAATATTGTATTTCACAGCATAAATAATGTTTTTAATATTAAAAAACAATGAATTTTAATGATAATTAATGAAGAATAATGAAAAATAATGAAAACTAATGTAAATATATTTAATATTCATACTAATTTATTCAGAGATATTGAACGCTAAATTAAACTGAAATACTATGAATTCTAAAAATAATTATTGAAAATGCATGAAAAAAATGAAAAGTAACGCAAACATACAATAATTTTACAATTGTATACTGAAATATGCTGAAATACTATGATTTAAGGAAAATACTATATTCTAAGAAAAATTAACAAAAATACCTAAAAAATAATGAAATAAAAACGAAATATATACACATCCTGTATATATATATATATATATAATATATTCATTTATTTTTATTCATTAATAAAAGTTATCGAAAACAGAAACAGGATAATTAAAATATTGGAATTAATAATTGAAAAAATGTAATAAAATCAATTAACATTGAAATGAAGAGCGTTGTGAATTAAAAAGAATTTTTAATAAAGAAAATTTATACAGATTTATATTTAATAAAATTGAGCATTAAATTACACTGAATTACACGAATCGTAAATTGAAAGTGCATGAAAAAAATGAAAAATGATGTAAGACATAAATCTCGCATGTAAAATTTAGTCGTGCTCTCTGTATAACCAGATCTATATAAGCTCAGATAAACTTAGATTATTTGCAAGCAAATTTACATTTGTGTATGGTTTTCACGTGTATTCTAGTACATACATTGTATATTTTTTTTATTGATTCTAACTTGAAATTATTATACAAGTCTAATAATATTGAATGAATTTTCGTACTAAGAATGAACATTTGGTCGAAGGTTCGGGTGCACGGAGTGACAAGATCTCGCACTCCTGGCAAGGACGCCATAGGAAACTGTACAACGCCAATTACAGTTCCGGGTCGCGATAATATGAACATGCGCAGCTGGCGGAAGATTGAAAGCCAGGGTAGGCAGTTGTTCAAACTATATCTACCACGCATCTCGGAGCGGAACGGTCCAATCTGCTGCTACCGCGTCTACCTGGTGAAACTATCACCGCATAAAACAGTTGGTGATCTACCATCACCTGAAGAGATTGCGGTATATTCTTATCAGTATGTGCATAATTCACCTACCGGTGGTGCGTATATGGCCGAAATATTCGACAGCGATCAGTTACTAACCGAGATCTTTCTTGGTGACGGTGAGTCGTCTAATGGTGGTGCTATGTGCGATAAGTGCTTCGGTTTACGACCCAAACCAGCACCACCGTTGTTACACTTTGTTCCGGAAATCCCATCAACTGTAACTTCAAGTAACGTAAGCAGTATCGTTACTAGCACGACTGTAATTACATCGACGCCGACGACAACTATAAGCAGCAGTGGTACTAGTACGACTACCAACCCATCTACCACATTATCGACGACTACTATTACGAAAAATGATTCAACTACGGCCGTACCTGTGATTATTAACGCCACAGAAAAAGCGGAAAGACGAAAGAGAGAAGACGCGCCGCTGCAAAAGGCATCTGTAGATGAATCTGGAGAATTCAGTGTTTTATCGCCTTATGATGGTTTTCTTGATGAAACATCAAATTATACTGGTTTTATCGAAGTTATAGGTATGTACAGGTATCGATAGGTTTGTGGAATACTTCAAATTTGATAATGCATTGTGTGATGGTTCATTGTTTGCAGTGTACGATAATGAAAAGGATCAGTTTTTACCGGCTTACAGTAGTTATTTTAATCCTCTTTACGGCGGAGTGGATCCTCTCAGCGTGATGGCCGCAGAAGCGACTACTATCAGAGAATTGATAATACAGCTCTTCATCGCCCTGATTTTAACTCTCACAGTTTTGTTTATCGCACTCTGCGTGTTATATAGATGTACGAAACGTGCGCAAGAAAGGGAGGAAGTTATAACACTACGTAGTAGTTTCAGGTGAGTTAAAAAAGAACACGGTATTCTCCCTTAAAAAGATTTTTATACAAATTCTATAAAGTTTTATTACATAAATTATATTTTAATAATATAACAGATTTTATATTTTTAAAAGACTTATTTTTTTGTTTAATAAAAATTGTTTTGTTGTACACAGAAATATAATAGAATATACATAAAAACATTAAGGCCGATTCATAGGTTCTTATTTCAAGATCGTCTTAAGTAATGTCTTAAGACGCTAATGCGGCCCTAATTGGTTCGTAACACCTCAAAACAGAACTTAAAACGGCCTTAAATATAAGAACTAACTATGAATTGAATACTTTAATATAATACTTTTTGTTATATTATTCTTATTACTAATATTAATTATTAATATTAATATAAAGAAGCCAGTAAGTACTTTAGCTACTTAATGGATGGATTTTTGCATAGACATCTCTGTAGGAGTCTGAGAGGCAGGCATCAACTCGTGGCAGCGAGTCCACCGGATATGCCACCTGTACCTAAGACCGAGTTATTGCAGGCGTACTTGGAACGCCATCGGGACTCGGATTATGGTTTTCAGCACGAGTTTGAACTGCTACCTGATCGATTCACGGACCGAACGACACGCGCATCCGAAGCACAGGAAAACCTCTATAAAAATCGTTACCCGGACATCAAGTGTTACGATCAGACGAGAGTACGTTTGGCGCAAATGGACGGTATCTGCGGCTCTGATTACATCAATGCCAATTTCGTTCTCGGTTACAAGGAACGCAAGAAGTTCATTTGTGCCCAAGGCCCGATGGAGAATACTGTGTGCGATTACTGGCGTATGATTTGGGAGCAGCATCTTGAGTTAATTCTCATGCTGACAAATCTCGAAGAATATTCAAAGACCAAGTGCGCTAAGTATTGGCCGGACAAGCGCGAAACCAAAAACTTTGGTGACATTACAGTGGAACACGTTAAAGAGCGTGCCTACTCGGACTACGTGGTGCGCGAATTGAAGATGACACGACTAGGCGAGCGTGACGCCCGCGCGATCGTGCAGTACCACTTCCTTGTGTGGAAAGACTTCGTCGCCCCCGAGCATCCACATGCGATTCTACGCTTTATCAAGCGCGTCAATGAAGCATATTCGCTCGAAAAGGGGCCGATCTTGGTGCACTGCAGCGCTGGTGTGGGCCGCACTGGTACGCTCGTGGCATTGGATTCTTTGTTGCAACAATTGGCCGAGGAGGGGCAGGTGTCTATCTTCAATACCGTGTGTGACTTACGGCATCAGCGCAACTTTCTTGTGCAATCACTTAAGCAATACATCTTCATCTATCGCGCGCTTATGGAGATGGCACAGTACGGCGACACGGAGATTCCAGCACCCCAACTCAAAACCACTATTGCTAAACTAAGACAACGGGACAACGGGAAGGAGAAATGTAGGATGGAAGAAGAATATGATGTAAGTTACTGAATTGAATGCTTTTTCTTTTGTCAATTAATGTTATCACCATTTAAGGTCTGCAAATTAAAATATCATACACACAAATGTCAAATTTTTTCTATAAATTTTCTTTATCTCAAAATTATTTATTATACCAGTTTGTCTCATTTTTATTTTTAAATCTCCTTTGAATTTTTTTTTTTAATTGGCATGTTCTATTTGTGTGATGGATAAGAAAGAATTATTTGAGAAAAAATACCTGTCATATTTACATAATGATACATAATTTTCGTTTGTATAGAAAATCAGTTCCGTATTAGAAGATCGGAAATCTTTCTCTGTCGGCGGTGGAGATGAAAATAAATCAAAGAATAGAAGCGAACTGGTGATACCATATGATAGAAATCGCGTGATACTCACGCCAGTTCCGGGAAAGGAACATTCAACATATATAAACGCATCGTTCATCGAAGGCTACGATAACTCCGAATCGTTTGTCATTACGCAAGATCCTCTGGAGATCACTATAGCGGATTTCTGGCGAATGATCTCGGAACAATGTATCTCTACAATAGTTATGTTATCTGACGTAAGTGTACACATATATATTTTTTTAATTTTTCTCTTTGTTGCTTTTAATGAAGAAAGTGGTTTTATTGAATTTGTACAAAAAGTGTATAATTGTATGAATATTGCGTTAACATAGTATACATTTGGTATGCAATTTCATACAACAAACTTTTAAGGAACTAATTGGTGATATTTTTTTTTACTGAACAGTTTTTTATCAACATTGTTTTATTACATTGTACATATAAATAGTATATTCTTATAGATATAACTTAATACAATAATATCTTAAATAATCAATGTCAATTTCCCGTATATAGTCAATATATCTGAGATCCATAACGAAAGAAAATACATAAAATTTTGTACAATCGGGTGAAAGAAGTATCAGGGTCCCCGATCTTAATAATAAGAAATAAGCATGGATATTTTTGAAAGAAGAATAGATTAGACACCAGAATGAATATTATAATTGCGTATAAAATAAATAACATTTTTTTCAGTTGAATGAAGGCCCTCGAAAATGTCCACGCTACTGGCCTGACGACGAAACCGATTACGATCATATAAGGGTCCGTTACATTCATAGTGAGAGTTGTCCATATTACACGCGTCGCGAGTTTTGCATTTTGAACACGAAAACTGACGAGAGTGGAGTCATAAAGCAGTATCAATATCATGGCTGGCCGACGGTGGAGGGTGAAGTACCTGAGGTGACGCGCGGTCTTATTGAGTTGGTAGATCAGACGTTGACGAACGAAACTGAGACGAGCGGCTCGTTGGTCGTGCACTGCAGCTACGGATCAGATCGGAGTTCTATGTTCGTGGCACTTAGCATACTGGTTCAGCAGCTGCGCACTGAGAAGCGTGTAGATATTTTCACAACGACGAAAAAATTGCGTTCTCAGCGACATGGCATGATCAGCACCTTTGTAAGTATTTTTATTATTTTCTTCATATTGATCGTGTTATTGTAAAGAATTTAGTATTTTCTACGAATTTTTTGTAATATAAAAAAATTTTCTATTCAACATTTTTCAATTATTTATGATGTAAAAGTAAATTACAATTAAATATTATTTATTGTATTATATATTGTAATTATATTTTGTTTATAATATTTATCATTGTACGTGTTGTTAGGCGCAATATGAGTTTCTTCATCGTGCCATCGTGAATTACTCGGATCTTCACAATTTAGCCGATGATGAAACGGCATCATAATGCTCAAAAATTAGTAAGAGCGAGACTGAATTGTTCTAAATATTGTTTGGGCGGACATGTACACAAGAAAGTTCCGTGACGAGTGTCCGGTGATCCACGAACGTTCAAATAAGCGTACATTGCCCTAACCAAAGATGAATAAGCGGCGATAAAGAATCATTGATGCCATCGTCGTCACTATTATCATCGTCGTGTAAATGAAAAATGGATCACGATGCACAACGCGGATCTAAAGGCTACTTGTACATAATATGTTCGCAAATGTTACATGTGCTGACTATAAGTTAAGTGTGAAAGAAGAGCGTTGACTGGAGATTAACTAAAAATCAACTCATCGTGGTATTATACGTGAATTTCTGACGTCATTGGTGAAAACTTCAAAGTGCAGTGCGTGACTTTGTCACGAAATCGTTACAGAAGCTTATTTTTATTGGTAACCTAACGATTTAGCCAGAGCGTAACGTAGCCACACAGTGTGACAAAGTTTTAATATCGAAATTCGACACAGACACGCATGCTCTTGTCAGTATCCTGCATATGGCTGTACAGCGAAGGACTGAGACACAGGAAGGAATGGATATGCTTGTATAGGTATGACAATTCATTCTTCTGCCAAGTATATGAAATATGATCTGTAACTTTGAACAGCTTTGCTCTTGCAAATCACAATTGAAACTAAATAACGAAGGAACTCGACATGATTATTCACACATTTGTGAACCGATCGCGAAAACTTCTCCGAAATCCCTATCAAGGCGTATTATCCTGGCATTTGCTGCAGGATGTTTCGTTTTGAATAAAATGAAAATAAGATAAAATTTAATTAGCTTCATTTGCAGAAAGACTTTCAGAAGTAAGCGTCTTCTGCAATAATGCGCGACGCTGCTATTTATGATCCGTCACAATAATAATATCCCAATTGTGTGCGCGTTGCGTATATTTATATGTTCTTCAACAATGTAGAGTTAAATTATTATGATGTATTACGCATATCACGCGTTGCGCTGATTCCTCTTCTAAAAAGAAAAAAGAGACTGATAGTCTTATTCAGTTCGAGATTGCGATTAAACCACCTCTTGTTTGCGCAATATTTAGATTTCGCTGTGAATTGTAATATTGCGGCAATAGAAATATGGTTCTTCTCTTTTCTATTTTTATTTTCCATATTTGGAAGAAAGTTTGTAATACATACGCGATATAAACATAGACATATATGTGATGTGTTTTTTCCACGCGTGATGACACGAAAATTTTGTTCGTGGTTTAAATCGAATGGGCTGGGCAAAATATTTGATTATAATCTGGAGATCGTAATCGGTAGTGTCTAGACGCTAAGAGAAGCGTTGCGACACCATATATCAAATACAAATGCGAGCAATATCGTATTCTAAACTCAAAATATCACTGAAAAACATCGAAAGAAATATTTCGGAAATAAGGTACAGAGATGTGATTCAACAATAGAATATGATTAAGAATACAAAATGCAGAGCGTGACTCTCGATATGTAGTCATTAATTAGCATTCGAAATACCGCCCAGCCTTGCGAGAAAAAATGACAGAAAAATTGACAAGATTAGTATAAAGGAAGAATGAAAAAAATGATAGAGAAAGAAAGGGGGGAAGGATTATACGTTTATTCCTCCGTTTGTTAGTTCTAGTCAAGTTTCAATACGTGCGTTATCAAGTCATAATGCCAATCTTTTGCAGGAGGCAGAAGGCAATCAACTTGTAGCGTTTTCATTGGTAAAACTAGTGCAACAGTAATGCATTTGAGTGTAAATCTATTAAAATATTTTCAGTGTTAATAAATAATTTATAATTATGAACCTTTTGTGACAATAACAAAGAAACACAAAGGACATGTAATTAAAAGGGTTAAATTACTTGTTAACACTGAAAATATATTAACTGATTTGCATTTAATTGCACTCAATGTGTACTAGTGTTGCATCAGTTCTTTCAGTGAAAAACGCTATTAATTCTTAAGTATTGAAGTAAAAAATAGTAACACTTTTACTGAGGTTGGTCTCTGGGACCATCGATTTAAAAATACTGAAATTAAAATACAGCAATTTTATAAATTTGTTTTATTAATCAAACCGTTATAGATTAGCTTTTATGAAAGCATCGAAAATGAGACAGCCAGCGTTTTGTTTTTTTTAGTGTAGTCTACGGACCAACCTCAGTATTTGAAAGTTAATTACAATTTGTATCGCGTCCGGATTGTTTATATTTTCCACGTAACTTTATTTCATTTTAAGATCCTCCAATGAGAAACACGAAGTAATTTTTCTCTGATTTTTAAAATCACTATTAAAATTGTAAATATTTTAATAATTACGACATTAGGAAATTTTCTACCAAATTTCACAAGTGAATGAAATTGGCAGTTAACGTCAAAATTAAAGTGTTGAAGAAGTTATTCTTGTATTTATATTTTTTAAATAATTTTTTTTCTTTTTTTAAAGAATCTGTTTCTTTAAGATTTTATCTTTTTTCTGGAATAATTTACATTTCTTACAAAATTGGTAGGAGGAGAGAATCTGTTAATAAATCTACAATAATATTAGATTTTTAAGAAATCTGACTCTGACATTATTGTGTATGATTCGCATTGGAGGACTCAATATTAAATACGCGATATATAGATAAGTTTCTGCCTTATTACGCGATAAATAGACACATTAGTTTTTATACTAGTTATCGCATGAATAATTCGCTTCGATTTTGTTGTAGTTGATAGAGACCCTCTAAAAAATAGGAGGAATACTCGCCGCTTGTATTTATAAATAAATAAATATATATATATATAGGATGTCTAAAAAAAATCGTGACTTAAATACTATAGCAAGAAAGTTTCGAAAAATTAAGTAAAAACATTATTTATAAATTTTTATTTTAGGTGATATTTTTTGGGATAAGAGGATTTAAAGGGTTTATATATAGTCAGTTACAGAGAGAGACTATGTTTAGATAAATATAAGAATCTTTTTACAACCGTACAATTGATAAACAATAATAAGAAGAAAGGAAGCAACGAAGCAAAGCCATTAACGGTCAAAGCTAGATCACAATGCTTATTATAATGTGTAAATTTATATACCGCGTATGTAGTTTACTCAATCGCGTGCCGAAAATTTTTTCAGACTTACAACGCAATCCTAAACGACTACCGCGATAATATCACTTTAATTAAATTGACAAGCAATCTAACAATTTTAAATGCTTATAGCATCTTACTGGATCTTTAATAATATGTTGAAAGACATATATTAAAATTTTAACGATGTAATATTAAAGCAATGATAAATCTATCTGTGAAAAATAAGATTGCGAAAAATATCACAAGTTGGCGTTTCGTCCTGGCTTCCACTACTAGACTCATCAGTAACTATGTTTAGATGATCACCTGTCTTATAATATCCTATAAATCGTGTGTACAGTAGTATTAATGAGCGTTAATGAGCATATTCTATTGTGCGCTTACTAGTTCTCACAGGTGACCATCTGAATGTATTTTGTAATTATTTATATTTGATTCCTTACATACCTCCCCTGGTGAAGATTTTGTTGAAATTATTCCATGTTTTGGAACATTTCGCCGAAATTGTTGACAATTTGCTAAAATTTCACTGAAATTCAGCTAATACTGAAATATTGCTGAAATTTCATTGAAATTTCTTTGAAATTTTTACTGAATTTTTTCTGAAATTTTGCTGAAAATAAATGAAATTAAGTTGATAATTTTTTGAAATGCTTAAATTTTACTAAAGAGTATTTCAAAACATGGATTAATTTTAGCAACATTTTTCCACCAGAGATCTACTCGAAATAAAAAATTATATAGAAATAACTTTTTATTTTAATTTTTCGACAACTTTTTTGTTATTGTATTTTAAGTTGCGAATTTTGGGACATCCTGCATATACATCGTTACACTATCGCTTATCGCTGTTACTATTTGTATCGATGAATGGTGTGACAATACTTGTTTTGTGCTCCTCCTGGATAATACCTGTTATATGTACGTTCTCCGCAGGGTCACGCGACGTTTCGTTCTATTCTTAATTATTATTATCACTCATAATTTTATTCTGTACCTTTTCGGTTAGATTTACGAATAACAGCGACACAAATGACTATACAAAAAGAAACGAGTCATATGAATACAAGAACTTCATACATTTCTTTTTTGTTACATATTGTTTTATTACATTCTCAATAAGAATAATTTTTAATAACGTCATATAATTATTATTATTAATGACACAGGGCAACATGAAAAAATTGTTTTAATTATTTTAGCTGTTTCTAATGTATTCTTGCTTGTCGAATACGTTATCCAAATTTGTTTATCATGTCACAATTTTGAAAAAAATAGCATTAAAGAGGCAAGAAACGATATTATATTTTTAAGACTGTAATCTTTTTATTATATTTCACTTTGTCATATGTTTATATTGCTTTTTGATTTAGCATGTTTTGATTACATTTTTGATACATTTTAAGTGTTAAATTCGAAAAACATAAAAATATTGTATCATATAGTTATTTTACACGTTTAACTTTCTTATGGTCTATAAAATATGAATATGGATTTAACACTGCGTGGTGAAAAACTTTATATACTCTCTCATGAAAATGAAATATTGTTGAATTCTGTACTGTGAAAATCAAAAAGCAAGGCACAAAAGAAAAAGGTGTAAATGTAATTTCTATGACAAAATAAGAAGGCATTATTAAGCCTTTTACATAAGATTTAAATATAAATAATTGAGTTGTATAATTTTTATAAATTGTTTGTAATCTATTTTAAATATATTTCAAATATATTCTAAGAGTTAATTTTTTGTTGTAAAAGAATTGTGAGTGATAGAACAAATTTGAGATTTTGGATTTGGATAATTAAATTTCTATAAAATTAATATATATTTTTAAAACAATTTTAAAAAATTTTGATTTTATTGTCTTGTGTGTGATTACTGCTACTTATACTTTTGAAGACCTTTATCTTTATTATAAAAATAATTTACTGCATATTTATTCATGCGACTCGTTGCGGCCATTTTTATTTACAACAAATAATATTACAGCATCGATTTTCATTGGTTAGTAACTTAAAAGTGTTGCGACCGATTAATAGTTAGATAACTATGTATTGTTTCGGCTATTGCTCTATTACAAATCTTTCTACATTTAATATTTTATTTAATTGCGTCACGTTTGTTATTATAATATTACAGTATATGTCACACGGATGCAAAGTTCATGACCTTGACACAATTGTTGTAGTTTCGTATTTAGGTTTCTGTTTTTCCGTCATCTTCAAACGCCTAATCAACTGTGAAAAGAAGGCGACCCTTACGAAGCAAGAATCTTGCTGACAGCACTTGATTCTTTGCGTACGATTCGCATTGCATTCCTCATTTTTCCACGAGAATTTTATTTGTGTTGATTTGATATTTTGAGACCTATTTTCCTTCATCTGCCAACCACGATTTTTGTGGTAATTTTTTTAGCTTCGATGTAGATATTAGCGAGAGAGACCATTCCGCCAGAGATCTTTCGTTGAGAGACGCGAGATCCAACCAACGTACTTCTTAACTTAATACATCGGCGATAAAGTTAATCGATTAAGATTAGAATTAAATTTGTACTGATGAGTGTTAAGAGACATTGAATGATGTGCAAAATGCAAAGATTCGTATTTGTCTCCAGTTCAGAATGCACAAAGTAGTTCTAAGAGAAAAGACGAGTTAAAAGAGATCGATCGTGAAATCGACCTGAAATTTCGAAGTTGACTTTTTTTTAAATTAAAATATTTTATCCCATACTTTTTCTATATTCTGTTTTCTAATTTTTTTATTTTTATAAAATTAAATAATTTATCTCTCTCTGTAATAGGAATTAAAATGTATATTCTAATAAATGAACTTTTATACATATACCTAATCGCCGAAGCTTTCTAAGATTAGGAATTTAATTTATAATTAGCTCTCGTTACAATTAATTATATATACTTTTTTGTAAGTATTTTATAATTGATTTTATAAGCATTTTATATATATGTAAATTCCTTAAACAGAAAAAAGATAATTTGTGGGCAATAATTTCATAAATGTGTTTTAATTGATAATTACGTTTTTTCGTGACGCGACGCGATTTCCAAGTGAAACGACACACGATATAAGACACCGAATCTTTAATGATATTTCCCAAATATATAGCATAATCAGAATAATATTCTTTTATTCTGTAATAACGGAACTAATGTCCTGTTGAATTAACTTACATTTATATTCGAGAAGAATGAATGGAAACTACTCGAAAGTAAAATTCGTATACATGCACTCGCAAAACGCATATTAATGCGTTTTTAACTATCATTAATTAGCATGGTAACTCATCGCCGTGGTAATTCCTTTTTGATAATTCGGGTGAATAGCTTCGACTCTTCCTGGTCACACGTGATCTCTCACCGGAGACAATCTCCATCCGCGTCAACTGTCGTCGCGACAAATGTAACTCTATTTTTACATTTAAAATTTTTTACATTCGAGAGAGACGGACAGGATAGGAGAAAACTGTTCATGAAAAAAAAGACGATGAGAAAATCCGTTTTCGACTCGGGACTGAACGTTTACCGTAGAGTAATCAGATCATCTCTTGTGGTTAGGAAGAGTGGTGCAAGCTTTTCACCATCTGCGACTGAGGTTCGATACGCAGATAATGCGCTTAGCTATTTCCAATGCGGTAATTTAATAAAACTTGATACTTTACGAAATTCCCACCGGTGTCGCATGCGTGCAAGATTGTATTAATTGTTAAAACGACATAAGGCCTACAGATGCGAGAGAAAGGGTAATGATTAAATTGATCTTTGATGATTGCTCTGCGATATTCACATTCTGTTTTATCATTCTTTACAACTTGTTGCAATAAAAAATTTTTTCTGAAAAAGAAAAATGTATGTATTAATTAATATGTGTGATCTAAATTCTTTATTATATTTTTTGTAATTTCAATAAAACAGTTGTTGAATGGATAATATTATATCTTTAAAGTAAACAATTGATTGCTCTCAAGGTTTTTCTTGGAAGAATTAAAAATTAGCGAAGAAATATAACGAGTTAAAAAGAGAACAATGTATTCATTTATTTTTTTTTTCATAAAATATATATATTTGCGAATTATATATATATATATATATATTTATTAAAAAGACGTGTGAATAGCGTAGAGTGATTCTTATTCTTGTCTTTCCATTGTTTCACTCTCTGATTAATAGGGGAACATCTCGAATTGCACAAATTGCTAAGAAAATATTATAAATTTTGTCAAAGATAATCGTATTAACTTTGATTTATAATTAATTATTATTAAATATTTATTCGTGTATATGATCTGTCTTTTATAGCAATGTAATTTTTATAAGTAGGGGGAACTGGGGTTTGTTAATACAAAAGGCAAAATAATATTGCGTTTTGTATTCATGGCAAAGAAACGATGGAAAATAGTTACCAAAAAATATCTTTTAATCTAACAATCAGAAAAAACTAACTATCAGAAAGGTCAATAAACACGAGCAATTTTAAGATGGGTGTAATAATTAAGACATCTTAAAAAAAAAACAATTTTAACTTTGGATAAAGGAATTAGAAAAGAGCATATACCACGACGCTGGATGGAATTTGCGAAAATATAATGTATTTCGTAGAATGTTAAACCGAAATTTTTTAATTATTAGTAAACGATTCGGCCTTTAATTTGACCATCATCGGTAAACGAAGAAATTAATTTTTAATATATTGCGAAAAATATATATATTACTTAATTATAGTGTTTCGTTCCACTACTGGACTCATCAGTAAGGCATTGTAGTTTAACTTTGGACTTTGCTTTTTCTTGCCATCCAAGGATGAAAATAGATTCAATTAATTTAACAGAAATAATGAATTTTTGAACTTTGGTATTACTGATGTTAATTTTAATATGTTCACTCTGTGATATGAGCCTATATTTAATTTATTTTATACCTTTAATTTTCGCGTAATCTAATTTGAACTGATAAACACTTAGTATATAGTCGAAACGTTTTGTTGATTCAAGAAAGGAATAAACTAATTTAAAAATTTGTGTGTATAATACAATACATTATTTATGTTTTTTAAAGATCTGAGTTGAAATTGCTCGTGTTTACTGACTTTTCTGATTGTTAATAGGTGTTTTTGTTTAAGTTTTATTTAAATTAAACAAGTATTAGAATAAAAAAGTGAAAGTCTGATTTAAGAAGAACAAGTATTTTCAAATGTTCTTTCGTATTAAATTTAAAAAAATTAAAATTAAAACGAAAATTTCGTATTAATGTTCTTCCACTTGAGCGAATAAATCTAACAATAAGTATTCTAGGTGGATTTATTAGTCAACAGAAATGTTTCTGTTACGACATGTTATTTTAAATAATAACAGTAACTTGTTATAATAAAATGGTTGAAATCAAATGTGGAGATGGAATACGTTAGCTTAAGTTTAAGCTTACAAGGGAACATAACCAACTGTCCCCCTCTGATTTTAATAAGCTTTGAATATGTTAAATTATAGACAAGATTTGTGTTATAATTTTTTTAGTAATATGGTAATAATTTTTTAATAAGAAGTATTGAGTCGCATGTTAAGGAGGTGAGATTCTTCTTTAAAAATAGTTGATTTTATTCAATTTATTCAGAGTAAATATATCGTTTAAACCGTAAAAGACATGAACAAATGTTTTAAGTAAAATTTTAAATAAAAGTCTTTTGATTTCAGTGTGCTTTACAACAGTGCATTTGAATTTATATTTGTTAAAAATATTATATCTTTTACACACAGTACATTTTTATTTCTATTCTTAACTCTCGCCTACTGGACTTTTTTTGCTTACGTGGATGTTAGTTAAGGTCTGTAAGAATATTGTCTTATCGAATATTTTGATATTCAATTACGGTGTAAATGTTATTAATTAGTCAATAGTTTTCCATGACAGTTTTGAATAATATAGAATAGGAACCTGCTATCAAAAATTAAATTTTATTAATTATACTGTATGTATAAAATAATTGTTTAAAAAAACGTGTTTCTATGATTTCATGAAATGTACACGTTTTATAAAAATATCTATTATCTTTTTCTAATTCATATATTTTTATTTTGCATTTTATTCCTATATTTTAAAGATTCAATAATAGTAAGTTGCAAAGAGAAAATTCTATTCTATAACTTTAATAAAATTTTTTTTAATAAAAAATTGTATTTTAACAAAAAAATTTTTAATAAATTTAGAATAAAATACACAGAAATGAATTTAAAAACATTTTTAACGAAAATATATTTAAAAACATTTTTTAAATAAATTATAACTCGTTAGCAACGTAGGTTGTTCACATTATTGATCGATGTTCTTTACATAGCGGGATTTAGCATAACAAAAATTGTGTTTTCTTGTTCCTATGCTTTTTGTTAGAGCAGAAGCCACAACGAAGACGTTGTCTAGTTTGTGTGTGCAAAGGTATTAAAAAATCTACTTATCTTGATTTTAAAACGCAGATGTTAGGTCTGAAAGATCCTCAATAACTTTTTATTAATGCATTATACGCAATTAAAATATAAACTACTTATCAGTACTGCATGTAATGTGTTTTCGAAAGCTTTTCACGGTATTGTCAACCCTGCAAATTAAGGTTATCCTATATTACTAGAAGATTGAAGTTTTTGATAGCTTTTTAGACCCTTGTCTGGTAAACGACAGTTAATTTAAAAAAAAATTTAAGGGACGCAATACGTAAAGAGCATTTTTACGCTGAAAACAACGATGTATGATATAATCATGTTTTCGAAATCCATTTTTGAAATACACGAACGAGAGAGAAACATCTGTATAATATATACGCGCCTTATAGAGGAAACTGAGACTCTCTCTATGTATCTATAGTTTACATTTTTTTTAAATTTACTAAAAAACTAATACAGATATTTAACTAAATATTTTTTTGTATAAACTGAAAGTTTTCATTAAAAAAAACCTAATTAAAATCATTTATTCTTTAACGTTTTTAAGAGAATTTTTTAGTTTACACAGCGACATATGATATTTATAGGAAAACAAATTTCCAAGAGCAACTCTTCAATTTGCGTTTGCAATCTTTTTATTATTTTATTGTATAACCATTTTAATCATATTATATACTTAACATTGATAATGATCTAATCGGAGTCGAACATCTGTTGTTTATATTTTTCATCTTAACTGTTATTTACAAACAATAATTTTTTTATTTTAAATATTAAAATTATAACTAGCTCGTAGCTCTTCTTAACATACTTTTATTTAATTCATATTTCAATAATTGTTACTGATGGACTGTATTATAATATAATATTTATAATTCGCTTGAGGCGAAGAGGCGATGAGGCGCGTATATGTATATAGGGGTGTTTTTCTCTCATTCGTCTTTTAAAAATGAATTTTTGAAACATGGTAATATTATACAATCATTTTCAAATGTAAAATGCTCTTTTCAATTTTCGTTCTTATAATAATTGAAACAATTTTTTAAATTAAAGTGTTTTTTTTAATAAAGTGCCGAAAATTTTATGTGTTTTACTTAGGATTCACAAATCATAAACATTTATTTGGAGAAAATATTCTATTTAAATTACGTGTACCTATATTTAATGAAATGGTATGAAACATACAGTATTAAATTAAGAATTAAGCATCTTCACCAAACGAATACAAGGTACGTTATGTTCACTTTTCGAATTTAAGTTTGTATGAAAATATGCATGTAATATTTTTCCCATTGAATGGCCACACACACATTGACTTATTACTTTTTTGTGACTATCGGAAGTATTATAATTTTGTTTTTTGATAAAAGTCTATGGTAAAACTGTATGCAGTTTGTTATAGAAGCGTCTCTGAACATTATTTGCTACTAAGTTATACGCAAAAGTTTTATTTTCAACAGTTTTTTTTTTACTTCATTGTTCAAACAACTGTAAAATTTTGCACATATCTCTCTCTTTTGGTACTTCAACTTCATTATATAAACAAATTAGATATTTCTATGATAACTCGATTTACTAAAGAACCACCTTAAAAGTGATGAATAAGGGTACTAAAATGATATTTAAAAAAAAATTTAAATACACAATTATAAAACTTGTTTGAAACCGTAAAACTTTTATCTAAAACATATTTTCATATTTTTCATGGTTTAGATAATATTTACTTTAAAAGGAAAAAACTGATTTTTTTTCAAGGGAGAGTTTCACTTCCTTATATATAACATGTGATTAGCACTTAGCATTTATAAAAAAAGAGTTACTTGTACTTTGTCTATATTTTCACATATCCAAAGCTTATTAAAGAGATGTTAGCGCGATGGCAATGATCACAAATTACAATAGTGCAACCAAAATCTTCGAACTAATTTTAGTTAGTTGGATTGTAAAATTTTTTTTACAGAATTAAAATATGCACAAATAGAAAACCTAGATATGGCAATTTCAAAGAAAACTGCATAAAAATGAAAAAATCATTTTTTGTTTGCGCAGTTGAAGTTAAAGATTGCTCGATATAAAAGTTTTGTAATTTACATGAGTAGTGTAAGTATTCAGTAAACTTTGGATTATTTGAACAAACAATATTAACCCAGACAGTCTCACAAATTTTGATTATGACGATTTTAAAATGTCTGCAAATTGCTGGTAAGAATAGCTATCCAAAGTTGTCGTATTATATTATGAAGATGTTAAGTTGTCAACAAATGAGGACTCAGTTACTGCAATTCTTGTAGCGACGCATATTTAGTAATGCATATAATGCCAGCAATAAGACACACGTTGCTATTTGGGAAGTTTGTAGAACTTGAAAGCCTAGAAAAATATATTTTATATAGATCGAATGTAATTGACATATGTGTGAGTATATATATTCAATGAAGATTCAGAATAGTAAACAGCAGTAATTGTGTGTATAGCAGTAGGTATTTGATCTTGCAAGAGATGGCGCTGCAATATGTTAGATAAGAATAGATGTATATGTTCAAGTGAGATAATGTAAAAAATGAATTAAAGATATTATTATTAACATTTTTATGTATTTGGTATTAAGAAAGTCTGTATCACATCAACATTAATTAGTTTGACTGTCGCGCTAGCTTTCCTTTAAAATCGGAGTGGGATAGTTGGCTGCATAAGTTTCCTTGTTATAGCTTAACTTATTGCATGCGTAAGGAATGTATGAACATTCAGTTACAATTTATCCTAACTGACAAAACGCTTTGCCTTATATTAAATATTTCTATTGCAACTTTCATCTAAAATAGTACACATTTGTTTTTCTGTAACAGCATTTTGCTATTTGATTGTTACCAAATAACGTTAAAAATATAATCTTTATCAAGAATATACCCTAATAGAGCACATTTGTCCGGAATATTCCTGGGATGTTCTTAAGATGTTTAAAGGATATATAGACGCCAAATTTGTGACTGTACTCACGAACAACGGCACAGCTTCGTCGCGTTCTCTGTGACTCTAGTTATGCGATAGCTCATAATTACGATAAAGGTTACTTTGAGGAGCTTAAAGTGCGGTTTGTCTTTAAAATCTTAATTAATCCAATATTTTGCGTTATTCGGCAACTTACGTTAATTGACTACTTGTCCTCTTACTTCAGTTGGGCGCCAGGCACGAGAGAGCGTGCCACTCTTCGCACAATTACTATGATAATTTGCTCGGACAAAAGAAATAGATAACTCTAACAGATAGGGTGCGTTTTTTTAGGCATCGAATTTGGCAGCCGCTGCGCATCGGATTTGCCGATTGCACGTTTTTTATATCACGCAGATACGATAGCCGGTTGCGTAGCTAATTATAATCGTCTGCGTATATCTACTGCGTATCCATTGCCAAAAGAACGGAAATCTGAACTGCAGTTGACTTGTGCTAAAAGAACGAATTATTGCAAGAACTGCCGTATCCAATGCCTACTAAAAGAACGCACCCATATCCTTGGATATCTTAAGGACGTCCTTTGGAGGTGTGTGCTGTTTAACCTGTTCTATAATAGGGCCACAAGTCGTAACCCGTAAGAAATTGACCAATTACAGTTGAATATGAAAAAAATAATTGATTATGTGTGTGATTGGTTAATTATTTACGGCTTACATATTGCGAGTTTATTGTAGAACAGGCATTAAGGATATTTGTCATCTGTTTTTTGTTTTTACTACATTTTTATTAACTTGTATACAGTTTGTCGTACGAACAACTTACATCATGATGTTATGTATCAATTTACTCTTTACCCGGAATAAGATGGCTACAAACATGTTAGTATTTTATTTATTACAAAGAAATTATACAGTAAACAATCGTTTCTGGAATAAAAATATAGAGAATTTTCTTTATCATATTAGTTTAAGATGGTTTTTTTAAATAAATCGAGTTAGATAGAAATGTCTAATTTTTTTATATAGTTGAAGTACCGAACTTATCGTGTGCAGATAGTCAAATGCAGCGAGTTTGTTGATGTCTCCGAAAATTATTACAACTAATTTCATTAAACTCGAGATAAGTTGAGACAATATTGTGTCTGTCATTTTGAACTCACAATCATTAGAATTCTTATTCTAAAGACGGTAATTTGAAGACAACTTGTGCCAAATAATGAACACTATATAATAATGAATAATTAAGCAACAGTAATAAGATATGGACTCCTTAATGTTAATAATACAATAAGAAAATAATAATCTAGTATATATATGTTATACGTATAACGAAATGATGCCATCGAGATGCTATCAATTTTGCCATTATCAGCTTTAGAATTCATAGAAGGGCAATATTTCACATATAATGAGGAAGCATCTTGTCTCTAATTTGTTGACATTTGTTACTGCAACAGTTGAAAGTAACATAATAGTATCTTGAACTAGTGACGCATATTTGGGTCTGGACACGCCACGTTCGGCTCGACTCGGCTCAGTACGAGCACGATAGCGAGATATGTCTGTCCTTCTTAAGTTCGGCAGCTTTCGGCGCGAGCTTTCGTCTCATTTTTATTGTTTTCTAAGTTGTCGATTAGTCGTTGAATCAATCATTCACACCATACGTTATGGGAATACCACTCTTCTATGTCTGTCTCTATTTCGACATCGGCACAGAGTCTGTCGATAAGAACGTCCATCCTTCATTCTCTCACTATTTCGCTCGCGTTCAACGCGCCGAAGCTGCCGAATGCGAGAAGAACGGACGTATCTCGCTGTCGTATTCAGCACTGATGCACAATGCACATTTGGTCCTCGACATCACAGGGAATCATCTCTACCACTTTGCTCCTCTTGTTTTGGCGTGTTGAGAGCGGATGAGATAACAAAAGAGAATTTTTTGATGGAACAAAGTGATGAGGATGATTCCTTGTGGTACTGGGGGCTAGCGATGCCGTTTTCTGAAAATCATATTGTTTTTTTGACCATTCATTTTCGAGGCCGTTTTTTTAATTGATTTAACAGAAAAAAATCAAACGATTTTAAAGACTTGAAAAAAACATGTTTTTTTTTGTAAAAATATCTTGTCGATGTATACCATACATACAATCCTGACTAGTCTCCAAATCTGAAGCCGGGATTATCAGAGGATGACTCGTGACTGCCAGTGAAGAGTCCACGGTTTACTTGATGCTATGAATGCTTTGAAGCATTTTTTAATCAATTAGTACAATTTTTTCTTCTGATTGGTCAATTCAAAGCTTTGGAACATTTGTAGCGCCAAGCGGACCGTACCCTATATATATATTATTTTGTCTATAAGTTAAGAATTTCGAAATGCAACCTGTGTTCATCGAATGATTGGCTCTTAAGGCACAATGCTTTTCTTGTTGAATTGCTAGCTGGATTTGATTCTTATAACCATATTGACTACGGTATTGATAGTACCAGTAGTATCACAGCCAATGCGGCAAGAATCCAGCTAGCAATCCAGCAATATGTTAAATCACGCTTAGTTATCTGGGATTCTAGGGTAAGTCAACGATAAAAGAAATGTTGAAAATATAACATTAAATGTAATATTATTTAGGTATTATCGATATTCATAGTCGATTCTTATATTCAATATCGTTTTAAGTATAATCTTAAGATGTCTTGAACCACACAGAGGGTCATATTAGCATATTAAGACATTACTTAAGATTGTCTTGAAATACAGGCTATGAATATCGGTTTTTAAGGATCGAAGACGCTTCTTTGACTAACTGCACACAAATGTTATCACAGACTTATCTAAAAAACCAGATTATAATAGTTTAAAAAATTATGATTAATAAATTATGATAATAATTTCATTAAAAAATCATAGCCATTCTGGAAAGATATTTAATGTCGGAATGGTCATTTGGTCGTTTGATATTTTCGAGTAACATAACTTCATCTTGTTTTCGCTTGGTGAAGATGTAGCTCTTGATTTCATTACAGATTAGAATAACTTTTCTTTTTTCTCCATTTTCTTTTTAAAAAATTTTTCTTTATGAAAACCTCGCTTTTAATATTGTAATTCGACGATTCGTTGCCAAATTGTCACAAGAACAAATTGTACTAGAAATCGACTTCTTTTTATTTCATTATTTTGTATGTTCTATTATTTGTTTCATACTATTTCATTAAAGTATACACATAATTTTAATATTTTGTCTGAATTATTCAGATATCTGTAATTTTGAGTGATCTTGGTGAGGCTTCTCAAATTGTCTCGGTACTTTACTAAATAACCATCTTATAATTATAATAATTAGTTGTTTTAAAAGTTAAATGATGAAATTATGGAAACTATGCCAATAATGCCCCGGTCTTTCCTACTATTTAATTAAGAGAATATATACAATAACATTAGTATTAATCAATTACAGTTATCGCGATATATTTTATTCTTTACTACCTTTAAATATAGATCCATTTAATCCTTTCTCTTAAATTTCTTAGTAAAAAAATTGCAAGCATGCGAAAAGATCTAATTAAATAATTTTAAATTTAATTTTTTATGATTCAAGATATATATTTCCTTCCATGTGATATTTCGAGATTTTAAATGTAAGAGAATTATATGCATCATCATCGGTTGGAACGTGTTACATGAATGACAGAGATGCGTGCCCTGTGAAGACGTGTGCATGTTGTGTATCTAAAACTCGTTTCTATCAATGTAGATTAACTTTAATCTTCATTTAACTTGCTTTTTATCTTTTTCGAGTTCTATGATTTAAAAAAGGATAAAGAGTAAATTAAATCGAGATTTTAATCAATGGGGTAGTCAAAATTAATATTTTTTTTTAAACTGATGAAAGCGAAACTGATGAAATAATTTCGTGTTTTGTATGGAAGTTTATCTATAAGGATACTTTTTCGATCGCTCGTGACAAATCCAAGATCGAAATTTTACAATTTAAAACAGCTGATTCAATGTGACTGCCAAAAAACATATAATTGTGGCACGTTTTTGCCCATATATGAGTCATTACCAGTAAATTGGTTAAAGTTAATCTACATTGATAGAACTGGATATATGAGGATCCGCAAGAATCAGAGGAGACGGCGGTTAAAAATACGAGGAAAAAATATTCAATGTGAAAAACGTTATCGAAGAACAACAGCGTGCATCGAGTTCTCAATATGATTTACATTCTAATTATTATAAAGTTATGACATTTACGTTGTACCTATATCGAGTATAGAATAATCGTGATCGCGACTGCAAAATTGTTATTTCTCTTTTATGCAAATCTAAGAGATTTTCTTCTATTATAATCTATAGATCTCCATAATCTATAGACATGATTAAATAGCTTTTTTTTTAGTGGAAGGACGCGAGTTACTGCCGTCTCCGTCTTCGTCGATTATTGATAGGTTCGAATTTTGTAAAGTAACTTAATGAAGATAGCATACGGGAAGTATCGCCACGTATTGCATTAACATTACATGATAATGAGATATAATTATAAGAGACATTTGCATATATATAGTCTTAGTCTTTTGTATGACATTCATACGAAGGAGGGAAACAAGGTGGATTATGCTGAAACATCTATATTTGAGATATTAAGTGTACTGATAAAGATATGATCAGATTAACTGACGTGCGTACGAGATTAAGATCAAGAGAGAAGATAGCTCTCGAGTCTTGCTGTCAAGAGTCAATCTCGGAGAGTAGAACTCGCAAGAATGCGCACTGAATTTTGCGACAGCGCTCATCATTGAATCATTCTTTTTGTATGAAAAGTTGTAAAACGATATCGGTAACAGTGCACTTGATGTGAAAAGAAATATATGACACAATAATGAGCCGTACACCTGTCTCTCGTTTCTTTCCCAATTACATTATTCTCCCCTTTTTATAAATATATGAAGAAGCAAACATATATAATAAAGCGTTATTTTATATTTAGCAAAAAAATAACTGTAATATTATTTAATTTTGATCTTTTCAAACGTTGTACATAATTTTTCTCCAAAACGAAGCAAAAACGAGTATATTTTTGTACTTTTTTTTTTCTTAGTTTATCGATCCCTTTCACACTCCCGAAGTTTTGACATTTAAATTTCAGACACCCTGTAGATTTTAGCGATTTCAAAAATTTTTCTAAAATATTCATCCTCGATTATGTATCTGAGATACTCTATATGTTGTCGCAAGAAACGACACTTACTCAAGTTTATGTGTATCCCATGTCGCTAATACTATACGCAAATTATCTATTGTAATTCCCCTTTTTCAGTGCGCGAAAGAATAATATTGTCAGCATATACTTCAATCACCCGTCCAGTTTGTCATTTCAATGGGGTGTTAGGTTGTCTTCTTGTATAATATAACATACTCGTTAATTTTGAGGTTTTCTTGTCGCGCTTGCCACTTGACTCAACTTTGAAAATTGGCCACGTATTCGATCGCCTTTTCCAAAAGTCTTGAACTGTACGTTGAATCATTTCCCATCGATCGAGACAATCGAGACGATTGATCCTGACGCCTGATAAATCGGTTCCGGGGAACACTTGTTAATGATCCGCTGGTAAGGAAGTGACCTGGAGTCAGCGGTTGTAGGTCCAGCGGATCTAATGATAAAAATTGCATCTTTATACATATGTATATTATTCATATGATTTATATATATAATATATATATATATATACATAAGTATATTTTTATATCAGTAATATTTCAATTTTTTTACATTTTATAATAGCAATAATGCTATTCTACATTTGATACAATTATTGATTGTTTTATGGGATATTATGTAGGATGTTATTTGATAACTGTTGACGATTTTTGTGAGATCAGTGAAGCAAATATTTAAAGGATTATTTATAGAGTGTCATCTATTATTACAGGATAAAAAATCAGTTTATAAAATTTCCTACTCTCAGTAGAAGAAATTCATCAAAACAATTTTTTCAAATTTCTAAGTTTACCAATATCATTAGATTGCACTCATATCAGAATTCAATCATGTAGTAAGAAACACATTTACTACTCCACCTATAAATGTAATGAAATAATTACTGTAGTCAAATAATTATTTTTTCATATCTAAAAAAATATATATATGTACCCTATACATTTCACGCTTAAAAGCTGCACAATACTTTCTTGTGTTCCTTTTCAGGTTGTCCCAGCAGTATCGTAATGTTTTTTCTGCTGTTTATTTATATCTGCCATATTTTTATTATATTTTAAGTAATAGCAGCCCATGCTATTCTACCTTTGATACAATTATTGATTGTTTTATGGGATATTATGCATAATAAAACGTCAATATATAATATAATAAAATAATAAAATAATCAATATAATAAAACAATATAATAAAACGTCAATATAATAAAACGTCATAATAAATTCGTCAAAACAATTTTTTCAAATTTCTATTGTACCTCTCGGTGCAACAAGATATTATTTTGGGATTTGGTCCGCTTAAAGGGTTGGAACCCATGAGGAAAGAGACGAGGCTAGAGAACAAGGTCGTCGAACAAACACTCACTTCACCACTTTTTATTTAAAATAACCCCTTTTTATTTTATAATTTTAATAACTGGTTACACTTTATGTATTAATTTATTATTTTTACAATTTGAATAATTGCTTATAATTGTTGAATATAATTGATTTTAAAGTTCTTTTATTTAATGAATATAATTATTTAAATAAATGAATATACTTGGTTTAAGGTTCTCGCTTGTGACTTAAGATTAGACCGGCTACGTTTTGTTTTTCGTAGAATATAGGTTATTGCTATTATTATAGGTTATTAGTACCAGTAATACAGTAATTCCGCTAGTCGCCATAGAATAAATAAAGTATTTCGATTGAAAATTATAGTTTTCGCTTTTTCGTCAATATCATCATTTATTTTGTCTAATTTTACTTTGTAAATGTACATCCACGGTGTAACCATGGTAGAAATACAAGGGTATGCTCTTCCCATGGTATACTACTGCGCAGATTTAGAGTAATGGGGGAACAGAACCACACTACGTCATCATCGACTATTTTCGAAGCAGTTCGGGTAGATTCGGTTTCGCAAAACAACGGTGGTTACCATGTTTTACTTAATTACGAATATTGAATTATATTCTAAAATTTCTAAGTAAATTACTCATGTTTGAATTCAGCAAAGGAATTCATGTATTCAATACAAAAAATTTTTTAACTCAGATGTGTGAGTTGAGATTAATTTTTTCTATTTTTATTTTTGTGTATATAAATTCATAAGTCATGAAATGGATTAATGAGCCAAAAAATGGCTCCACTTAGTGATCAAAAGATCATCTATATAATATATGAGTATCTATATAATATGAAAATATTTCGTTTCATACCTATTATGTCTGCCTTCAGACAAGTGTTGACAACATCATGAATCACAAAGTCTGTGATTCGTCTTTTAAGAAGGATATGTTGTATTCTGGCATGAATGACTCGATTACTGTCTCGTGTAACGTTTTTGGTGACTGTAGCGTTGTGTCTGACGTTATTACTTTACACTCTTTTTGTAATGAAATTTTTCCTGTATTTTCAATTGTTTTTCTTTATTTGCCGTGGTCTTTAAATTTTATATAAATTTTTTCTATTTTTGATGTCACAAATAACCACGAATGAGGGTTATTTAATGGTATCCATACGGTGTTATTTGATATCTTATTTTCTGTTTCGCAGTTGTTATAATATTCTTTATTTCCTAAGTATATTTCTATTTCGCAAGTCGGATTTAAGTTTGCACGGCGTATTTCGAAATTTTCGCTGCATGTGTAATCGCTATAAATCTTTTTACAATTTTGGAGATTGTTCTTAAATATGATCGTCCTTCTGAATAAACAGCAATTAAAGGATTTTTTATTTTTAAGTATACAAATACATTTTTATTATGATTTACAGGTAGTGGTATTACGTTTATTAATTCGTATTTCGGAATTGTTATTAGAGGAAATTGCAAAATTGTGAATATGTATTTTGCGTCGCAATAGGCGTTAATCGTAATTATTTTTTCTATTTTTGACCATTCTTCGTTATTAATTCTGAAAGGGAAGTGAAGGTTTTCAGATAATTGTAAATTCGCTTCTCTAAGGTTTTCTATAATATTATTTAAAGGTGTTAATCTAGGATGTAGTATTCCTGTTCTTATAAAGGCTAAATATTCTAAAATATCTTGCGCGTCTCGTATTAAATCGCTTAATATCGCGTTACTTGTGATAAAATGTTCGTGTACATTATTTTGTTTTTCATTTTCTAACAATTGTTCTCTTAGTTTTTGCGTTAGCTAGGATATATTTATTTGTTTGTAGCGATTTTTCGGTATTTTCGATATGACCTATGGTTGCTTGTAATATTTTTACTTAATTTTTTACAGCGTGTTGTGTCATCAGTTGGTCGTTGTGTAGTATAGTCAGTTGTTCGTATATTAATTTTCCATCGCTAGTATGTATTCGTTCGTTCGAACAGACTTATTTTTAAACTTTTATTATTATTATTTTTAACTTTTTATTATTAGGGTAATAAATAATTATATGCATTTTTACATTGGATTCAGTTGATTATCTTTATAGGTGAGTCAGATTATTTAATTGTTGTGTTTATAATTATTATTTAATTTTAATTTTTTAATTTTCTATATATGCTTTTAAGCGATTTACGTGAGTTAGTAAATTTTTTCATCTTACTTTTATCGTATAATTAGCGTCTGAATTCACGTATGGTTTTGTCCATAGTGCGTCTAATCTTTTCGATCGTCCACGCCCCACGGTGTAACCATGGTAGAAATACAAGGGTATGCTCTTCCCATGGTATACTACTGCGCAGATTTAGAGTAATGGGGGAACAGAACCACACTACGTCATCATCGACTATTTTCGAAGCAGTTCGGGTAGATTCGGTTTCGCAAAACAACGGTGGTTATCATGGTGGTCAAAATGTTTTACTTAATTACGATTATTTAATTATATTCTAAAATTTCTAAGTAAATTACTCATGTTTGAATTCAGCAAAAGAATTCATGTATTCAATACAATATTACCATATATATGTAAAATATATAGAAAATAATGGTAATAATTTTTCATTTCATAGTTTTTTTATCAATTAGTATTGTATAAAATACTTTTATTTGACATGGTTAAATTCATCACAGATTTATCAATCTTGTCCCACTTTGTTATTCGTCCATAAACATATGTTTGTATAAACAGCCAAACCTGTTCGCAAGCAGGTGGATACTTGATAATGAGAACTTGGAAAATCTTATACAAAATATCGACGGCCTTCAACGCATTTTCCATTTTATACAATATATCATCAATTACGATATAAAATGCTTCGATTTCAGTCAAATGTAAGCCTACTGCAATTATATAAGGTTGTACGGTATGCTTCAATTTAGTAGCTCTCTCTTGTCTACGACGTGTTACTTTAGCCAATTCTCCTTGTTCATTGTTCCTCGTTGCACGATCACGCGCGTATCGCGCGAATACAATTGAGGAAAGTATGAACAATTTAATAACGGACAGCGCGAATATTTCGCCGTGCGTATTTCACTGTGCGAAAATTACGCGGATTAGGGTTATTCATTTAATATTGAGTGGAAAAAATATTTATTTTACATGCTTTATCTTATTCCGCTTTCGCGTGCCGGAGACAGTGTCTCGACGCGCGAGTGCGATGCGCTCGTAATTTCGGGTCGCGCGACCCGATCAAAAGGTCGCGTTGAATACACGCTATCGACACGGTGACTAATTGTAAGGTCTAGCGATGAGTTATGTTGCACAGGTCGCAAGTGTTATTATCATAAGAGAGTCAAGCCAATTATTTTTTTGCTATTGCAAGAAGATAGTAAGATACGACATCGAGATACGAATAAATTATTATAATGTAAATTTTTTAAATTTTATTTGAAGTTCATAATTTCTTACAATTAGTTTAAATAAAAATACAGAATAATTTCGAAATTTTGTTATTGTATATTATATATATGACTGTGAGAGAAAATGAGAGGGAGGGGGGCACTTTTTAAATCTTGTGTAGGGGCACCAAAGAAAGATGTTGGAACCGGCTCTGGCATCACTAGTCGTTATTTTCTGAAAACAAAAAATACTTTTGTTTTTATACATTTAAAAATTCACGTTATACTTATAATTCCAAGTTATATTGCAATGTATAAGAATTTAATCGTTGAAATATAGATTATAATATAAAAATACTCCATCGCGATATTTTCTGAAAAACAAAAATGCTAATGATAAATATATTTTACTTACGTTATAATAAATCCATAGCATTTATTCGACATCCTCCAATTGCTCCGCCAAGTGTGTAAGGAGGTAGATTAATTCCAACACATTATTCACTTGGAAGAGTTGTATTAAATATTGTATAATGTCTTCCGTGTCCGCCTCGTCGATATTTATGAGAGGAAGATAGTTCTTTTCCTCCTCTTCCTCCTCGTCTTCGTCATCCTCTACAGAAGGAGGGGATGTAAGAGAGGAAATATTCGCCTCTTCAGTGCTCTCTACCTCTTCTACAATATATATGAACAAATATCTCACTCTAATGTGACAAATAAAAGCATCCATAGATTCCGCTTTTGTAGGTCACCATAGTTTATTTCCTCCTGGTATTTTTAGTCGTACATTAGAAGGACATAGTTCAGGTATCAACGAGAGTAATGCAGCATTTCTGCATTCTGTATAACAAATTAAAATTTTTTTATATATAAGGCCAAATTTTTAATTTTAATTTAATGCCTAATAATATCTTATCACTTACCATCTTTTTTCTCATATATTTGAATCTCTTCTAATTGTTTAACAAAAGTTTTGTCTTTAATAACTCGATTTTCCAGTAATATTTCTAATTTTTCAGACAATTCATTCGTTATAAATGTTTGATTTTTCATTGATTAAAGCGTTATAATCATTTTCCAACTAAAATAAGCAACATTATAGTACAAATATTTTATTAATTTTATGTCGCTTACGAGTGTATAACCCAATCCCTGTTTAAGTACTGGGTATTCCTTAAAAATGTCGTAAACGTTTCTGTTATGTTGTTTGATAAAAATTTATCTTAATTCACGAGATCCATTCCAATGTTCTTTTATGTAATATATTCGTAATATACTCCTGGATTGTTGGTAAATTTCTCTATTTCACAGGGTGTGCCTATTTCAGTGTCGCCTTGCATTAAGACGATGTTTAACATTAATCTGAAATTATAATGTTATCGCGTTAATTAAATTATATTTTATTCTGTCTTATGTTTGTTTTATATTCGTTCGTTCAAGTTATTATCATAGCGGTGTCGTCTTTCATCTTTTGCTGTGTCGAGGCTTTCTCATATTATATTCTTATTAATTCACTTGAGAAGATTTTTTATGTGTGCGCTGTGTCGTCAGTAGCTTCGCATGTTTCGTTCTGTTACAATCTTCTTGTGAAGTAATTCTTGTGAAGTAATGTGTCATAATAATTAAGGATGTTGAGCCAGTTTGGTAGAGCGGTACCAGAGACTCCTGGTGGTAAAGTGGTACCGGTGGCTCTACCGCCAAATTTACCTGACCGTACGACTCCGGCGCGGCGTATGGCGGCTATTGTAGTCCATCTTCGGGAGTTCGGATTACTCCCGGAGCCGCGTGTTAGAGATTCTCCCAGGAGTTGCGGTCCTGGTTTTATACGTATTTTGGAACGACTCGCTCAGGAGAGCCGTGATCGTGATCGTGGTCGTGGTCGTGGTCATGGTCGTGATCGTGGTGCCGCGTCATTTCAGTAGACTTGTATTTTATTTATTATTAAACTTCTAGTGTTAGTTTTTATTACTTTATTATTATTTTTAAGTGTTTTATTATTAGGGTAGTGAATAATTATTAGTGTAGTGTATTTTATATTATTCATCCCACTTGGATTATCACCTATCGATCTTCATTGGTGAGTTGTATTATTTATATTTATAATTGCTATTTAATATATTTTAATCTTAATTTTAATTTTCTATGTATAATTTAAGACGGTTTACGTGCGTCTTATAATTTTTTTATTTTTATTTGCCTTAGGGTTGTTAATGAACCGGTCGTTCGCATGCAATTGCGAGATGAGGTGGGGATTCAGATTTTCCCAATGGTAAGTTAACTATAAATTATACATGAAATATACATATAAAATATATATAAAAAATACCCATAATACATTTTTAAAATATTTACTTTTTTTTCCCCCAGAACATATGGGAAGGTGTGGTAAAAGTTCGAGGCCACACGAACCATGAGCACTGCTGCTACATTAGAATGTTGCGGCGGTGCTACAAGGAGAATGAAATGTTCAATATGTGGGAGCAGACAGCGTATCTATACATATAATATACACATAAGTGTATTTCTTTCTCTCTCAAGGTAGAAAGAGATGCAACGGGTCTAGTTAAACTGCCAATTTCCGGCTTCAAGCTAAGAACAGAATGCTCGGTCTATGTATATATGTCGTTGGTTACAACACAACTTACCAAGGGGATTACTTGGACACCGAGCTCGTCCTTCAGTTGGAGACATACTATTCGTTCATTGTCTACCAGTATGAGACGAACAATGTCTTGTGCAGCAACCGTAAAAAGTATTTTGTTTCATCCATCAATCGATACCGCAGCCATGAAATATGGTCGTGATATGGAGGAAATAGCAAAACAGAATCTATCTGAGATTTTAAAGAAAGATATAAAATCATGCGCATTGTTTATTGATTATGATAATCCATGTTTGGGTGCTTCTCCTGATGGGCTTCTCGACGAGGATGGTGTAGTAGAGGTTCTCTTTCAGCTGAAAATTTAACAGCGGAGGAAGCTATTCGTACATTATCTCATCTGAAAGGTATTTTCGATAAAAAAAATACAAGTCTAATGAACCGAAATCATCGATTTTTTTATCAAATACAAGGTTAACTAAACATAACGCAGCGTACTTATTGCATTTTTGCTATATGGATGTCGAAAAGCGTTAAAACAGTTCGTGTTAATACAGACAGTAATTTTTGGCACAATAAAATGCTGCCTTTCTTAACACGATTTTATTTTGAATGCATGCTTCCTGAAATCTTGGACATATATTAGACATATGCCTATCAGAGAACCAAAACATATAATAGAGGCAAAAAAGAAATCCAAAAGTGTAAATACTTGTAACACTAAGCGACAACATATAATGATAGAATCAGTCTACGAAAAAAAAACAAAACGAAAAAGGATAAATGATTAAAATGTAACAATATTTCCATTGAAAAAAGTGCTATTGTTTCTACTGCTATGATGGAGTCAGATGATGACTGTATTATTGTTAGTCATGTAACTAACCATATTCCGACAGCAGATGAAATGGCAAGTCGCAGAAGACTTCTAGATGGTCGCCAAATACTTCTTTCTTCGGTGAAAGAAAATGTCTTGTCTAAATATAGTAAATTAAATGATGATTCGCTGGATGCCTTCTTACGCATTGTGTCAAAAACCTCTTGTTTCGAAATACAAAGTGTACATTGTATAGAATATTCAGAATTAATTACAGCCAGTGATCGCAGAAGTATCCAAATAATTGGAAGAAAATGTACTGACCACTGGCGCTGCATCTTTTTTGATGAAAAAAAGCTTTACGTATATGATAGCATACCTGGCTGTACATATGATAAAATGGCGTCGAAAGAAAGACTATATATTACAGCTCGTTTTCTGTAAGTAGTATCTACTGACATAAGGTTTGAAAAAGTTCAAACGTAACCGGATGGTACGTCTTGTGGATTATATGCTGCGGCTTTTACAACGGATGTAGCTTTAGGTAAAAATCCTTGCAAAGAGAAATATTCCAGAAACGTTGAATTAATATCGTCTATGAAACATCACTTTGTTTCTATCGTAGCAAAAGCAATACACTCTTACCTTTTCCTAGAAAATAAATTCTTTGAATGTTATAATATTTCAAAGAATATTGTTATATCTTCATACGGAAGTACACATGTGATATGAACGGTCAGAAAAAAATACATAATTTTGACGTATACATAAATATATTTAATATGTGTATGTCTCATAGACGATATATGGAATATTTGTCCATGGGCTAAGCATAACAACGGAGAAACGAGAGAAAATGTCCCATATTTTTTTTTTCTTTCATTATAGATACACAATCGTTCGAATTTTGGAAAGAAGATATCCGTTGACTGTAACTGGATACAAATACTTGAGTATCGGTATCGACGTTAAATTGCCTTCTGAGGTAACTATCATTCTGGAGACTGTCATGGCAAGGAGATGTCCCTTTCACCCAGCATCTGGAAAGAGCTCATCGAGCAAAAACGCATCATACTGTTTCTTTTATAGTACGAAGAAATTAAAAGAAAAGGAATACGTACTCCGCCACAAATGTACATTGGAAATATAACATTGCGTTTCGGACGAATTAATAATGTACCAATGTTGCGTCTCGAATCATCTACGACTCGTATGACCTTGTCTAAAAGCACCGTACTCAATATGTTTAATCTCGAATATTGTGTAAATCGTCTTATTTCCTCGTTAACGACAGTGATTGATAACATCGACAGGAAATTCTCACGACTTCTCAATATCGCGTTCACTGTCACTGAATCTGCGAACATACTAAAAACGATGTACGATAACGAATGTCGAATCTTTCGATCGCAACGATATAATCGATTGCGAACTAATCACGCTGATTTTTGGACAATATTGTGAACCTATATTATTATTACTTATAAATAAACATTTACGTATTCTTTTATTTTTGTCACATGTAACAACAATCGAATTAAATAAATATATTCAGTCGTTGTAAACATTAACGATTTCACTCATCCTCCCCTTCCGTCCTACCGATTACACAGCAATTATTATATATTCTACGAATTGATTGAAAAAAATAAGCGATAAGGACAAAAAACAAAATCTATTGCGAAGATTTCGTCAGACGAAAGGATGCGGTTATCTGACGTACGCAGTGCGCATCGAAAAAATATTACGCGCGAGAGAGAAAACGCGCATTGCGCACGTTGCAGTAAAAGCGCGGGAAACATCCGTGCACGCGCGTCCGCGGGATCGCCACTCCATGGGTTCATATATACCTATCTGTGCTACTATCTAGCCTAGATGAGTTACCTGAGTTACCAAATTGTTACGTCCAGGCGGAATTTCTCGAATATGAACCATGGAAACCCGATAATAAAAAGAATATCCTGGGCTCTTAGTATTCGAACGCAAAGAGAGGGAAGGGGCAATTAAGAATCAAACTCTGAAATAAGATCTAAATCATCACATGATGCAGTATATTTAATCTAATAAATCAAAATCATAATAATAATGTGTTAAATCATTCTACGCGTACAACAGATGAGAATTGAAGAGAACAGTTGAAATAATAAAAAGAAATAAAAAAAGAGGAAAAAAGAAAAAGAAGAAATAAAACTAGTGATTAAGATTAGTTTACGTAGTATGGCTTAATAATTTGAATACCTTGTATAGAAGGTCTGGCAACTGGCCAGATTTCCAGTAATAAAATATTTTATGCTTTTGAAAACATTTTACATAAAACAGGAAATCGAGAATTACATGAAATTGAAAAGAATTGTAAGTGATAATTTTAATAACATGGACGCAAACAAAAGATAGACAAAGAACTAAAATATAAATCGTAAAATACTATAATAATTAAGACTTAAGGTTAAAGAAATGCACGATAATCACAACGGCTTCGTAATTAAAGACATGTTAAGAAGGTTTAAGACGATCTGATGTATGCAATTAAGAGTTACATTCATGTCACTATTTACGGATATTGAAATTTGGATTGATTATCGACGGATAAGATATGAAGTTACAACGATATGTGGCTGTAATGTTTCAGTGTAGACGTTGTGATTTTTGCTGCCTATAAAACATACATGTAATAATCATGTTGATGTGCAGGGTAGAATATAGTAAGTTTTTCGCATTATTGTCAAGCGGAATTCATAATTCGTTTCTTATGTTCTTCAATTTTAAGCACCGTATACTAAACAAATTCTATTTGCTTTTTAATTTTCATAATAACTTTATTATTTCCAATTATGCGACCGGATGAAGAGAAAGATCCCCGTAATTTCTCAGATGTAAACGATTCCTAGTTGGTGTAGAATTTGCAGGATATCTTCCAGCTGGTAAGGGTGAATATTCAGCGGCTTCTTCTACACTTGCTTCGACGAACCGGCTTGTCACATATGGAGAAACATAACATTCATAAGTATTATGATTCTGTGCGTCAGCATCACCAAAACTTCCTGGTGGTATAGCCTCTTTTCCTTCTTCTGCTGGTATATTATGTTGAGGCACGCATGAATCTGGAACGTTAACTCTAATAGTATCTCCAGAAGGTGTTATTACTGTATTGATCATGGACAAGTATTCAGCTATTGGTTGAGGGATTAACATCTCATTTGGTATTAATGATAGTGAATCCGATTCATCGCTATATCTATCTTCTAAATTAACCTTAGTCACGTTGTTAATTAACCAGGCATTTAGACATGTCGTCATTGAGTGTAAAAAAGCGCAATATGGTAATTCGCGCTTAATTCTTGGATTTGACTGTTTTAAGTCTCTATGTACTGTCTCACACAAAAGTGGAAAACCCGAAAAGTCACAATTTTGGGAATATAATCTTCTCACTGGTCTTGATCCAGCTACTAGATCATATAGTGGTTCATTTTTTGGCGGAGTTTCAACTGTAGTTTTGAACTTTGATAAGTCCATTTCTTCTTTCTTCGGTTCTCCTTTGGCTTGTTTCTTCCATTGTTGTGCTCTGTTCTTATTGCGAGCTTGCCTATTAACCGGAATTTGCTGTTGCCGTCTAGTTTCCAGGGACGCCTCCAATTCAATTTGGGAATTCCAGTCCCGGTTGCGGTTCCAGTCTCTATTCAGTAAGAAATCATTTTGGCGTTGTACATCCCTATTTCTTCGCCGGTCTCCAGCGGTATTTCGGTTTGCTTGCCTATTCTGACCTTGCTGACTTGCGGAATTATTCATCGCGACAAAAATAGCATCTGCTTTCTTATAACAAGAATGAACTAAAAATTAGCCGAAAAACGACAGATGTAAACGATTCAAAGTAATTTATGTTTGATTTCTCTTTTGTGTAATCTAACCTTTCAGAAGGAAAGGAAAAGAAAAGACGCTACGTTAGCTATTGTTTATCAGTTATATCGAGGCTGTGAACAGTTACCGTAGTGTTGACAATCGCTGAATTTTTACTGTGACCGACAAGGTGGCTGAAGTTCACCCGTCTGCTCGCCTTGCCTGTTTGCTTTTTGCTTATTGTAGTTGTAATCGAGATCTCTCCTCGTCCGAGCACAGGACGTGTATATGTGTGTGTGTGTGTGTGTGTGTGTGTGTGTGTGTGTGTGTGTGTGTGTGTGTGTGTGTGTGTGTGTGTGTGTGTGTGTGTGTGTGTGTGTGTGTGTGTGTGTGTAGGGTGAATCGGTTTAAAGTATGTGGAGAGTTGGTGGGCGAGGTTCTAAAGAGGAAGGACGTATTGGCAGGAGAGTGGCGATTGGGGCGGAAAAGGGGTGGTTGATACCAGGGATGTAGACCACGATTCTACATTCTGGATAGGATTGAGTGATAAGGTAATTGTGCATGTCAACCGCGTTTTGGATAAAGCATGGAGGGGATTCGGGGAAAGTAAAGGAAGATCTTGGAAGTGAAAGGTCTAATGGTTCCTCGTCAGAAGGATCTGAAGGGGGTGCAGGATCTTCTTGGAGAAGTCCTGCGAGGAAAGGAGGAGGAGAAGGAAGTAGATCCAGGAGATCATCTAAGAAGGATAAGGGACTGGAAACGGGGGAGTAGGAAATTTCAGGTATAGGTTGAGGAGTGGCTGGTGGCGGAGTCGGTTCGGCGGTTTGGCTGACAGTCGGGCGGACTCTAACTAGTCGAAGACCGTAGGCAATAAGGTCTCCTTGGAATTCCACCCTTTCAGCGTCGGGGGTTTCCATGTCAACGGGGATGATCCAGCCTCTATAGTCGGCGTGAGTTGATCGCCTCGATTTCGAGGATGATTGTTGGCGGCTAAGTCTCTGGAGTCGTCTTCGAGAAGACAGGTGGACTTCCAAATGTCCGTAAATATGTTGGATTCAGCACTTGGACTCAATTAGTCCGCACTGAGCAGTGACTTGAGCACTAAGACTTGAGCACTGACTACTAAGGCTCGATTGATCAAACTACTTTGGAATTGTTTCAGTCAACCGGATTTTTACGTCTCGGACGATTGACTCAAAAAACTGCCGATGAACTGCTCTGAGCTCCGAAAAATCGGGGTTTATATAGTGATTCCCCTTGATTTATCGACAGCTATTACCGACAGCTAGCGGAAACATACTATCTAGTGCACGACCTTAACTTTAAACAAAATTTATTTTAACATGTTTTAAACATGTAACAAAATAAATTTAATCGATATCTCACAGAATAAAATTAAGTATCATTCAAAAGTTATTCAATCAAATTAAACATCAAACATTGAAACAAAATCTTTTTCATCACCTAAAACATGATAATTACATGTTTTTATGTCTAATGATTTCGATATTTTCATCAAATTTAATTCTGTCAATTCATTTTATGGTAAAGAAATTTCGTATGCCATGAAATGTATGTCAAAACCTAAAGTAACTGTCACGTCCGTCGGATTGATGGACGCGGGACGCAGGTCCACTCGAATTAACGTGTTCAAGTCCTAGAACTTGGTACAGTCGGATATTCCTGTTACCGCGAGTCGTCGCGGCTCGGCTAATATCGCGAACCGCACGGAGCCCACGACGGTTTCGTCCCACACTATACGGGGCTCTGCACGCGCTGCGCCACGCACTATGGTACGCGAGGATATTCTCGCGCTCTGAGTATCCTGGTTCCCAGGGACCGGATGATACCTTGGGGATTTCTAGCTCCACCAGGTATCCCTAAATACCCGCGGGTTAAAGTCCACCTTGTGGACAGGAAAATATTTATAATTCGGATCAGAATGGTTTTCAATTTAAACTTCACTCTGGTCGTACCTTAGTACAAAAAGGTGTCAAAAAGGTAGAAACTGTAGTACAATCTATATCAGCAACAACGCACAATTACACTATACAACCGACAGTTTCCGTTGATGGTAGATTACTGTCGCCTCTGTTTATAGAGTATTACGAGAAGTTACAGGAACATTTGGTCCAAGAGTGCAGAACAATTTATTCAAAACACCTATTACGTCCAAGCCTCAGGATTTTTATTACGTGGGAAGTTCTGGGTTAAGGAGGAGGCCTCGGAAGAACGTAACTGACACCAGATGTGTCTCCCGATCGTCTCACCCTCCGGAGAGTTACGAGAGATAGTCGGACGCACTAAAAAGGGTACGGAATTAGGTCAGTGTGCCATACTATAATACTTGTATACGGCACACTATGACTCTTATCCCGAACCGTACGCCCGTTGGTCCTTTAAATTTAGGCCAAGGAACTCAATCCTTATAGCCAGGGATATGGACCGAGTGCGATCTCGGGGATGACGGTTGGAATGCGGGGAAGGTTGCTTTTAAATCAAATCACAATCATAATCTTTAATGTAAAAAGAACATCGAAATATTATTTATTAAATGAAATAAAATAGTTACAAATTAACATAATTAATTTATTACAATTTCTAAATTAATATATAGTGTACATATACGTGTAAGCGTGTGATGAATCGGTTAGAGAAGGTGAAGAGTTGGTGGGCGAGGTCCCAAGGAGGAAGGACGTATTGCTACGAGAGTGGCGATCGGAGCGGAAAAGGGGTGGTTGATACCTGGGATGTAGACCACGACTCTACAGTCAGGACAGAATTGGGCTACAGTGACAAGGTAACCTTGTATGTCATTCGGGTTTTGGATGAAGCACGGAAGGGATTCAGGAAGAATAGAGGAGGATCTTGGAACTGTAAGATCTAGTGGTTCTTCATCAGAAGAAGGATATGAAGGAAGTGGAGGATCTTCCTGGAATAAATCTGCGAGGAAAGGAGGAGGAGAAGGAAGAAGATCCAGGAGATCATTTAAGATGGATAAAGGACTTGAAACGGGGAAGTAAGAAACGTCGAGGGGTGGAGGAATTTCCGGCTGAGTCTGATTTTCGGTCCCCCGGTCTTGGACAGTAAGAGGGGGTATGAGGGCAGTGCGGAGAGTCGGGTGCTCGGTCCTAGTGGAACAGCGAGGGGTTGCCCCGTCTGCGGTGGTATGTTCCACTAATAAATAAAAATCGAGTTCGATAGTAAATTTTACTCGATTTGTATAATATAAGTGCAGGCTTACTGTCAATGGCGATGGTCCAGCCTCACTGTTGTAGTCAGCGTGGGTTGATCAGCTTGACTGTCGACGGCGATGGTCCAGCCTCACTGTTACAGTCAGCGTGGGTTGATCGGCTTGAGTTTGAGGATGTTTGCTGGGCCCCGCGAGCAGCCGATCCAATAGACAGCTCCGGTAGTGAACTGCGCAACCACTCCGACACTGCACCGTCCGGACAAGATCGAGGAACGTCCAAGAGACCAACCGACACACGGACAAACTGACTCGCTCCGAGATGCGTCTCACTCAGACAATCGACTCGATCTTGCGACACGGACAATTGCCCTTAACTCGGAAAAACTGCGATGAACTACCGCGAGCACCCAAAAATCGGGGTTTTTATACTGATTCCCCCTGATTTGTCGGGCTCTGATGGGAGGAGGAATTTATCGGTAAAACAAAGGGCTAAGTTTTTTAGCCCTAGGATTGGTTGGGAGTTAGGAGGCGTCTTGTGGGCGGGAAGGAGTTTGACCGATGTCACCGTTATTTTAAAATTTATAGCCTTATTTGTTTAATGTACGTGAGGGGCCGCATCGAGTAAATGCACTTGCACCCTTTCTCGCAAGGCTCGCTGTATGACAGATTTTAATTTTTACGAGCGCAACTTGTGAGAATCATCCGCAATTTGACTGACAGTAGAGTGAATATTTATGGTTTTACTGTTTTCGGTGACAGTAGAGTGTATATTTATTACTTTTTCTAGCTGAGACTTCGAGGAAATGATTCGTGTTCTCACAATTCGTGCACGTACGCTCGTAAATGAATTGTCTTAAAATAATTTTTATGGCGGGATAGCGAGTACTTTTGTTTAGATTTTTGGTAAGACGACATCCGGACTGTCGGTTATTTATTTATGGTCTCGCTATCTCGTCACTTGTAGACCTTTCCGGAAGAAAGAATCGTGAGGATCGTCTGGACGTAACACACCTAATATTTTTGTTACGGCCTCTAAATCAGGCAAATTAACATCAAATCATGTAAAAACTTGGTTGAAAGAAGTATTTTTCCCAAATGTCGGACCACAATCTGTATTATTATTAGATTCATGGATTGGACATTGTCCAAATATAATTTCGGAAACTAAACTTGAATTTGCAACAAATATAGTTTTTTTAACAATTCCGGTTGGTACGATAGGAAAAATGTAGCCATTAGATGTATATGGCTTCCGATTATGGAAAAATTTTATTGGACATTTTTCTGGTACCGTTATACTGTTATCGACAAAAAATTAGATGGTTTTTTGGTAATGAATAGAAGATCTAATAAAACATTGTCATTTTAATATTAGTTTGTAAAGTTCAGGAAGACAAAAAGAGAAACTCACCAGTACAATCATGAAGTAAAGGATCGAAAAATAAAGATTACATCGAGATGTTAAAATTATTCGCAAGTACGTGAAACAAATATGTTGCATATCAACAGACAGTAGTCAAATAAAGTGAGGACGAAAAGTGTCTTAAGAAAAATAGTATGTACGTAAGGAGACTGCGCAAACGATAAACAAATATCAACCCCAATAATAATATTACAATCCAATAACGTAAAATGAGTAATTTGACGCAGTGAGTCATTTTAAACTATTTAAAATAGGTATATACGTTTGGTCGAAGAATTCGGTATCTGATTGTAAATTTAAGCTATTGTTTTGTAATTTTATGTATAGCATTTCTGCAATGCGTCTCCTATATAGCCATCTTTCAGAATCAACAATCTCTATATTGTTCTAATCAAATTCGTGATTAAAACTTAGTCGATGTTCATTAATAATGGAAAGATTGCCATTATTTTTACATATGTCGTTTTTATGTTCAGTTATTCTTGTTTTTAATGTACGTTTAGTCTGACCAACGTACGACGCATTGCAATTGATTTTATACACTATATTCTTTTTATGCATGTTAGGTAATCGGTCTTTGTTTGTGTGAATGAAACAGCTGAGTTTGTTAAGACTAAAGAATGACAATTTTACATTTTTAACCGTATTTTTTAATTTATTTTCAATATTAAATATAAACGGGACTGTAAATCATATCTTTTTCTCATCTTCATTCTCAACTGACATATCGTTATTCTGCTTTGAAATTTTTTTATTTAATAAAGATTTTAGTCGCTTATTAATATAGTATTAAAAATAAAATCTATCGGATAGTCATTATTAAGTAGTGTATCAATAACAAAAATCAGAAGTTCTTTTTATGGAATTTGGGAACTGATAAAAGGAAGGCCCTATCAACCATGCCCACGGCAGTACCTTTTTTCTGAGAAAGAGAATGTCGTGAAAAAAAATTTAAGTATTTTCCTGAGAATGTTAATTAAAAAATTTGATTTAAAAAATGAATACACTATTACATAGAGCATAAAATACTGTAAAACTGTTATATAAACCATTTTTTCATACGCGGCATAGTTTCGAAGATATTCTCTGAAAACGAAAAAGTCTATTTTTTCAAGGGGGTGTTTTGTGAAGTTGGATATGGGATTTTGTTACTGAATAAATACTCACACACTGAATCTTTGATTAGAATATAATAAAATCAGTATCAAATACAAAATAGCTCTTTATACTTTTAATCGTGTGATGCCAACCAACTACTCATAGAATTAATAGAATGAATATGCGCAACTCGCACCAACTAAGGAGAGTCCATGAATCTGGCGCCATCTGCATCGATAAGTAGTGCTTCCCTCTATTTCTGTTAGCCATTGATAAAATTTACTCCACATGTTTCATCCCCTAAACCTCGAGATAGGCCGCTATAAAAAAATATGGGTCGAATATTTTTTGATGCTCTACAACATATCCAAAGCGCATCAAAATCGGTGAGGGACAGTTCGGACCGTTCCCTTGTGAGTACGGAGTGCAACTTGAATAGCAGAAAATTAAGTGCTTAGAACCTTGCGCGATATTTAGCTAACTTTACTTATAAAAACGAAGTGCGCTGCGTTCTTTGCGGTCGCCGTTTATATACAAATCAAGGGGCGGCCCCCGCGCGGACAAGGGGGTTGACCCTTAGCGGATGTTACGTAATAAATGTTTAGTCCTAGAACTTTCTGTTTTGTTCTAAAATCTGCTATTTTCCTCGAGGGGTGGTCTTGAGCGGCACATTTATTTACGTGTTTGGGCAATATTTCTAAATAGCAATATGTCTAAATATTGTTACGTTGCATTACGTGTTTAAAACGTGCACATTGTCACGAATCGCCGATCCACATCTAGACTTTCCGTAATCATTAACCGACAAATCTTGTTTAGGCACGATTTTCTCTACACGTCGATACTAGAAATTTTATTAACGTGTGGATCAGCCGATCCTGAATAAATATAGTTTTACTCATTTTTTGTATCGCTGGAAAGATTTTCAATGACATGTTCTCAAAAAAAAAAAATGTCCGTGACATTTGCTTGCTCACCAATCGGTGATCATTAATGCTCGAGTTTTTTGCTTGTACTTAATCTCAATTCATTGCACGTTCATGTGAAGAAATTGTGGCGTCCACTGAACGTAATAATGTTTCTATGTATTTTTGAAAATTATGTTTTTTCGATTTTACCCTTAATTGAAGTATTAGATATGAGAATATGAATATAAATTAGATCTTAAGTTATATAAGCCCTTAGTTGACAAGTGGCATAAATCTGCCTTATAAGCATAAGCCTTATGCCACTTGGCAACTAAGGGACTCATATAACAAAATTGAATTTAAGAAAACACAATTCAATTTTGTTAAGTCACGTACCAGATCACTGTATATCGGTGGTCAACACAAATTTGATGGTGTTGGGATATTATAGGATTAATTACACATTAAGTTACATATTTACATGGTTAAAAGTACACATAGTATGTTGCGTAATTAATCAGTCAGAGGTTTTGCTACTCTCTTACGAATTCGTATACTCTGTACCGGAATACATATATATTGTCAGTGACAAATATTTTATAACACTTTTAAATAAAAATTGTATTATCGATGAATGTGATGCTGTAGTTTTGCGTAAAATTTATTATAATAAAAGTAATTTTATTATAATATATGTATAACAATATTTATTATAAAATATATTAAAAATTAAATTCAAATGTAGAGTGTGAATTAATAGGTTATACTTTAAATAATATTGTAAACAGTGTGAAAAGTAATTGTACATTTTATTGTTAATTGTAGGCAGGTGGTTAAAATTCAATTTAAAATTAATTAATTAAGTTAGTCAATAAGTTAATGTTAAAAAGTAACTAAATTAAATTAAAAATTAATTATTATCAATTTAACTTAAAATTGACTAAGTTAAAAGTTATTAATTTTTTTAATTTATTAATTACGTAATTTTGTATATTTGCTTGTAAATGTTATCATTATTATTCTTGTTATGTTCTAATGTTTTTTTTATGGTATTTCTAACATTATTAATGCACAAAATAAATGCTTATTGAAAAAATATTACTCTTTGAACAATTGTATTCATTGTTTCATTACCATTCGTTTTCCTTCCTTCCTTCATTCCTTTTTATTATCTCAGTGCTACTCAGCGTCACGCTTGTATCATTAAAAAGACAATTAGTAAAACTGCAGTTGTATCATTAAAAATTAAGATTATACATAAAATTAAATTAAAAATTATAAATAAATACAATATTTTTGACTCGATCGAAATTGAAATATCTAATCGGTTTATTTTAATTATATTTATTTTAAATGTATTTCTTGATATATTAATGTTATTTGTTTATGTTAACTCGTAGCCCTGTTTTGAAATATATCGTTTTATTTGAATTTTTTAGCCACTTTTCCAAAGTGATTATAATTTATTCTTAAATTTATACAATGTTGAATTTATACAATTTGTAGTTCAAGATATTATTTATCTTATCTTTATTAATTATTTTTCATCTCGTTACAGTGGTTTCAACGCAAGCACATATCTTTTGATTCTTTATACATATAAGAGCTTCTGAAAAGAATCAAAAGGCGTATGTATCGTGTTCGTCAAGTGTATCAGGATTTCTAGTTCATGAAGACGGAAGGTTCTTTCCTATAATAATAATCATGGATAATCAACGGTCATGTATCATTTAACGGCTGTTGTATCGGTCGATCGACGAACCGCGATTCCGCACTACTGTGAATTCTGTTTCGTTATTTCGTTAGCGCTTCCAATGCGATTCTCTCTTCCCTTTTTACGATAAATAAATATTAAAATTGATGTAAAAAATTTAGATTTTTTAAGTACGTATCAGCAGATAAGATTTTTAAAAAATTTGATATTCATAAAAAATAATACTAAATATTCTTTTTTATTCTTTTTTGTGTGTCGGTTTATCACAGATTACCACAGATATATACAGATTATATTTTATCGGCCCAGATAGCACACGATATTTATAAAATATTTACAAAGTATTTGTAAATATTCATAAAATTTATTTTGAATATTTTGTCAATGTTTTTGTGATCTTAAATTGCACAAATCATAAACAATGATCATAAAAATATTAGGTTGTTCGGAAAATTTGTTTCAATTTTCTAGCTCAAAATTATACATATATACAATATCTTCGTAAACAATGAAAAAAATTTAAATTTAAAAAAACAGTTTAAAACTTGAAATCTCTATTTTCGGAAGGTTCATTATATTTTACATATAAAAAACTACGAGCTGAAAAAAATAAAAAATTTTCTTTTTACTTTGTGAGTCTCACGTGCAAATATTTTCGACTACCTGTCGTGAAAGCTTTAAGTTTTTCCTATAAAATCGTTTTTTAAACGTATTCTTACAATTTTTTGTTCCTGAGTCATTTACAAGTTAAGTAAAGGACATTTTGATTTTAATTGCTCATAACTGCGTTACATATCATTGTACCGCAATAAGAAATCAGATTTTTAAAGCTGAAATTTTGCTCTATCAAATGATATAATCGTTAATTTTTTGAATGTAGAATATACTATTTTGAGTTAGAAAATTTGAAATAAACTTTCCGAACAACCTATAATATTATAAAATATTTATTGTAAATGTATAGTAAATGCTATGAAAATAAGACATTTATAATCCAATTAAAAAATACTTATTAAAAATATTTAATTTTATTTATCATAAATGTTATATAAAATATTTAATGTATATCTTAATATTTCAAATAAAGTTTTATATAAGATATGTATAAAATATTTTTATATAAATGTTTCAAAAAAATGTAAAGTTATAAATATTTATCATACGTATTCTGTGCTATCTGGGGATTAATTTTATTCTCAGAAGTAAGACGTAAAGTCTTTATTTCTTATAAAAGAAGTTTGAAATAATTATGTTTCGTAAAAGGAATAAAAGTTCTTTTAAACTTTTGTTTGACTTGCTTTATGATAATTATCAGAAGATAATATAAAATGGTAATCAGTAGATATTAGAGGCACATATCAATAACGCTATAACTATTTTAAACTGACAACCATTATCATCTCATATGCGAATCATACGACATGTAAATATAGATTTTATCAAAAGTTTACCGGTTATTATGCATCAAACAAATTATCTAATACGAACCGTCACGCATCATACAATTCAGGTTCCGAGTGTTTTGAATACATCCGTTATATTACCTGTATACGTATGCCAAATCGAATAAAATATTGGTTAAAATAAAATAATAAAACAAAACAATGAGACAGAGGGCAAGGAGCCTAAAATAAACACAAAGAACATATTTAATAAGATCTTTGATTACAAACGTTTCAAAGAAGTCAATTTCGTCAAAACGTCACTTTTCCACGCCTATTAGTTTAGCCTTTTATCGTGACGAGGCACTATAACATGACACAAGCACGAGCCCATGTCTGTGTGTTCACCTTTGACCCAAAAATGTACAAACGGACATGGGCTCGTACTTGTGTATGTGTGTGAGACTACTAGTTTTTGTGGACTATAAAGAGGTTCTATTGTACAATATTTCAATCACAGAAAAGGATTTTTAAATCTGTAAAAGAGAAAAAAAGTAATTATTTGTTATACAAAAATTATTGTGCTTATAGGCGATAATATAATGCTAATACTTATTTTCTTTCGATGTAATGCTAATATTTATTTTAACAATAAAACTGAAATAATTATATAAAATTATTTAATCCAGTTTTATTGTTAAAATAAGTATTAGCATTATATTTCAGAATACACACAAGGATAAAATTATTATTAATAAAACCTTTTTCCTTGAATAATTACTTTTTTTCTTTTCCCTTGAATTCGCAGAATTAATTTCATGATGTTATCAAACTGTCATTCATCCTAAAAATACCGAGAAAAATACTCTCGCTTACATCGTTTGATCTATATTATTATAAAATATTTTATTTTTTATTTTAATCCTGTAATCAATTCATTCCATGTATGTTATCTCATATATGTTACTCTAGTTCTGACGCTAATTTTTACATGTAAAAAATATGTACTCAAAAAATGTTCTTTTATATCAGTTATCAATTTCCACTAATAGTAAAATATTAGATAGTCAAATGTATGCAGTAATAACTGATATAAAATTTTATTTTTTGGATGAACTTTTAAGTTTTCTATAAAAATCAAAACTAAATTGTTAACCTGTCAGCCTCGGTCTGCTCTAATGAAAATTTTCAAGATCGACTATTGTATAAAATTCGATTCAAGGTTAATATAATCGTACGGTTTCAGTTTTGATTTTGAATTTTATAATTTATTGAACCAATTATTTTTCATTGTACTAAATTGATTTTATTCACTTATTTCGACCAAATTGTATATTTAGTAGCCGGAAGTATTTAGTAGCCCAGTGTCCATTCCCGAGAATTGAAACATGCACGTGAGAGGGGGGGATATGTACCGGTGAAGGAAGTTAATTCAGTGCGTTCGCGATAGTATCTTCGCGAACGAGCGCGACGATTCACCTCGATCGAGTACACACAAGTTTTCTGACTGCGACGTACGTCCGTCGCGAGATACCTGTGCGCGCGATTTCAAGAGCGATACACAGGTCAATTTATTTGACCCTTTGATTATCGTGAATGGTTGCACATGTATCCGTCGATCATGTCGAAGCGGCCCGCAATGGAAATTCTCTTCCTTTCGTGTAAATAAATTGTAAATTAATTCCATTTCTGTCTTTCTTTCTCTTGCAGGAGAAACCTGATCCTCCTGCATGTGTGACTGAATATTATCTCATCTTAATTAAAAGCGGTGTTAATTTCAGAATAATGTAACACTTTTGTCGTTTATCACGTATATAATGTAATAACTCGTGCGATCGCCGGATTTCTCGCATCAGATCCGGTTTTTTTTTCTTTAATCTTTGTATCGTTCAGAAATCGAAAGAGATGATATGTAATGTTAAAAGATATCTCTTTTTATATTTTGTGAAATATACTTATATGTAATTTGTAAAATACGAGTGACGTTCGCAAGTGAAAATGTATTTCGGCTGCGTTATCGGTATCGCGGAGATTAGAACATTATGTATAAATAAATACGTAAGAAATCCTCTTAATATGTAAATACACAATACTTTGAATTGAAATTAAGTAATCAATTATTAATTATCAATTAATTTTTAATTATTCTTTTAAAATTACTCATAAAAATATTAATTTAAAAACACGCGCATATATATACTTACACATAGCATTTTTCGTTATGATTTGAAAACAAAATTTGAAAAGGAGTATTTTAATAATTTCGGTCTGACTTTTTCTAGAAATTATTAGCATTTTATTCACGTCTTAATAAAAGTTTTAAAAGTCGCTATGAATCTGAAATCAAAATTTCAAAATTTAAAATGATAGATCCGGTATGGTGGACCGAATGTAAAATTTTATTGGATTTAATAAAATTCTGAATAAATTCTTGAGAGAGAATAAAATTCTGTCCCACATCCTCCGTCCCATACTTCAAAAAATTCCCACGAAATATAAATAGATTCGACCTTTTTTATTTACATTTTGTCAGCTGCATTAGATACAACATCTTGAATTTTATTATTAATCTCTAGTATAATTTGAAAGCTTGTTAATTCTTTCTGCTATATTTTTATTCTTATTATTTATTTGTATTTCTTAAAAGTAAATTTTAATTTTAACATTTTTTCAACTTAAATATTTCAGAAACGATTAACTGGCTTCTAAATAAGGTCATCTACATTATTATATTTGAAGATTTTCATAATCCTACCAAATTTTATCAAATTCGATGAAGGTCAGTATAGTTTTCTCTTATTCAGACAGCACACAATATTTATAAAATGTTTATATAAATACGTATAAGATTTATTTTGAATATTTTGTAAATATTTTTATGTGATCTTAGATTGCACACATAATAAACATTATTACAAATATTATGATATATTTATTGTAAATGTATAGTAAATGCTACGAAAATAAGACATTTATAATCCAATAGAAATATTTATTTATATTTATCATAAATATTCTGTGCTATCTGGATATAAGAAAAACATATATAATATATAATATAAATTTATACGTTTTAAATGCTTTATTATAAGTGTACTTGTATATGCAAGAAATATAATAAAACAAATGTAAAAAGAACCGTATTAATAAATTATTACATCAGATGAATTTTCCTTTGATAGATGCAAAAATTCGATAAAAGCGATTCGGCATGAATTTATCACGGAAATCAAAGCCATCGCGAGCAACGCGGCTCGTCGTATCAATCTCATTGATCATTATCAGCGCACGATCGGGCGTTGCTGAATCGAGCGGCGAATATCTTCAGAAGGCGATGATCGAGCTCCAGGAATTAAATATGCCGTCTAATAGTCTAACGATGTACGATCGATTGTCGTCGATGAACCTAGGCTATCAGCAGGGCTATCATAAGCACCGCAAGGTCGGTATCAACAATGTCCATCAAGATGTGCAGAAGGCGATTACGGATGTGCCTGTCGAACATACAGGCAGCGGCATTACGAAGTATTACACGGTACGTAAATCTACTTTAAACAGATCTAATTTACAAAAAAGAAGTATAAATTAGTGAATGCACTTTAAATCTTTGGCAGACTGACAACGTGATAATTATTTTTTCTCATTTCACTTTTTACCCTTTTTATTATTTCTCAAATTATCATCTTTTCTAATCTCAATCTTTTTCTGTTTGATTATTAATTTGTAATAACTTGAAAATTCGATAATCTTTTACTATTTGTCTGTCTCTTTTTACTTATTGTAATCTTCAAAAATCGATTTCTTCAAATTCAATGTTTTCATCTAAATTATTAATCGTTAATAATCTGGAAACTTGGTCATTATTTATAATTGTCTTTTTTATCTTTTTCTCTTTATTGTATTTTTTTTAAATATCAATTTTATCATTTTCAAACTATTTTTCAGTTTTATTATTAATCTCTAGTATAATTTGGAAGCTGGTTAATTCTTTCTGCTATCTTTTTATTCTTATTATTTATTTACATTTCTTAAAAGTAAATTTTCATTTTAACATTTTTTCAACTTAATTGTTTTTTTCCAGTAATCTGAAAATTATAATTATTCTTAATTGTTACTCTTCTGTCTCTTCCTCTATTTATTTAATTGTTTAAAATAGCAATTTATCCAATTTTTTCTTGAATGTAAATGCCAGACAGGCGATTAATGCTTGCAAATTTTCCAGATACGAGACTCTACCGCTACTGGTCACCCGAAGGTGAAACAACCGGAGCTGCTGGCATACACACGAGCGGAATTGGCCGCGTTATACAAAAAGGCTTTGGAAAAAGGGTCAGCGATCAGCGTAGCGTCGTTGATGCATGCTCTCAATGCCGCAGGCGGCAACGGCAACGGCAACACGCCGTCCGAGGCCGGTCATCCGCAGCTACCGGTTAAACCGATGCACAACTACTACTTCTTCCCGCTGAAAAGTTTCGCGTCTGAGTTGCAGAGGGATCATCACCAAGCCGCGGTAAGCGAAAGTCGCGAATCCGTTGCGCCATCCGTTAGGCGCGAGCCACAGATTTTTCCCGGCGCGGTGATCCGGTGTAACTAGATTTTACGCAAGTATATTACTTAGTGTATCCGTTAATTTAATTTATGCCGAAATGCTAAATATATACACATAAAAATCAATGTAGCTGTGTGCAAGCTTGTGCAACGCGAAATATATTTATTTTTTGGATAATTTTTTTCACGAAATATTATAGATACTTAATTGAAATAGGATAGGATTATTTCACATTTTTAGAGTTCGAGTACTATTTGTAAAAGATTTCATTCTTTACGATAAAAACTTTTGATATTTTTGCAAAGATATTTATTATTAAATTATTAAAGTTTAAGTGACTTCTTGATATTATTGAATTAACCAATAAAAAAATATTATTTATATTCTAGGAACCTTTCTTTATTGATACAAATTAACGAATTGAACCTCTGATATTCCGTATTATTCCGGAAAAAATTAATATGTCTTACTCTGCAAAAGTGACATCTTCTCCCTATACACGAATAAGATGTTACCATTTATGGGAAAAAATGTCACAAGCAATTAAATAATGAAATGCAATATATATTTGTATATTTTACTTGTTTACAGTCCATCAAGAGTTTAAGCTATAAAACGCATAAAGATATGATAAAACATATAAATTGAAGAAATATGAAAAACATTCAGAAACATGTTGGACATACCATACTTTTATTCATTTAAATAGCATTTTATTAACTTGAAATATTTCAAATTATATATATATATATATATATATATATGTATATAAAACAACCAAAATTTTTATCCGATTATTTATATTTATAACGATTATAAAATCGTTTTAATAACAGTATCAAACAGGGAAAGTTGTAGTATGTATTTACTGTCATTATCCCTACCCCCTCCTACCTTCCGAGTATTAGAGAAATATGCAATTGCAACTTTTGCGCATAACAATATTATAAATTATAATCTGTACTAGCTAAATGATTGCTAAGAAACACTATTCAAAACCATATATCATTTGTTCAGTTTTACAATAAGTATCAAAGCACAAGTCTTAGTTATTAGCGTACCAAATACCATACAAAGCATATTTTATGACCTACCTTTTCGTATTTTGTTAAATATTTGTCAATATCAATTGGCATAAACTTTTTTATAATTGCGTTTTTCTTGCCCATTGTTTATTACATACTTTTACGCACACAGGCAATAGAAGTTCTATAATAAAAATATAAATAAAGTAGCATCTTTTCCCGAATTACCTTATGATTATGAAAATATTATTTCTTACAAATATTACTCAAATCTTAGAAAAAGCTTGATTATTGAACTTAATTCAGATTTTTAAATACATATTAAACTTAATTCTATCCCTTTATTAAATATTTTTGGAATATGATAGCCAACAAACGTGTATTTGATTCACATCATTGCATTTTACAGATGATTCCAATGTACGCAGCTACGGAAAACACAGAGAGCACTCAGAAACAGCTTATGAATCCACTTTTCGTAGCGATCGGTACATTCATTAGCATGGCACTTCTGTTTATGATGGGTGTATTGTTTTTACCGAAACTACCACATTTAGAACTTTTCAACGCGCGAGTAGTCGACAATGATGATTTTTTGCGTTTAACAACATTTGTAATGAATGCCATAGACGGACGCAATCGCTGGCAGAACTTTAGCACAACTAGCTGAGAGTACGTAAAGACAAAGTACTGTGTTCTTATATTAGAGATTGAAAATGTTATCAAATGTATGTTTCGTGTAAAATGTTTGAATCGCAATCGATAAAAAGAAAAAAATTACACTGGTAATTGCAAAAGAAATATTTACTGTATAAACTAATACGAAATAAGTGTATTGTAGGTACTTTTATGCTATTTATAAGTATTGTACTATTATAAGCATAAAGAGATGTAATAAAATTAAATTCGTTCGATCAGTAAGGTTTACTTTAAGATAAGATCGGTATTATAACAAAAGATAATATATATATATATTTAGTATAACATTATAATATACTTTTATTTAAAAAATGCAATAAATTTTTGTACATAAATATTAATATTAACTATGAAGATAATCAACTAAGAATACATTAATGAGAAAATACTAAATTAAATAATACTACATGAATCTGCAAATGTATTGTTGTTTTTTCAATAGAATACGTACTGATAATGAAAGTTAATAATGAATAGAGATAAATAATGCACTCCAGCTGCTCAGGAAACGTGGATATGTATATTTATGTATGTGTGCACGAAGTTATGAAAATCCATTATCTATTTTAAGAGTGTACGTACCTATTCGCTTTTTATCATATCTCTCGATTTTATAATGTGAAAAAATTCTAACATACAAATTGCGAAATCTGTACAGTATCAGAAGAACAGAAAGGAAGGCACAGGTTGGGACGCTACACAATAGAATGTCACCATTTCGCCCCATATCTTCGTCTAACTATTACTTAATCATCAGTCAGTTCGATTGGCAGTTTCTTTCTCCGCCGCTTTTCTTTTCAACATTTGCCTCTGATGCTCATATTCAAAATCCTCTTCGCTTAAATTTAACCTCTGAATCTGCAACATTAAGAATGTTACAAATAATATAATATTTTATATCTTATTTTTATAAAACATGAAAATTGTTTATAATTAATTTAATTTTTTTTGTAATATTTATATTTACATAAAAAATGTATACCTGATAAACCAAGGCCTCCTCCTCCATGATATGTTGGGGTGGGTTTCTCAGAACTTGAAGAGTTTCGTATGTTGTTGGACAACGTTTAGTAAGGGAAGTGCGACCCAGACTACCTTTCAATAGTACCAGACCTACTTTGAAGATCACTTTCACGCCCTCGCAAAGGAACATATCCCATATGCGCAAGATACTTTCCCACGGTAACGTTCGCGTATAAACGCACAAAAACCATTCCGTCATATATAAGATTGGCTCCATTTTTTGTTTTTTCTAAAATAGTAAATACAATTAATTAAATCCCTAATTAATTTATAATCAGTCTATAACAATAATTTTAAAAATAAGTTATTCTAAAATTCTTATTTATGTTCGAGAAATATAAAAATTTTATTAACAACTGCAAAGTGTTTTAAAAAATTCCACTTATGATTAAAATTGATTTACAATTTGCCTTTCTAAAACGATCGATATAGTTATATTAAAAATTTACATAAGAATTCATGTGTACTAACTAGATGTTTATATGCAACGGGTGAGACTCTTTTTAAAAGAGCGAAGAGAATGTCTCCATCACGTAACAACGTTTCCATGCCCTGACTGTAATATCCGATGAGATACTTATCGCATATCGCAACAAGGCACCAAAATGCTTGCACTGCCGGCATGTGCATCAGCAAAAACGCAGCGATAGGCGCTTGAGCTTGGCAGTAGCCCACTTTACTGTTCAGAATGGAGTACGCCTTGAGTACTTGGAACAGTTCTTGTTGTCCAGGTGCATTCTCGACGAACATTTCATGATGTGGGAACTGACGATGGAGATCCTTCTTGATGTCTTCTATGTACTTGGGATCACCGGGTCGTTTAATTAGTTCTTCATATAAATTTGGATTTTCGTTCATTAAGAGCTGACCACCACATAAATTTAGCCAGGCGCGTAGTCTCACGGAAGGTGGTATACCCTTGCGGCATCTCTCGCGAACTTTACGGTAATTCGTGGTCATAAAAAGACTCCAATTGTTCAGCATCTGTATCCATTTTCTCTCCCTTCGCAATATCACATCGGGTGGTATAGATTGTTTCCTATTTCATAAAGTAATTATATTATAATAAAATTTAATTTTACCAAAACACTTATTGAAATGTTATTATGCTTAAATTACCTTTCTGGACTGTATTGCGAACCGCCTAGAAATCCATGGCGATCAGGTACGGTGGAGATTACAGAACCTTGATATATGCTACTGGCCTCTGACTCTGTTTCCCCATTCAACTCCTCCTCATCGTTGCGTGATACAACCGAAGCTGCCATAGCATCTTCCTACTCCTCTAAACAAATATTGCTTGTTATACAATATAAATAGCATATATACAGTATAAAAAAATTAATAAACAATATATATAGTCAAATTAATATGACGGGCAACGAGCCAAATAACAACAATAAAATTTAAATGAACAAAGACAATATATTAAATAAAAGATAAATGATAAAAACACAAACGTTTCGACGCCGATCGGGTCATTCTCAATGTTAACAAAATTTTAAAAAATAATCAACGAAATTATTACAATAAATTCTTTAGAACAAAATTAATACAATAAAAATTCTTTAAAACATTATGCGATATGTCCAGATATTAAAATTTTTGTAGTCAATCATTGAAGTCGTCAGATAAAAATTGCGTTAGTCCATTATTCAAAAATTCTTTAAGTTAGTCATTGTTGTGATAAAAGTATTACAATAATCGATATTATCTAAAAATTATCGCATTATAAATAAGCAAAAACAATAACAAAGATCGTTATTATGTATAATAATTAACAAAAATACCTTGTAAAAAGGTATTCTTTTTACAAGGTATTTTTGTTAATTATTATACATAATAACGATCTTTGTTATTGTTTTTGCTTATTTATAATGCGATAATTTTTAGATAATATCGATTATTGTAATACTTTTATCACAACAATGACTAACTTAAAGAATTTTTGAATAATGGACTAACGCAATTTTTATCTGACGACTTCAATGATTGACTACAAAAAATTTTAATATCTGGACATATCGCATAATGTTTTAAAGAATTTTTATTGTATTAATTTTGTTCTAAAGAATTTATTGTAATAATTTCGTTTATTATTTTTTAAAATTTTGTTAACATTGAGAATGACCCGATCGGCGTCGAAACGTTTGTGTTTTTATCATTTATCTTTTATTTAATATATTGTCTTTGTTCATTTAAATTTTATTGTTGTTATTTGGCTCGTTGCCCGTCACACTAATTTGATTTTTATATATTATCGTCGAGCCTTCTCTCAATATTATTAATATATATAGTATAAAAAAAATTGCAAAATTGTACAATTTAAAGTTTTCATTATTTTATTTTTTAATAAAGATATCAATGTCTAATAAAATATGTTATTCAGAAACACAATTTATACGTAGTAAAATTTATAAGTCATATATTTTATTAAATTTCTTTTTCTTTGGATTATGATTTATATTTGTACAAAAATTTAAATTAATAAAAAAATTATTATAATTTAAAAATATCTTATTAATATTTTTCTTTGTTAATCGGATCACTATAAGTTTTGATTACAGTGTTACATCTCTGTGTAGCATACTATCAATCAATTTGTCCATCATAGAATAACAAATTATAAATTTCAAAAATATCGTTTTTATTATAAAAATATTTCCAATATATCATAACGTATCACAAAAGGTATAAAAATCTATTATACCATTGAACAGTGTGGACAATTATGTGAACGAAATAAAGTTTCGCATTGTTTTATTTGATACTTTATATAAAATATATAAAAAATAAATACAAACGCCAATATATAAATTTTAAAACTACAAAAAATTGAAGATTTATTCTAAATTAAATGAATAAAAAAATCACATGACAATTATATAATTGTAAATCTTTAAATAATTGTAAATCTCTTTAAATTTACAATTGCGTTATTATAATAACATTAATTTTTAATATAGAGACACTGAACGCGTCATTAAAGCATTAAAAGCAAGAATAAAATAGAACTCGTGTATGTAATGTTCTGAAATGTGATATTTCATGTACACATTCCAAATATAGCATTTATATCTCGCCATAGGCGTATGCAAGATTTCAGTTACAGGGGGGAGGAAGCAAAATTTTATCTTCTCATACAAAACGTATTAAAATATATATCTATGTTAAAGCCAGTCTTTGAGGAAATTTTTGATATTTCTTCTTCCAACTTCTTTTTTTCTTCAGCATCGTTTTTCTATGTACACTTCTACTAACGTAGTTCATTGAAGCGATTTTCTGATATTGTTGAGAAGGTTTTCATGTTCGATGATATACAATAAGACAAGTTTATAATATAGATGTAATATAATGTCTGGTCTTCAAATTTTGATGTAAAATTATAAAAGAACGAATATTAACCTAATCAAAGTAATTCGCTTCACTTTCCAAATATATTTTCATCATTTTTCAGGCAACTGTCGGATTCCGCTTCGAAAAAAAAAAGAAATTGTTATGATGAAATTTACGATGAAAAAAATTGAAATAGCCATCACAAAATCTTTGGAATCACTTTTTATAATACATGTAGGTAACTGTATAAATTTTTGCCTAAAGTAAATCATTTCTTGAGCTTCCGCGGCAGTTTTCTTCAACTGGAACGCGAAAAAAAGAGACAGTGCCTCAAACGCTGCTTTTCGAACGATATAGTTTTCACTATTTTTTGAGATTAGATTCGCAGTACCGATACCTATTCTTATTTTAAAACTTAAAGATGACGCTTCAAAATGACTGCACGGCGAAAAAAAAATTCAAATTTAATAAGTGCTGTCAATTGAATATAGAAGCCGAGAATTAAATTGTACACCTAATATTTCATTAAAATATACACATATTTTTAATATTTTATCCAAATTTTATAGATATATTTGATTTTAGATAAGCTCTGGTAAGACACCCTAAATTTACGACACTTTACTGTAGAACCACCTTAAAGAATTTAAGCGAAGAATTATATTAGTATAAGTATTAAAAACGCTTGTTATATTATAAAAAATGACAAAAATAAGTTTCGTTATAAGTTAATTATGAATTTTTTACAATAAATTTGTCAACTGATAAATCGTTGCTTGTTTATACCGAATATTAACACCTTATTTTTGTCGTTAATTATATTAGTGATATTTTTTAATTCTTCTTACTGAATCTAAATGTATAAACCAATCATATTAAAGAATTTTACAACAACTGTAAAGCTACTTTCTCTGCTGAATGCGAGGCTGAATGCAGTCTATGATTTTCATAATAATTGAATTATTTCTTCCTGTCAAATTCGAAGGTAGAGGGGAGCGTCCCCCTACCAATTGCGTATGCTAATGGATCTGTCGAGTTGCTTGCACTTTTTGCACTTAGCACTTCGTTCTCTCCTTTTTTTTCAACATCTGAATATATATATTTATTCCGTTTTAAGTGCAGGCATTTTTGGAAATTCAAGCACCGCGAACAAACCTCGTGTATCTCTTCGCAGACAGTGCAAATATTGTAACATGTCGCGATAGTTCCGTTATCTGATATTATCTCACTATTTACAATTCATCATATTCGCGTACGCAAAATAAACATCAGTCAACCTGTCAAAAAATATATTTCGCGTTGCTTCATTGCGAGCTACGCCTCGTTAACATTCGTAGCGCGCACGTATTGACGCCTACTTCGCAATTGATAGATCACGACAATCACGAATCTACGCAAAGAGCGGTCCTATTTCCCGTCTTATAAACATGCACGAAGCACACGACGTGGTACAGTTTTATGACTCGTTGCAGCAATTAATCGCGACACCTTTGCGTATATCGGGAGACAGCGGCGCAAAGAGGAAAAGACGAAACGACATAAGACTTTTTCTTTTCGGACTTTTAGGTCGAGGGAGAAATATGTAACAGAATGCGGTAATCGGTATCCGTCCTGGATAGCGATCAACTACAAATGCAACTACGGAGGTTACGCACGCGATTACAGGCGCGACCATGCTTTCATATTCCGGTGACAATTGGACTTACCGTAAATTTTCGCCGAATTTGACATTTCAAGGTGTCACGGACGCACCCGTACGACTCACTACGATTCACTGTTGTGTACTATACGGCTGTGTATCACGGTGTCCATGGTGGTGTAACTCACATACGATTAGTACGGTATACACGCACATGTAAATACATGGCATTCGTATGTAAAGACCGTAGCACAAACCTTTACTGATTGTGTTGCCAAATGGCCCCAGCCAATTCCTCCAAGAGTTTTACCCCAGATCTACAATACGTGTTTTAAGCCTAAAATGTGAGATCTTAATCTTGATTGTGATTGGTCGATTTGCTTAAGCCTTAACACTAAAATTTCGTGTGATGGCCTTTAGGTTGTAAGAAATTAACCAATTACAGTGGAAATTTGTGGAGAATGATCGACTATGATTCGTCCATTTCTTATGGCTTAAGGCTTAGAACTTTATTGTAGATCCGGGGTTCAATCTTAAGCTATAAGAAATAGACGAATCATAATCGATTATTCTCCTCGAATTCGACTGTAATTAGTTAATTTCTTACGGCTTAAGACATAAAATACTTATTGTAGATCCGGGGTTATGCATTGAAGATTGAAATCATGAAGGAAGATATAAGGAGACTCCACTAAGTCTCGCCAGTCTACAAGACATGAACCCATTTTAGGTTTCGAGTTCCGTTTCCGATTCTCGACACTCGCAGCGCTCGTGAATTTAGTAGTGCTGCGCATAATGAGTGCGAGTAAGAGAAATGATCATTTCTCTTACTCGCACTCATCAGAATCGGAAGCTGAACTCGAAACCTAAAATGGGTCCACTTTTATTTTACGGAGTGGAGTCTCCTTATATCTTACTTCCTGATTGAAATTCAAGTTTAAAGGTGCAAACCCATGCAGCGGAATAGCGTAACGCGGAACGAGAGTAGAACCAATCACGAGATTCTCTAGAAACACGGAATGCTCGTTATTGGTTCTGCTCTCGTTCCGCGTTACGCTAGTCCGCTACATGGGTTTGCACCCTGAGGCTACTTTTACATGCAGCGTAACTTGCGTCAGCCAATAAAATTGTCTCATTTAAAATAAGGCGTAGTGGCTGATACAATTTGATTGGTTAACGCAAATTACGCTTACGCAAATTACGCTGCCTGTAAAAGCAGTCTAAAGATTGAAATTTTATCAATGAGGACAAAGGAATTTTAGCTCATTGTTTTGATTGGTCCAATTTCAATCTTTCGTCTCATTCTTCAATGCATAAGGTCGCAGCACAGACCAATCGGATCCTGATCCCAGTCTAAGCGCATTTTGCGTCAGCTAATCAAATTGTCTAGCTAATCAAATTAGAGTAAGGGTCTGAGCACAGAATTGTGCGTGCGTGCGTGCGCGCGCGTGTGTGTGTGTGTGTGTGTGTGTGTGTGTGTGTGTGTGTGTGCGTGCGTGCGCCGTAACACATTAATGCCTGTTTCCACCAATGCAGATTAACTTTAATCTCGATTTAACTTACTGTTAATCTTTTTCTAATTTTTAGAATTAGAAAAAGATGAAGAGCAAATTGAACTAAGATTAAAATTAATCTGCATTGGTGAAAATGGGCATAATACTCTTTCAGGACAATTAACAAGATTATTTTTGACTTGTTTACAAACGATTAGATTACTTACTTTTGCTTACATAGCACGTGGTAGCTAGAGTTCTGGATATCAGAGAAGCGCAACCGGCTTAAGTCAGTATCGCAAAATTACTAAGAAAAGTATTAAAAATGATATCTAGGACTCTAGTATATACTACTTTCGTCACGGTGATATGACATAAATACTACTATTTCTTTAGGTTGGCACTACTCTTCCTTCACTGACATATAAGTACATATGTGTTAACACTGCATGTGTGCATTGTATACATGCATGTACGCAACATGTAGCGATGTAGCGAATATAGTTAAGTCAAACGGCAGTCAACGAGTCAACGTGTGATCGCGTAAAGTCTCAAGTGATCTGTACTGCGGCGGAGATGACGGTTCATCACGGTGCTCCGTCGCCATGTTGATTTAATCCAGCGGTTGACGAGTGACGTCAGCGGGCGCGTTTAGCGGTGCGAGCAGCAAAGACGGAGAACAGCGCAAGGTTGAAAGAGAGGGAAGAAAGGCGTGCGCGATCTCTCCGCGACGATCGCGACGGTGCACGGCAGTGCACGACGGTGCAGTAGTTGTCGATGGACGTGAAAGACGCAGGACGTGGTACGTGAAGTTCGGCTCGATTCGATCTCGGGTTCGCCTCTCGTGTATCCGTTATATGACGATATCAATATTATCAGCGGCGGCTGGGATATACGCTTCACATTGGCGTAAGATCGCTTTTCTTTCGTATAAAATCGCGCGAGAGAGAGAGAGAGAGAACGCGCTATATCGAACTCGGCGCACCCTTCGCTTCGTGTTCGCGTCGCGTGCGAGCAAAAAAGCCGTGAGTGAGTGAGTGAGGGCGCGAGGGAGGGAGGGAGGGAGGGAGAACACGAAACGCGATGGAGGCGCGACGCTGTCCGGTTTGACCGCTAGACGGCCTCCTCCGGTGTGTATCCTCGCTCTTCTTCATTCGGCACAGGCTGTCACGGGCTTTGCTCCTACTCGACTCTCGCTCCGTGTCAGTAATCTCTCGGTGTGTGTTTCGCGCGCGCAATGTGCCGCACCGTTGCCGTTCCGCGTGCGTCTCCACCCTGCAAGATCGCCGTCACGCGTCTCGCCGCGGTTCGATAAGCGTATTCGCGTAGCCGCCGCGCGTAGTCGCTTCGGCCCCCAGGATCCCTCCCCTTTCCCTTTCCTTCCCTTCCTATAATATACCCTTCCCTCCCCCCTCCGAACTTTGCGCTGCTCTCGTCGGTGCTCTTCCCGATGCTCCTCCTCGTGTCTCCGTATAATGCTGGAGTAAACCAGCTATAAAAGCCCTCTGCGTTGTTTTTTCCGCTCTTTCCTTTCCCCGCCCTTGGTATTTTCGTCCGGTTCGCAAGTGCTCGTGAACGACGAGCTGCATGGAAAGATAACGCGAAGGGAAAAAGAGGGAGAAAGGAGGTGTAAACGGGCGGTCGCGGCAAAAAGGGAGCGACGACGACGAGTGCTTGCGAGTCTTGCTCCAAGTCGCTCGTACACGGTGTTCTCGGAGTGAGCTCCGACGAGCCGAAAGGGACACGCAACGAGAGGTAGCGCAAGTGGCGTATCAAGATGGCGCATAATTTGGCACCGAGCGTCAACTGCTCGCTCGACGACATTGACCTGAACGCTCTGAAGGTACGTATACGCGAAGATGATTCGCCGTCGCCGGCTGCGTGCGTGCGTGCGTTTCTCCTTTTCTCCTCTCTCGTCCGCACTCCGAGAGCGTCGGCGTGTCGAGCACGGCCGTTTTCCGGACCCACCTGAGAGGCCTGTTTCTTTTACGTTCGACATTCTTGCGACGGTTCTCCTCTTCTCTTCCTTCTCCAGCGTGGAAACGAAAAGGGAAGAACATGAACCGCGAGAACTTCAGCCAACTCTTCAGAGTTAAAAAGAACGGGCCCTGGTTAATCATCAACCGCTCACGCGCCTCGCTGATTAACCTCGCGAGAACCGACGAGGAGAGGAGGGACTTGAATCCTTCCTTTTCTTTTTCTCTCATTTTTTTTTTGCTCGTCGTGAATTTCGCGTAATATCGAAAAAAGAGTCGAGCGACTCGATGCATTTCGCACACCTGTCGTTGACAGTCGATTTTTTTTTTTTTTTCAATCGTGGTTTTTCCTCGTGGAATTTTGCGCGAAAAGAATCGATGGGCCAAAACGTTATCCACCGATCCGTACTTCCACTCCGGCAACACTGTTGACAGTCCGACAGACGTCACACGAGATTGAATCTCGCTGTGAGCGTGGACTTTTTTTTTACGTTCCATCACTTCTGGAAAAAAAAAGTCGGATAAAGCGACGTTTACATTGAGATTTTAAAGGCGTAAAATTTAAGCTTTAAACCGTAAAAAATTGATCGGTCATAGTTGATTATTGTTTTCCACACATTTGACTGTGATTGGTCAATTTCTTCCAACTTAAGGCTTAAAACTTAAGTTTTGCGCTGTAAAATCTCATTGTAGACGTCGCTTAAGTCAAGGGAGATAGTGGATCCGGGGATGTTATCTTTTAAGAATGCATACGCACGAGCAAAGAGGACAATTGTAATGCGTCAGATAAAAAAAAAAACAGGCGAAAAAAGAAAAAAGTTTACACTAAAAGCATCGATTATAGCTTCCTCGAGTTTACACTAAAAGCATCGACCACAGTTTCCTCGAGTTTACACTAAAATATCTTCGTCTCTTACAGCTCGCGTTCTGCTGCGCTCTGTTTCTCGTGTTTTTCTGTGAAAGATCTGTGCGATCTAACGTCACGATCAGCTTTTAAGATGGCTGACTATCATATTTTGCTGTCGGATTTTATAATCGTCAAACATTCCGTCTTGTTTCGTATCTCGTTTTGCATACGAGAGTGTTTAGTCTGTTTAGCAACAACTATTTTTTTTCTTGCGAGAGAGAGAGAGAGAGAGAGAGAGAGAGAGACTTTGAGCTAAACTTACACAAGTTAACTGAAGATAGGATGAATTGCCGACCGTTAAAGTATTAATATACATACAATATTTTAATACTGCATTTGCCAGGATTGGAAAAACCTGGATTTTTTAAAAAAAAAAAAAAAAAAAAGCTCAGCCCACTAAGTTTTATTGAGATTTTTTTAGGGGGGTTGTTTTAGAGAAAATTAATTAGGTATTTGATTTTTTTTCACGTTACATTTAATTTGTATTTATCAGTTTATTTTATATTATATATCATTTAATTTGCATTTATTATTATATTTATCATTTTATCGTTGTATTTATCATTATCTATTTAATTACCTATTCAAGTAAAATTAATTATAAAAGAATTTTGTAAAAATATAATGATAAATTTTTTAATTATAAAGAAACACTTCTGTAATGAAAACAAAAAGAAATGATGACACTATACGTATTATAAACTATTTTAACATTTATTTGGATAATTTAACGCTTAAACAAATTTTTGTTAAAAAAATTTGGTGTTTGTTTACGATCTTCAATATAATTCTAATAAAATTTAAAGAAATCCATAAATTTCTTTTTTTCGGGTAAAATCTAAGAAATTTCCTGGGTTTTTGGGATGAATCAAATAATCCTGGTATTTATTCTTTCATGAATTTCCTTTTTAGTTTGAATCTTGAGAGAGACCGTTGAATTAATCTTTTATTGTTGTAACTATTTTTATTTGAGGCAAATAACGAATCGTGTTATACCTACATCATTAAAAAATAAACGGCGTAGTCCACGCGAGAATAGATTTGCTCCTTGCACTTTGCAGCTGCACTCGTTCTTCAACATTCAAGTTTTGTTTTTAATCCTGCATCGGCTGCACCAGGCTACATTAGAACTCGTTTTTTCTTTTCACTAAATATCAAACATACATCTATCTCGCTTTAAGTTCCAAAGGGGTACAGCACAGTTGGAACCACAGAAAACAGACCTCTAATTAATTTTATTCCAAGTACAGGAAGGATTATTACAAGGCAGCTACAAAACACAAGGCTAGTCTAACCGGAAGCTTGCACCGACATTTTCTATTTATATCTATTTAATATTGATCCGTGGGTTCTCTCGTTCAACTAAGAGCTCAAAATGCGTTCTTTATTTTCCTCACATCGTCACAAATAATCTTTTTGTATAAGCTGTCTCTCCCTTTTTATCCCGACTTTATTTCATTTTTACTCATTCTATTTCGAGGAGTTGAGCAAGTTCCCAATTGCTCTTCCGTGGACGATAAATAATCGGAGAAATGTTCACCAGAGCGACAATGTTTCTCTTTAATGACAAAAAGGAGCGTTTTACATTTCGAGGATTCATTAATCGGTCGTTTTTGTGTTTCAGGAACCTGCTGGGATCTTTGAGCTGATAGAAGTGGTCGGCAATGGAACGTATGGTCAAGTTTACAAAGTAAGTATTTCTGTAATTTGCATCAGTTCATTGCGATGTTACAACAGAGAACAGCTGTGTGATATTTTTAATATTATTTCTCGTATGTTTAGTACCACTATTCCTTCTTCGCAATATAAATTCTTTGCAATACATTATTATTAAAATTTTCTATCAATTCGTGTTATTACGATTCTAGTTTTAATTTGTATTTTGAGATCAACAAATTGTTACAACTTTATAAATTGTTACAACTTTATAAACTTTATTTAAAATTGTATAATATATAAATCATGGTTGTGATCAGGGAAATCCGGGAAAACTCAGGAAATTATTATCAAGAAATTTATTAATCTAAGATAAAATTAAATTACTGTAAAATTCTAAGTTTAAAATTCATTCAAAGAATCTTTTAGGTTTTAATCAGGAAATTTTTTCAAAAAGTGACCGGGAAAAGTGATCAGGAAAATTATTTTTTTCTTTTTCGCTAATAATTCTGATAAGTGGATCTTCTCTCCTCTTAGCATCACATTAATTTTTATATATTACAACATAATTTTTTTCTTACGGTTATATAATATATAATTACATATATATAATACAAATTTACATTATTATCATTGTACATAAGAATTTTAAAGCAAGTTTCTAAAAATGAAATTTTTTGAAAACATCTTTTTTTAATGTAGAGAGAAAATACTTTATCCATTACTTGTTGAGAAACAAAAAGGTAATAAAAATTTATTACGCGATGTAATTGGCGGACAATTTGCATGAATTGGAAAATGTATAGGTACACCAAAAACACTAAGATTCACTTTGACAAATAAGGCTTTTCTGACTTAACTTTGTTATTTATTCCTTTTGTTTTTATTATGACGTAACGTTTACCGGTTTGAGTGCGCGATTCATCAATTATCGATTTCACAGTGGCGTGACAATTTTTTCTGTAATATTTTAAATTAACGAATACTCGCCAAAACGACGGAAAATAAAAGAACGGCATATGTGCGATATTTTCGCGAAAAGGATATAACACACTTGAGATTCCTGTGCATGAATGTTATCTTTTATATAATGTTAAAATTTGTCGAATCGATTTGATATTTTCTCCGATACACTTTATTTCACGATAACAATGCCGTATGTGCGTGTGTGTGACTAATCGTTATGAATAATTTTCTTGGAGTTATAATTATTCGAAAGCGAATGCTTTTTATAGTTGCGTCGTCTCGATAGATGATTTTATTGATCTCATCTTTATTTTATTTATTTATTTATAACTCATGGGACTACAAAAACTTTCGTTTACATGAATATCGCCATATAAAAATAAAACAAGTATCAAATATCTTCAAAATGCCATTTCTCGAATTGCCTAAGAAGATCCTAAACTGAATTTTGATGAGATCGCTGTTTTACCGATAAAATGCGTTGTATTGACATATCTTTACATACTACTACATCAATATCGCACGTACACATATATACAAATTTTCTAACTAATCTTTCATATTAAATATCTAAATCTAATTCTAAATACTCAAACTGTGATTTTTTTAACTCTTTTGTTTTTGACATAAAGTCGACCGGTTGGACTACGTTGTTGTTCATATAATACTAATCATTATGGTGACGGATATTTAAATCCGTAAAGGCAGTTTGAAAAAATTGGTAAAACAAATTCACTTTAAGATTCTCTTAATGATACATTCCAAAACTACTATATTTCACATACGGATGGTGCGTCTAATTTTCGTGATGTGTACTTTTGTTATCGTGTTTCCCGTTAGCAATCCGTAACTCTTATCTGTCAGGATTTAGCGCTGTACGTTCGTATACCACAAGGTCTACGTTTCCCGTTTAGGCGTGTTATCATGAGTCTCATATCCGACTCCCGGTCCCGTCTTATAGAAATCTAAGCCCGTACTTGCGTTACACACGTGGGAAACTTTCGTATTTGATATACGAAAGCAGCGTGCAGGCGTTGCGTTCTCGCGGTATGTCCCGTGCTCTAGTCGTTTCACGCCTCTGCAGACGAGGCGCGAGCGCGGCCCCTCGCCTTAAGAGCATCTCGACGAGTGTTTCTCTTGTCGCTGCGAAAAAAAAAAAGAAAGAAGAGATAATGATTTCCCCTTTGTATGTATCGACAAACGGACCCGCGATTGAATTGGTGAGCGCAGAAGTGGCGTGAGTCACATAACAGGAATGCTTATAGGAAATAAAGAAATCGCCTTTCTCCGTTTAATGCAAGTTGTTCCTGCACTTGTCGTATCCAATGCGTCGCGCCATATCAGAATATCGGGCTGACTGATGCTGTTGCGCCTTTCTGCTTACTCACAAACCTGCAGATGTCATTCTGAATTCGGTATTCTATTTCATCTCTTGTTCTATTTTCTGTTAAGAAACACAACAAAGATTGTGAGAATAATGACATACAGTGGCGCGCAAAAGTTTTCGACCAGTGTGACATTTTGTATTTTAATTTATATTATTAAAAAAAATCTGATAAAATTTAATTATTATCGGGTGTTAGTACAAGATATGAATAACGAAATCTTACACCAACATCTGATAATGATAAAAATTTTATTAGATTCTTTTTTATACATAAATTAAAATACAAAATGTCACTAGCTGGAAACTTTTGCACGCCACTGTATATCTCCGAGAATTATACACGGAGTGTGCACATGGATAGAAAAGATGCCCTATTCTTTCTGCTGAGATATAGAAATATAAATTTACGGTGGCCCGAGTCGCACAAAGAGAGGAAGGAGGTTCCTTACCTGTAACAGAGAACGAAAGAGACGGTGATTCACTTTGAAAAAATTCTCCTTGATGAGGTCGTCCTTGAAAGAATATACCGATGTGAAAAATGGTCACGCACGTGCGAGAGAGATAGATAGATAGAGAGAAAGAGAGAGAGAGAGTCTCGCGACCGGAAGAACCACGAGGATCGTTTAATATATGACTAGAACAGAAACTTTTACTTTAATAAAATAATAAGTATTGATATAATTAAATGAAAAGTAATGAAAAAGATTATTGCAATAATTGAATATGAGAAAATTTATTGCTACAAAATATGAGAACACTTTGCACTGACAAAACGGCTAAAATTTCAACAAAATAAAATTTTATACAAATATACAATTAATTCCATGTATGTCATTATAATTAATTACGTATGCATTACATTATGTGGAAACAAAGTATTAAGGAAACTGAATTTTCGAAAATGTATGTGCAACACGTTGTACTTTGAAATTTTGTCAATAAATGTTGAAACATAAGTCATTCGACACCAACTGGAGACAAGCATTTTCTCTCTCTCTCTCTCTCTCTCTCTCTCTCTCTCTCTCTCTCTCTCTCTCTCTCTGTCGTCTCGTTAATTTGGATAAGCGGCGAGCGGGAAACAATTTCCATTCCATTGTAAATTTCAAGTAAACAGTGAGAGAGAGATTACCGGAGGAACTCACGTGAGCTCTCCGTCCTGACAATAAAATGAAAGTTGTTCCGTGTGGTACAATTAATTTTCACGTTATCTGTACCCAGACGATGCGACCGCACGTTTAACACGGCCGTTCACGCCTCCATCGTAACGATCGACCTACTTAAACTCACGATGAATGAATCGCAGCAGGAGATTCTCGTGCACAGAGTATATGGTCGGGGAAAGATTCGCACGCGCAAATTTCGTATGCTCCTGTCGACGGGAAAATACATTTCTATTACGCTCGTATATGCGTGCAACGGTTCTCCACTTCGTGTATAATGCGTGGCACTCGTGCTCTTTAAACGCTTTACTTTCGTGCTATGTGGAGTGGACGGAGGACGAGAGGTGAGCGGAGGAAGAGGACAATGACCCGCTGCTGTCGATGACGGCATAGAATCAGTCGAACACGCACGCGTGTGCGTGAAAACTTGAGCGCGCGACGAATGTGCGCGCTATTTTGCCGAATCGTATTGTCCTGCCGTTTATCAAAAGACGTATTCTCTCCAGCTGAATTTCTTGCACGGTGCATTCTTTCTCTTTTTTTTTTTTTTTTTTTTTTCTTCAACGTAGAGAGAAAAGGCTGAAAGACGAATTGTGCGAGAACTTTAGCTAAAAAGAACAGATCTAGAATCAGAATTAGAAGCAATAATAAAGTTCGTGATGTGTCGAATCTGATTTGTTTAATCTGCTTTTGTTATTGTCACCGTCGCGTATCCTCGAGAGACAAATTAGAATAGAATCTAGTCGAGTCATCTGCATTACTAATCGTAGCGAAAGATGAAATTGACTTTTCGAATTGAAAATGGCACAACTCTTGAGTGTGCAAACATACTTTCGCTAATGAGAAGTAAATCCTGTGCGAGAAGTTAATATTATGGAAGGGAAATTGAAATGAAATTGAATGTGTATAAATATTTGCAGCGAAATTTATTGGGAAAGAAAGCAAGCGATACAAATAGCGTATGTCGGGTAAAATCGCACAAATGTGTAACGATTGAATTTATCATGAATTGTGATGATGCACTTTTCAGAAGAAAGGATCAAACTACCTTATATTTCTTGATATATTGGATCATTTATGCAAAATAATGATGAATTAATTTATGTAAAAATGATATTAAACATATTTTCTTTCTCGAAAATTGGTAACTTTTATTTACCTAACACAGTTTGATAATTATTTAACTTATTGCTAACTTAATCGATAAAAAAAGAAATCTATAGTCGAAGATCTGTCTTTGTGGATGGCTCGATCGAACGCTTCTTATCAATCATTTTGAGACAATCGATTCGTGTCGCTCGGTAAAGAGAAACGAATTGATTGCCTGTATATATCTGATTCTGTAACTCTTAAGAAGATTCTAAAGCAAAGGCCGAATTTGATCGATATCGACATAAAACAGATTCTTAATTTCAAATAAAACGCTACCTGTATTAAGTAAACTATGAAGTAAAACATTGTGTATATTTTTGCTCTATTATACATCTTAAATATACATCGCATGAGTGATAGATTATGTATACTTATAATAGATCGTACTTTTCCATTCACTTCTTTTGTAAGTTTTAAAATCATAATTTGAAGGTCTCATTATATATTTTTATAAATTATTCAAATTTAGGATGCTCCTTTTGGTGTATATATTGTCGTCAATACTAAAATAAAGAAATAAATATATGTGAGTTTTGTTAGAATTAGGTATGTTTAGAAGCCTATATACATAATATAACAAAGATACTTTAATAAAATATGAAATATTATTTGTGCAACCTCCGCAGTTGTTAGTATATAAAAAAAGTCAAATCAATAATTAAATCTCTTGAAATCTTCAATATATTACGTGATAGCTTATAAGGCTATCATAGAAATAAAGTTTTGATCCTAGATTTGAACCCTTTTCAGTGTAACAGTCAGAAAAAATATATAGTATCAAAAAGGCTATTATCTCTCTTCCTGGCAATTTCATCCCAATGTCGAAAAAGTCAAATAATAAAACAAGAATGAATAGATCTAAACTGAAAAAGTAAAGTACACACTTACTCAAAGTAAATTAATTAATATACATATACATGTGTGGGAAGAGTTAAATTGAAAATATTTGTAACAATAAACTTACAAAGTAAGAAGAGAGAGATTACGCCTTCCAAATTAATGTGAAATTTAACGAGCGTTTAGACAAAGGTTTAAATATTGAGAGAGTAATTCTCTCCGTAATTATGTATATTGTATATACAAAGAAAACCCCGAGAAATAACGAGAGAGAACTCATATTCTACTAATTAATCAACTCAAAATAGATAGGATTTAATTGGTCTGTTTATCGCTCTGTACATTTAACTTTCCGAATAACCTAATATACATATATCTATCATTTTAGATATTATGTTATGTTTATATATTATCATTTCAGATATTTGTGATAAGAATTAATTTTTTCGTTTTTTGTACAAAATGTATTTGTACAAAGAATTTTTTTTTATAAAAGTCTTATTTAATAGAAAATAAATGTTAATTAGCAATTCTATACAATGAATACATTCTGTTCTAACATACACGAACGAGCTCATGTATATTCCTGATTTTAGAAAAAAATTCTCGACTGTGTACGAATGTGAATACTTTTTGAGCGCCCAATAATACAATTTTTATTATAATCTTTGCTTATTTTTAAGATAATATATTTTCTATAATTAACATATTTTTCTGGGATATATAATTTTGAGAAACATATAGTCTATTTTATTCTTTATGAATAAATTGTTAATTACCCAGTAAGTAATGATCATTAATTAGTCGTTGAATCGACATCGAACTGGCACCAAAATCATCAGATCGATATCGATTCGATGATCATCAATTTGATGAGTCATTTCTCGTTGAATAATCTATTACTTTTTAAAAACAAGTTTTTTTTTTTAATATTTTTTTATACGAATACTTTTTGCATTTAATGTATGTATAATTGGTCCGATCGAAATCGCCATATTTAAGTTTGTATTCTATGATAACTGATTGTATGAAGATCAATTTTTCTAATGTTACTTTTTTGCTCGTCAATTCTGTTTTTTAATAGTATACGTATCTGTCGCACATATGTTAAATCGCAATTTAACCATTTGAGGAGTAAATTCTTTCTACCTGATGGATTTCTGTAAAATCTTGTAATTCCATGTTTATTTTTGGGTCGCTGATTATGAATCTGAACTCGGATATCAAAAATTCGATATGACAGATTCAATGATTGCCATATAGAGCTACATTAATGTAAATTGAAAATCTAAATGAATATAAAACGTGCGTTTATTTAATTTATTATTTTAGTAAATATTAAATATTGTTAATAATAAAAGCATGCAGCTTGGCTCATTAGTCCTTTAATTTTTAATTTTTAAGTGAATATGGCTTTCATGAAATTGCATTTTCAGTTTTCGACTTTTTCAGAAAGATAAAAGTCTAAATTTCATTGTTAGACCTTCTTAAATTTGCTGGAACATCTGTTTTATGTATTATGAATTTATGAAAATAGTTAGAAACATATTTTTAGGGATTTCTCGATCCCTTCTTTCTTGGAAACTTTATATGAGAGACAATTTTTGAAGTTTATATTTGCATTCAGCGCATTCTATTTACTAAAAAATAATCTTTCATGACAAAAATGCCAACATCTTTATATCTAAAAATTATATAGTGTAATTTTTATTTTTGCACAATAGAGCAATAACTTTTTATGAAAAATATAACATATAAAAAATTCTGGAAAATGTATATATTATATATTAACATACGAACAATATTCAGTAAAATTTTCAGCTTTTTTCGCCATATCTTTTGTAAAAAAAAATGCTCTTTAAAATTTTATTTTTTATAAATGATTAGAAAAAAACAATCGGTATAATGATTATGGAAAACATGTAAAGTGTGGTATTGATGTAATAAGTATTGATGTAATGTTATATAGTGATATGTCAATATGTCTTGTAAATCACATATTTGTATCGTAAACCGTACGTGTGTAAGTCGCATTTGATCGATAACACAATTAACTCCAGTATCCTCTTAAATTCTTGGTTTCGTATGAGTCAAGTGACATTTACACGTAGGCGGAGATTCCAGAAGCAAAAAGAGACAGCCGGATCTTGTTCTTTTCGTCTAGAAGCGAAAAACAAAGAGACGCACGAGACTATAGGCAATTTTGTTTGAACGGAGGTACATATCCATAGACAATGCTACGTACACAGTAGTTGAAAAAAGGTTGTACGTTTAAAGCATACGGTGACGTTTTTTTTCGCAGCATATACATCGCCCTCGGTCTATGTATCTTTCGATGATTGGAGAAAAATGAGATTTTTTTTTAATAGAGAGAGGAACAAGATATTCAGTATCTTATTTCATTGATGTTACAGTTACGTGTTTTTGTGTTATCTTCTTTTAATAATCAGATTATATACACAATTTGGTCACGTAGAAGTTGGATAGTTGTT
>NW_017278534.1:490557-524997 GCF_001594065.2 Cyphomyrmex costatus | reverse complement strand
GAGAGAGAGAGAGAGAGAGAGAGAGAGAGAGAGAGAGAGAGAGACGATGGGAGCTTGATTTATGCGAGAGACGTCTATTGTAAAGTAATAAGTTTAAAGTCGGAGATAATGTTAGGAGATTATAAGTTTTGGCACACGCGTACGATGATGACGCCATTTCATCATTATCTCAATGTCCATGCCTTTAATGCAGCAATATAATGACAATGCGCTTTTCTACTCCACAGGGTCGGCACACCAAGACCGGTCAGCTGGCAGCCATCAAGGTCATGGATGTCACGGAGGCAAGTATTCGGTTGCAATAGCGATGTTGTGGTTTAATTACCCTTTTACTTAGAAAGTTCAACGATACCGAGACTGTTGGCTTTATTTCGCTACCAGGGCACGAATCATAATCGTGATTATTTTCTCGGAAATATGAACAAGGATTTTGTGAGATAATGAGATACGATGTATTATTTCTACGGGTCAGCTTTGTGCATGGCGAGGTCTACAGCCATTGGAAAAAGATCGACTTCCTTTAGAATATAAAAAAAAAAACTTTAATGTCTGGTCCCGCAACCGCAGATAGATAAGTTTTTATCAGCCACAGAGACTTGAATGCAACACATACGAAGTTATTCTAAATTCTTTACCGCGTATCATCAACGTTGATGAAAGACAAAGAAGATTTCTACGAATCTACGAGCGATATGATTTGATACTTGACGGTTTTCAGAATCTGGAATGAGTAACGTCACGAGATCGAAAGAAAACATGATTTTATAACGAACATGTACTTTCCAATTTGTTGGATTACAAAAGTTCAATTCGATTTTTTGTTTTACTATATGGTTGTTGGATTCTAATCCTGGCAGCGCAGTGAATATTTTTGTATTTTGTATTATTGGATGACTACTCGGAATAAATTATTCGCATGTGTGCGCTTTTCTTTTGTGTCATCATCGTTACATTTAGCTTATAAAGAGACGATTTTACAGTTACATAGATATGAATCATCTCGTGGTGATACTTATCTAATGGAATATTTCCGATAAACAGATTCCCTTCATATTTGTTTCTCTATATATCTAAGTAAGGATATGACATTAATGTTACGCTGCACTTTTAAGTGTTTTTTATCGCGTAAATCGATTAAGATAGGAAGCTGTATCGGAATTCAGCATTACGATTATGATTGTGCACATTTCTCTATCTTTCATTCTATTTTTCCGTCTCCCTTTCTCCTCTCTCTTTATATTTTTTCTTGCGAATGCCCTCTTTTCTTTTCTTTCATGTAACGCGCGAGTAAAGTCTCGACTCTACTTACCTACTTAACGTACGCCAAACTGCTTTTCTAGACAAAAGAATTTTATTGTATGTTTGTTGAAATGTTTAATCCGTTTGCCGAAGTCATTGTATTTATAAAGTTTATTTTCGCATGATTACTGCGGACCCAATTTGATGTCTTTTGAAATCATGTCTTTTACATCTTTCATTAACATTACTGTAGAACAATTAATTGGAGACACAATTTTCTGATGACCTACTTGAATTTTATATAGAATTTATGTTAAAATATTGTAATAATATTATCGTAATAATTTACAAATCTTTTTATAAATTTAAACATAAATGATACGTGGAACAATATACATTTTATGTGAATAATAATATATAACTTCTTGACTTATGTAATGTAAAGTCTATTCTACAATTGCTGTGTAAGCGTAGTTGTAAATGGTTGTAAGAATTCACCAATTACAGCTTTAAATATGAAGAGAATATTCGATTGTGAGATTGATCAATTCTTTCACTTTACTATACTTATGCAATTGTAGAATGGGGTTAAGAAATTAGAAGAAATATTCAATTAATTGTACATTTTAATAATCTGGTCATCTCTCATTACAGGATGAAGAAGAAGAAATAAAGTTGGAAATAAATGTACTCAAGCGGGTGAGTGACTTAATTACCTTTTTACTTTGAATAAATATTTTAAAGTGTTGGATAGTTAACGGAGTACATTAATACAAATTGTTTTTTTTTCTTGTAGTATTCGAATCATAGGAATATAGCTACATATTACGGTGCCTTCGTAAAGAAGTCATCACCCGGTAAAGACGATCAATTATGGCTGGTTATGGAATATTGCGGAGCTGGATCTGTCACGGATCTTGTTAAGTCAACTAAGGGCCAGAGTTTGAAGGAGGAGTGGATAGCTTATATATCGCGAGAAATATTGAGGGGACTTAGTTATCTTCATAGCAACAAAGTTATCCACAGGGATATTAAGGGACAAAATGTTTTGTTGACTGATAATGCGGAAGTCAAACTTGGTAAATGTAGTTATTAATTATTAGATTTATGCAAAAGATTCGTTATATTCGTTAAACAAAATTATAGTTTTTGAAATTACTTTTATCAATTGAAGTAAATTGTCATTGACGTATTTTTCCATGTAGAGAGAAATTGACGAATCTTCTTTAAAAAAAGCCATTGATAATTGGAAATAGAATTTTATAAGAGAAATTTTATGCATCAAATTAATACATATCTATTTTGGCATATTTTATCGTTGTTTAATATTAATAATATTATGATATTTTTTTTAGTTGATTTTGGTGTCAGCGCACAATTGGACAGGACAATAGGTAGAAGAAACACGTTCATCGGTACACCTTACTGGATGGCTCCAGAAGTTATTGCATGTGACGAAAATCCAGACGCTACTTATGACAATAGGAGCGACCTTTGGTCGCTCGGAATTACTGCTCTAGAAATGGCTGAATCACAACCTCCGCTCTGTGATTTACATCCCATGAGAGTGAGTTTTCCTCAGTAATTTTTCTTGTCTTTGAAATTACAACATTTTTGTGTTTAAAATTACATAGTATACAATTGTACATATATTGTTTTATCGTCGAATAGGCTTTGTTTTTGATTCCTCGTAATCCACCGCCACGACTTAAGTCGAAAAAGTGGGCCAAAAAGTTTCACGGATTCATTGAAACGGTGCTGGTAAAGGATTACCATCAAAGACCTTATACGGAACAGCTTCTTAAACATCCATTTATACGGGACCAACCTACGGAAAGACAAGTTAGAATACAGCTTAAGGATCATATTGACCGCTGTAAAAAACGCAAACAAGAGAAAGGTATGAAAATGATAATGGGAGTTTTATTTTCTAGAAACTTATGTCATGTTTGCTGTATCATCGTTACTTATTTATTATTTATTACAGAAAGAGACGATTATCGATATAGTGGTAGCGAAAATGAAGAGGATGAACCGGCATTGGCGGGCGAACCGTCATCTATAGTTCAAGCACCTGGAGGTGATACGTTACGCCGTAATTTCCAACAGATTCAAGAAGGCAGAACTCTGACACAAGATGTGTCTCCACAAGCGCCTGTCGCTAAAGAAAAACCAGGAAGTAGATCTCAAAGAGAAGTGCCGGAACCTGGACCACCCGCGAGACCTGCTATACCGCACAGACTCATAGGTACATTTAATAATTTATAAAAGAGTATTGACCCATCTTTTTCACGTTACCAATGTCGATAACTGTAAATAGTGGTGCCCGATCCACAACCACCGTCTCGTCCATTACCTCCGACACCCAGAGATGATCCTCGACAACCGCACAAAGTATCTACGCCACCTTCTAATCATCAGACACCTGCTGGAGGAGGATCCGGCGGGCAGCCTGCGCCTCAAAGGAACAGTGTCTTCAAGCCTATGGTAAGTCTTCGTGAAGAAACTTGTACTTTTCTTAATCCTCCTATCTTTACTAATTATCTAAACCAAATGTCCTCTCTGTCCTTCCATAACACTTTGTTAATAAGGGCACTTATTATAAATAGATATAAATAAAAAGGATAGATGACCAGATTTGTAGTAAGGCATATGCTGTCGTTTCTTTTTCTTTGCAGTTTTGCCTTAAATTTTGTATTTATGATCTAAGCATTAGGTCTACAACTTATCTTTCGGCCTCTTTTTTTTATCAAGTTTCGATGTAAAATTGTTAATTAAAGAAGGAATATTAACCTAATCAAAGTAATCCCCTTCGCATTTTGTCATCTGTTAGACAACTGTCAGATTCCTTCGGAAAAAAGATGGTTGTTTCGAGTTAAATTCTATGATGAAAAAAATTGAAATTGTTATCACGAAATCTTTGGAACACTTATTATACCTTATTTTAAAGTTTAAGGATGACACTTCAAAACGACTTTGTAGTGAGACAAAGATTCAAATTTGAATAAGTGCTGTAGTCGATTGAATATAGGGACCGAGAATTAAGTTGTAAACTTAATACATATATTTTCTATATACAACGCATAGTTCACTTTGTATGTTTCCTCTTTCTCTATATACTTGCGATATATTGTAATTATATAATTTTATCATATCCATTGCACGCGTTCTACGTCGCTATTGCGTCATTGACGTACACGCTGTATTTTACTACATATACACACGTACACAAAGGGTCCTAGCACTCGACATGGAATGTATTCGGTTTTTGTTTTTTTTCTATGTTCACACCTACCGTAGCTGCCGCCGAAGAAGCCAGAGGTAAGATGACACGCACACTTTATCTCTCTCTTTCTCTTATATGTTTATTCACAAATTGCTTTTCTTGCACAGTACGGATAATTTGACAATGACGATCAGTGCAGAAACTGTGGGACAGTATTCATAGTCCGTTCTTATTCTAAGACTGTCTTAAGATACGCGCGTAACTTTCTGATTAGTTCATGGCGTCTTCAGATTGTATTTAAGACTGTTCCAAATATAAGATCTGACCATGAATATCGCCTGATATTGGTTTTTACTATATGATTTATTTATACAAAAATATAATTAAGCATTCAGTTGATATATTTGTGAATAATATAATAATGACTGTTTGTTTTGATTAAAACTTCTTAACAAAAATAAAGATTAGAAATATTACATTAACGAAAGAAGTTACGACTATAATAAAAACTGCATTTTTAGATAATGTGTGAAGAAATGAGTTATAATGTAGATAATATCATATAAAGTATTCTAGTTAATCTTTCCAATAAAGTAAAGAAATAAATATAGATTTATTAATATAATGTGAAATATTTACTGAACATAAGTCGATAGAAAATATGTTCTGGAATGCACTGATTCATTCTTAAACTTGTCCGTTTTATACAATATAAATAACATTCTTCTAATTCGCTTGAGCATTTGCCTTGTTCCATATAAGCTTTTACTCTAATCATCTAACAAAGTGGATTTTCTTTGTTAGATTATTTATTTAAATCTACATACACAACACGTTTGTTGGTGTTTCGAGATATTATATAATATCATTCTATATTATCACATTGTTATAATATTAGTCATGTATATTCAAAATAATCGATATGTTTCATATTTGTAGCAATTAATAGCAGAATGATCCACCAATAGAATACCTGAATAATTTATAAAATTCAGATATGAAAAATATATTATTTATTTAATTTGAGAGAACAAATACGTGCAATGAAGAAAACAAACAAATTTTTTATATTATAAGATTATTTTTATAGTTTTTAAATTACAAATATTATATATAAATGATAGTCAATTGTGAACGAAAATTAAAGCTCCTGAGTAGCCAAGAACTCCGCGTCGATGGTGGCGACATCGAATTAGTCGGTCTGGTGAAACCGGTAGCCACACACACAAGCACGAGCCCATGTCCGCGTGTTCATTTTCGGGCCGAAACGAGCACACGGATTTGAGCTTATGCTTTTGTGCGTGTGTTACAGCGTCTCGCTATAATAAAGAGCTGAACTAATAAGCTTGAAAATCGATAATTTTGACAACAAAATTGTGTGTTACGTGCCATTTCACTATTATGTGCTTAATTGTGAAAATGTAACTTGTCTCGTACTTATGAAAATTCTAAAAATAGACGAAAACTAAAGCTATTTTGGAATTTTATATGTAAAAGCGTATTTTTCACTCGTTTCGATTGCTGTAAAACCATGTGTTTTCTGTCTGTATAAAGGTTCACTTTATGTGTCTCTTACGACTATTTACTGATTGTCAAGAGAGAAAAGAATAGTTTCCGTTTATATTTACAAGTGTTTCAAAGAGATTTCATTATTTAGATTTATCCAAATTGTCTTTATTTACAAATGGTACATAACATAAATTAACTTGTCGTTTTTCGCTACTAACATCATTATTCCAACATGGTCATGGTGCGATACTACTCAGGTACTTTAAAACTATAAATTCAATGTCATATTCAGTTTCAATTTCTGCTAACTAGATCTAATATAGATGATCTAGTGTTTCATTAAACGTGTTGCGTCAGCCTATTAACATTACAAAGGACGATTCTGAAATAGGAATAGTTTAGTAGTATAGTTTATTCGCCTTAAGGTGATGCTGGACGCGCCAGTATTATCGATAAAACTAGCATTTTTGTCGTTTCTGTCGAATTTCTTCATAATAGTTTCGCAGAATAAAAATTCCTTTTCCACGACTTAAATATTCATGCTAATGTATCTGCCTCTGGTCTATATTGTGTTCAAAGCTGGAAAAAATATGAAATTACAGATTTGTTTATCCATTTTTATCTTCAATGTTGATCACCATACTGAGGTTAAATGAATAAAGAAATCTGTGATTTCATACTTTTTCCAGCTTTGGATATAAAATACACCAGGGGCAGGTACATTAACCTGATTATTTAAATCATGGAGAAGAAATTTTTATTCTGCGAAATTATTACGAAAAAATTAGACAGGAACGGAAATGTCAAAAATGCTAATTTTATCGGTAATACAGGTGGCTTCAGCAACCTTAAGGATAAAAGAGGTTATATAAACATAAATTTAGTAATATTTCTTATTTTTTTTAGTTATAAACGTTTTTCTTTTTTACAACAAAGTTTTAAAAACATTTTTGTAAGTTGAGATGTATATGTTGATTTCTCATCATGTATTGTTAATAGCACGATCGAATAAATTATCAATTTGTTTATGTTTGCGGATCCAAATAATCGTTACTAACACTCAGAATAATGTAATATTACACACATTGCTCTATTATAATATATTACATTGCTATTTACTACAAAAATGTTTTTATAATAATTTGTTACAAAGGAATAGTTATGACTTGAACAGAAAACATTCGTAATAAAGTTTACATTATTTGTTCTTTGAAATATAAATAGAGTATAATTTTAAAATTTGGCTATATATGTATTTCGGAATCAACCTAATTAAATTTTATTTGATTAGTAGTTCCGCTTAAATGCACAATATTATGCTCTCTTTAACATTTCTCCTTGCCTTTCTGCCTTGTTTGGTTGCCTTGTTGCCTATCCAATGGTGGCTTCTAGCAAAAGATTCTCAGAGGTCTCGGAACAGTGACTAACGGGGTTGTGCGTGTATGCGTGTGGGTGGTAGGACATGGAGATACTGGCTGCTCAACTCATCGAGCTTGGTGTGTCACAGGGCCCCGAGGCCCCGCCAAGGCCAAACAGGCAACATAAGGGCCCTGCAGCTTCGTCTACATCGAATTCGGTGCAGCCTGCAGGTGGTAACGATCAGAACAACAAACAGATGCCGCAATCTTCCAGTATTCTCGATCAAGTAAGCGATTGGAGCCACGTGCGACCACGATTGATATTTCAGCAGCAAAATTCACTTATATGCCTGCATTCCTATTCCCTCGTTGTTACATTATCCTTTTCGTTTTCTTTGTCTTCTTATTGCGTGAGACACATAAACATCGCCTTGCATCTAAGTCGAGGTAAAAAAAGTACATGATACGAAGATTAATATCACATAACGAGTGAGAAACGCTCTAAAAACGATCTATCACCTTCTCGTTCTAGGCTCTGTCGATTGAGAGTGACAGCGATGATGATCTCGAGGATGCTGGTGGGAATAATTTGAGAAATGACGGTACTTTATTGGCCAGTGATCCGCCCAAGCCGCTGTAAGTAAACAACTTTACTGCTTTATTAACACATTCCAACATCAGAAATACATTGGTAATATCTGATAACATTGAAATAATGCTTGCTATATTAAGGTTTCATTATTTTTGTGTCAGTTGTTTTAAAAACATATATGCTATTTATTAATTGATATTAACGCGTATATTAATTCAACAGTACTAATAAAAATATAGTAACTGCAGCTTGAAACTTACTTGCGCAATAAATTTCTTTTGAAAATAAAATTCAGAATTTTATTAACACTCATAAAACTGAGATTTATATTTAATATTTACAAAATTATTTTTAAAAATCACTATTTCTATGCAATCTTTGGTGAACTTTGGTCACAAAAAATTTTCTATCGAAAAAGTAATTTTTGATAGAATAATACATTTTATGTATCGTATTATTTCCAATTATAAGAAACAAATAATATAACGTATAGTAATATACAACATTACACAAAGCTATTTTTTAACGCTTTCACAATATAATAAATATAGTAAGAAGTGAAGCTGTAATTGTATTAATCTTACTAATGTAAACTCATTTCGTTTCATCTTCCATCATGCCTATCCCATGCTTCGGTATTTTGCGTCATATGGTCGTCTTGGTCGCCTCGCCTCGCAACATCAACAATGCATTACGTGTGCTTCATCTGCCGTCACGTCGTCCCACTGCAATCTGTATTTCCATCGCTGCAGTCCCGAATTTTCTCCTTTCAGACCGTCATCGGATTCGTCGTCGTCATCTTCGCATAATGCTCAAAACTCCCATCACGAGGATAAACCGAAAGGTACGAGAAGGTCACTTTCCAGGAGGATTATTAATGATACTATGCACTCTGATTTAATACTTTGTCTTTGTCTAATATTTATAGGAGGAGCACCGAACCGTCCGCTCCCACCAACCCCCGATGAAGAAGAATCGGGAGATCGTACGCTAGTCATGAAACGAGTGAGTATTTTTCTTTTTAAGTTTGCGATGCAAGCTGAAATATATATTTGTAGAGCTCTTCTCTTCCGTTCAGATATATTTCATTTGGGTATAACTTGAAATTTTCATATATCGTTGGTACGTAACGTACAGATTTTATGTAATTATGTTTTGGTAGTTTGGGTAAAGCAGTTGACGTATTTTCTTCCCCGTCTAACTTATTTTGTCATTCATGAGCATTAGTACATCGAAACTTAACTACATAATACACACACACACACACACCACACACATACACGCGCATACACAAAATTTGTTCGCCAGAGGTTTTTGTTGATGTGAGAGTGGATCAGATTCGAAGATGGACGGAAAGGGAAGAAGACACGAGCGATTGCGATATTTATCTATCTTTTTTTTACTTTTTTTTTGTAAATATATACGTATCTTAACTGATAATCGGGACTAAATCAGTGATATTGTCCGCTCCCTTCATTGTTCGCTCCACGTATTCGTCAAGATTGAACTTTTGTATATTCCAAGCGAGCACCATGGCGCACTGCCTTGTGTCTGTACTTTTGCCGCTATCGTACGATACACCATGCACATTCATATACGAACGACGATCACATACGCTATAGATTGACTATGTTGTTGCGGTGTAATTGCGACAAATTGTATTGCATCTTCCTTTTCAACTGTTATATTTGATGTTGAAAGTAATCTAGAAATTTTTATTATCATTTCCAACTTAATTATAGATTTGTTACTGCCGCAAAAATAGTCGTTTCTTATTACATTATATCATTACACTACATTACCATCATCATCACCGACAGTCATCGTTTCACATTGTTATCGCACGCATTTCTTTTTCTTGTTTTTTTTCTCTGTCACCGTACCATTATCTTCGCCATCGTACGCACACTCTAGAAACTTAGTCAGATGTCAGACGATCGTGCCACAGCTAGCGGCAATCGGCGTTCAGAGATAGATGAGCAGCTCCTTCTGAAGGAGTGGGATTTTACCCGCTTCTTTCAGGGTTTTAATGAAAAATTGGATAAAATGAAACAGGAGCATCAACAAGAAGCGACCAGTCAAGCGAGCAAGTCTGGATCCAACGAGGATCGTTCATCTTCGTCTAGCGAAAGAACACTCAAGAGACAGGAGCAGTTAGCCCGAAGGAAACACGAGCAACAGCATCATCAAAAGCAACAGCAATTGAAACCGATTCACAGGCGGCAAGAGAGCGATTCGAAACTGGGTAATGCATCGAGTGTCTTCGCACGTGCCTTTCGTCGTGAGAATTCGGATTTCTTCCCGTCTGCAAGACACTCGGCGTATCTGCAGAAGCCGTCGGATTCCTCAAGATCTAGTATATTCGCTAGCGGTAATCGACGTGGAAGCGAGATAAGCGTTGCCGGCATCGTTGGTAAGAAAGGTAGTGCCCTTAACTCCGGAGAGCCAGTCTTAACGGATTTCTCGTTGTGCCGTGAGGGGCCTCAGAGGCCCAGGAGAGAAAAGACCGAGAGCGAGATCGTCTTCGGTAGTAGACATGAGGCGAGGAGGTACGATTTCGGACGCGATAAAGACGAGAACGCAAGAAGACGCAGTTGTAGACCTTCGGATGCTACGGCATCTGCCATAGTCGACGATGCAGGAACGATTAAGTCCATGGCCAGTACAACGGCCAGCGAATACAGCCCCATTGTCACCCAGGTCAGTCCCCTAGGCGAATTGCCAGCCCGCGGATCGCGAGAAACTTTCGCGAGCCTTTCGCGAGTCCTGCCTGTGTGCTTGCCTGAAAGAGACCTTTCTTATTACCTTATATTGACATTTTTGCCTGTTTTCTTCCCTGATCCTTGCCCCTTTCCAAAACGTCTTCGAAGTGTCTGTCGAGTTATTCATTTGTTCTTTATGTATATTATTCATTGCCATTACAATTTTTGTAATCCTTTTGTAAATATATATATCATGAATACTGAATTAATTAATCAATTCATTCGTACCCTATGGTGCTCGTGGACACTTCGATTCTTCACATTTCCTTCTTGAGATAATCGTGACTGATTTTTCGACATCCAGCGGCATAACGATCACATAGAAAGCTAGTCAGCTACGCTCGACTCTTAGGCGCATTTTCTTTCCTTGTGTCATTCATTTTCACGATTTATCAAGTAGCAGCGATACATTATTAATTACTAGTGCAATCAGTACTATATTAGCTATATTAATATTGTATCATCTCTGACACAATCTTTGATTACATTCTTCATTATTTTCATGTGAAAGCGACATGGAATCTTCAAACCGTAACGTTAGAATGTCGTTAATACATCGCAATCTCTATAATATTAATTCCGCTATTACTAATATTTTATTATCATTACTACTCCTATGACATTTACTTTTACTATTACTATTACTACTATCACTAATACTACTATTGCTACTACTATTAGTATCACTAATACATCTAGTTCGTACTTATTACTAAGGACATGGGAGATTTTCGCTAGGAGATGCTGCTGAGATAAAACATTTTATTTACTCTTCTCTTCGCTCTTCAAGAGGCTTATAAATGTATTTGCTGAGTAGCATTAATGAACGTTTTCTTCAGCGAGTTTCTTCACCTGGGTTATTTTAATCATCATACACAATGTTTCTGTTTGTCTGATGCTTTTGAAGTGTTCTACATGGTTGCGGGATTTTACGTGAATACTCACTAATATAAGGATATGGTCAACACGAAAGAGATGTCGAATTATTAATTGCTACTCGGTAATTCAGATTCTCCTCTGTTTTCCATTCATCACTGTGTCCTTGTCCTTGGCAAACGAGTCTTGTCCTCTACTGTGATGCGTGCTATATTATGTGGAAAAGCGCCAAACATCATTTCTACGGCGACGAAAATACGAAATCTGGAACTGAGGATTGACGGAATTTCTTCGGGATATTCGACAATGTTACCACCGACGCAACGACACGCCGCAGGATTCGGCAAAGAATAAAAAAATACTGCCGAAAATTCGTAATGACAAATCATGAAGATTTTTTTCTGATTGCATTAACGTGTTTCAATATAATCTCTCTTCAGGTTTTATTTGACACTTTGATCTTTGTTAACATATCTGTGAAAATAATTGGAAGTGCGGCGTTCAAATATGAATTATCGACAAAATTTATTATAGCATTCGAATTAAAAGCTTTGGTCGTGTATAAAAAGAATATTCGTGACATTGATGCGTCCAAACGAGATAACCGATTTTATAATCAAAAATTCTTCATTTTAATTAAATTTTTTTTCTTCTAATCTTTTTTATTGAAGTGCAATTTTTACTAACAAAAAAGTGTTTATATTGAAATTTTTTTACTAAAATAGTCATACTACAAAGTTAGTTTTGAGATATGACACAATTTTGACTTTTTAAATATTAGCATGTACTAAAATATTGCTAAACGCATTAACAATAATAATAGCCGTCATATTCTTTGAATATCTGTCTTTCAGAGTATCTGTCTTTTCCTATTTACTCGAGCCAATTCTTTGCATCCCAAGAATGAAAGAAGAGAATGAAAAAGTGAATGAGATTAATGCCCATTTCCACCAATGTAGATCAACTTTAATCTCGGTTCAATTTGCTCTTCGTCTTTTTCTAGTTCTAAAAATTAGAAAAAGATGAACAGTAAGTTAAACCGAGATTAAAGTTAATCTACATTGGTGGAAACGGGCATAAGAGGAAGAGAGAGAGAGAGAGAGAGAGAGAGAGAGAGAGAGAGAGAGAGAGAGAGAAAGGAAAAGAGAGAGAAAGTGGGAGAGAATGAGAGAGAAACAGAGAGCTATAATAATGATCAATTATCCGGCCTGGCGTGTTCGTTTTGTGTTATAATATACAATTTCTAATGTCATGCATGATCCTATGTGATCAAGAGAAAAGATAAGGAAAGAAAGGAAGAAAACGAAAGAGACGATGTTACAAAGATTGAAGTACTGAGAGAAGAGGACGGCATTAAGGCAGAACAGTCTCGGAGAAGTTGAGGAACAGGAAATAAACAATGGATCATTTTGTAAACATCATACGAGGCTGTGTCTATTATCACGAGCATCGTCTTGCATGAAGCTTCCGACATGTATGAATGTTGTGCCTCGTTGAGATCTGCGCATTGAGACAGCGACCATATCTCGTGTCTTCGTGTGTTGCAGCACGTGCTAAGCATGCTTTATTTTGTCTTTTGTGTGTTCTTCCGGCATGACGTGTGTAGCGATGTGTCTGTTCCAATCGTCGAGATTTCGTTTAACGGTTAATGTGCCTCAGGAAAGAGCTCTTGAGAATTGGGGAACAAATTTCAGATCTCTTATCTCATGTTCATTAGCCGAAAAAAGAGTGGTGACTGTCACGTTAATATCGCACGAAATAATAGCGATAATTACATTTAGTTCATTAGCTTGTTAGTATAAGCCTACTAGTTTGCTATGATAGAAATACAGCAAACGATAACATATTAAACGTTATATCATCAAATACGATATTATCAAATACGATTGATATCAACTAATTTAGTTTGCACGATTGTGTTTTCTTTTTACATATTCTGCACATGTATGTTGTTCAATAAGACTTTAAGTCACACAATTTGTTACGTATCCATGAGAAGAAGTCAATAACTTACAATCTCTTTTTAGATGCACCATCGAAATAAGTTCTTCGATATTACTTTTGTTATTTTACATTGATTTTCATTATTTGTTTTTCATAGCTTGCTCATATTCTTTGCAGTTCCTTGTCTTCATTTTGTTCTTTCATTGTCTTTGCTTGCTTTTTGCTTTCTCGTGACGTAATTTGCTTTTTCATAATTTGTTTCTTCCTAATTTGTTCTTTATATTTGCTGGCATTATTTCTTCATTAATTATCAATTTCTGTTTCCTTTCGATATTAACATTCGATATAATTGTTCTACCTCTCTAATTAGCATAATTTTCTCTTTATCTTACGTATGCATTATCGTAATATCGAGACTTGAATTCTTAATATTATTAATATATTGAAAAAGCAAAGAAAACCTGTTATCAATTCTGCGTATGAGGATGAGAAACAATCAGGATTAGAAAAAAGAAATTTATGGGAAAAATAATAAAAAGAGAAGAATTTAGGTCTCGATTGAATCTGTTCTTTATTTCTTTCTTTCATTCGTTGTTTCGGCTGACCACTTTTTTTTTAAATGGAGATTCGCTAATTTGCAGAATCGCGAGGGTGGCGATCGTTCGAGAGGCGGAGGTGGCGGTGATTTCCAGAGATCGGACTCGTCTCCGGGTTCGCGTCCCAGTTCGGTCTTACCGGATCTTTTGACTTCTTCACCAGGTCAACGGCAGGACAAGTCAACTAGCGAGGAGGTCAGATTCATCCATCCGTCTATATATTTATGTATCTCCTGTCTTTTACATCGGTCTTCTTTTATGCATGCACTCGCGTATGCTTCATCTCTTCACCAATATAGAGATATTTGTAAGATATTTATAACGTGATTTAGAGTAAAAAAAAGCAAATTAGTGCTATCGATGGGAATTTGATATAAAATTAATTGAAAGTCTCAAGTTTGACTGAAGAGAGGTATGTTCATGCGAATTTAAAAGTGAATCCAAACTAGCAAGGTTGAACGATAGCGATCGAATATTTACGGACATAAACATGGATGAATGTAGCTTTCTTTTTTTACACCAACGAGAACATATTTAATAACGTAAATTTGGATCAGCTACATCAACATCAAAACAAGTTCATTCGTTCATGTTTGCTTCTTGCTTGATTTGGATTGAGTTTTAACGCACGATGACTGAGCGAGTGCACGCATGCATTATTTTCCGCAACTTTATTTCCACTTATATACGGAATACGTTTATATATATATATATATATATATATATATGTCTCGTCGAGGCGTGAGTCTTGTGAGCGATGTGACGTACAACATCGTTTGACGTATAATGATCGATCAAGATCTTGAGAATGATTATCATTTCGTTCAGTAGCAAATGAGAATGCTTTCTTTTCTCCGTTATCGGATTGTCCGAGGAGTAATGCTTTTTTTGTGATTGGGTCGAAACGTTTCTATAATGTGTACAATTATATTATCATCGATTATTCTAATGCAAAATATAGGTACGTAGCGCGTATGATACTGTGTTTACCCGCAAACATGTGATTCGATTCATATTTCTTTATACTTTACCAGACTTGGAAACAGACTAGTGGCAGCGACTAGTAACGATACGGTATGAGTTCGTTCGGCGCTTCTATGTACTCTCGGATTATACCAAAACAACTGAAGCGTGATTTTTATACATACACATACATATACACACATATACATATATATACATGTTTAAGTTTGAGGGTTTGCACAGGGGACGGCTTATGCTTTGTGTCAATGTCTTGTTAATTGTCCGTGATAGTCAAAAAGTGCATTTTGTTGACTATACGTATCAATCTTGTTGTTCCGTTCTTTTAGGTTGCATTCTCACTTTTAGTTATGAACTTTAGCAATTGGTAAATAGATTGACGATATTTATTTTATATTCTTTCTCTGTTTTTTTCTTTTTATGTGCACCAAAACAAAATTATTGTCTAGGAAAATCGTGCAAAAAGATTGCCTTGCGTTTATTGTACGATGCTGCAAGCAAAAACTGGAGGAGTTCCGACTTCGATTTTAGCAGAAATTTTAGCTCTTATAGAGGAAGCCATTTCAATTCGATTTGAAGTCGTCGTATTTTCTGTACTTTGGTAAAAGAAACTTAAAAAGAAAGAGAGACAGAGAGAGAGAAAGAGAGAGAAAATTACCACAAGTCTAGTAACGGTCCAGAAATATCACTCTCCGGGTCATGTTCTATCTCTTTACTCGAATCTCCGGTCAGGTTCAGGTCGGAGGCAATAGAAATCTTTGCGAATCAATGATTCGTGCAACATCCAATTTATTACTATAAAAAGTTATAGGTAGCTTCTATTTCCCATATTCTTTGTATTTTTTTCATGGTTTCACAGAAACAAAACAGTTCCTCGCGAGTTGTATACAGTTCTTCTCCGTTCCTCCTTGATTTTGAAACGATTCTCGGAAATCGATTATATGTATATCGCAAAATACAAAGTATTTATATTCAAAATATATTATGCAAGAGCGCTTATACCGATCTCTCATCCACGTGCAAGAAGAGACGTGCAAAATTGAGAATAACGTAATCAGGGTGTTTACTGTTTGGAAAATCCTAGAAAACTGCTGGAATTTTTAACTTTTGTTTATAAAATTAATGATTTTCATGGGGAATTTTATCGAGAAAATTTTGAGAAATTTTATTTTTAAATTCTGTCTTTTTCTAGAAACATTTCATTGATCGTTCGTTACATGATAATACAAAATATTTAACAATCAATAGCAATAAGTATGGCATATACATCCGCATATATTTACGTACATTCTCGTGTGTGTAACTTGCGACTTTTTATTTAAAAAAAATCAAGGTCACAGTCTACAGTAGATGCTCAAGAATAAAGTAGCTTATTATACCTCTTGTAATCAATCTTCCTTAAATTATCCTATGGCTTTAATTATAGAAGTGAAGTATTGAAGATAAGAAATTGTTCACTTACTCGTCTTTTTAATTTATTACTGAATTAAGAAATCTAAAATTTGAACTTCTATTTTTAATTGTAGAAAATGACAGATGTAATCTCGTAGAATTCCTGTTTTCTATTAATTTTTAATTTATTTGCATCACACTCTATTTTATTTTAAAGATATATTAAAAATTTGTAATCTTACCTAGAATTTTATTACAAAAAAATCTGGGAATTCTCAAGGGATTTTTTGAAATTTCGATAATCACCCTAATTACTCGAAATCAGACTTGTACATACAATTACGAAAAAGATGGCTTGTATGATCACGCTTTAAGTTATGATCAGTAGGATAGTTATAGGACTACGCAATGTCTCTGTTTCACGTGTGATCTCTATTAAGCGTCAATTATACGGTTGTCCAGCGTGACTAATTCAGGATTATGTTGTGTGTTGTGGGACACGCGGGAGCTCTAACTCGCAGGGCAGGGCCCTCTACTGACCATTCCAATCCCAATACTAATTACAATGTAAGTATCTATTTATCCATTTAAAAAAAAATTTCGACTGCTATCCCTCTCTCTTCCTCCTCCTCCTCGCTTTTTCGCGCGAGGGGCGGGAACAGAGGTATGAGGACACGTGTTATTTTGCTCTCGAACATTGATCTTTTTTCATTATGCACCGCGGGAATGAATGCCAGTTTTGTGTACGCGCGCAGGCCGTTTTTATCTTATCCTCTTTTTGGTTGGTTTTTTATGGGATCTATTTCTGATTCTTGATGTCACCACGGTAATAAAACGATAATTCTAACACAGCCGCGACCACCGTTGCTTTTTGTTCTCACATCTCTCTCTTCCTTCTTCTGTCCTTTCTCTGGGTTTTGTTTCTCACCTGTGTGAAACGTGACGACGACGTGCCCTGGGTAGATGACGTTGTTTCACGACGTGAATGTTTAATCCTGTGTACTGAGTGTCATTCGAGAATAACATGAAGACATACATAATAACAAGCTAATAGTGTATTTGTGGATGCCATTGGACGCAGAGTTGACTAATTTCGAGTCTGCTTAATCCTTACCAAACGCATCCCTTCGATACGCATAGTTACATGGATTACATGCGAATGTCAATTCTTTTTCATTTTTATATTACCCTGTGAAAAATGCTTTAATTTGCGATCGAGATGATATTTGTTTGTTTGTATGAATGCTATGTAGATATCGCATATTTGACTCGGCTGATTTGTTCTTTCTTTTTTTCTTCATCTTTTCGCTCAATCCTTTGCATGCATTTTTTTTACAATTTAAATAAGAGAAAAAAAGGGAAACCTTGCGCGTTTCTGCGATTTGTATCTTTTCTGTTGATTGTGTTTGCGATATTTGGGTCGATGATAAATTTTCCTAGTCACTCCAGTATTTCTTTGCGTGCAAAGTAGTTTTTTGCCTGGCATCTTGGCACGCTTCTCTCGGAGTTCAGTCAAACGGCAAAGTCATCTTTGTTGCAGTATCGACAAGCGGTGAAATCACCTCCGTTTGCGCTTCAACAGAAGCAGCGATCTTTCTTGACTTTCGGATTCGGAGCTGGTCCAGCAAGAAGAGAATCCCACGTAAACGTTAATGTGACTCCTACTAGCCACGATTTAGCATCGGACACTCCCGAAATACGCAAATACAAGAAGCGTTTCAACAGCGAGATCCTCTGCGCCGCGTTATGGGGTCAGTGTATAGAATCTTATTTTGTCATGTATTGATCGTACACTCGTTACATAATCAATTCTGATCGATTTACAGGTGTAAATCTGTTAATTGGAACCGAGAACGGCTTGATGTTGTTGGATAGGAGCGGACAGGGTAAAGTTTATCAATTGATTAGTAGAAGACGTTTTCAACAAATGGAGGTCCTCGAGGGCCAAAATATCCTTGTTACGATCAGCGGTAAGAAAAATAGAGTGCGTGTTTACTATCTTTCTTGGTTGAAGAGCAAAATTCTACGGACAGATGGTCACAGTGATGTAAGTTTCCGTTTTATATGTACATATACACACATGTATACATATATAAGGAATTTCTTCTGTGAGTATACCCGTTTTAATATTGAGTATTATTTTGTTTATTTGTAGCAAGTCGAACGACGTAATGGTTGGATCAACGTGGGCGATCTACAGGGCGCAGTACACTTCAAAATAGTGAAATACGAAAGAATAAAGTTTCTTGTGATTGCGTTGAAAGATTCCATAGAGATTTACGCCTGGGCACCAAAGCCGTATCACAAATTTATGGCTTTCAAGTCTTTTGGCGAGCTCGCGCACAGACCTCTATTGGTTGATCTTACAGTTGAGGAGAGTTCAAGATTAAAGGTTATCTATGGTAGCGCTGATGGATTTCACGCGGTTGATTTGGATTCCGCCACAGTTTACGATATATATCTACCAAAACATGTAAGAAAACTGTTCAGCTCAGATCTGTTTATCCATATTAGGTAGATGTACGCGATGCAATTTATTGGCTGATTTCGTCGTTGGAGAAATCTATTTTTTGATAATGATCAGTAATGCACAAGTAGAATATTCACAAGTACTTTGCAGTTTTTAAAATCTATTCCGACATATTAACAAATCTATTCAACATCGGTAAAAATATTAAATTCAATAATTATAAAATATAATAAGTAATAGACTAGATTTAGTAATAAAACATGGTTGTTAGCGATCAAAGAAGTCAAGGAAAACTGGGAAAAGTCAGTAATATTAAAAAGTGATCAAGAAGAACCGGGAAAACCGGAAAAGTCAGAGAATTTTTTTGTTTTTTGCCAACATCTGTAAAGAAATAGTGTGTGTGTGTGCGTGCGTGCGTGCGCGCGCGCGCGCGCGTGTGTAATAGACATTATTTTTAAAATTTAAGATATTCATTATTCAGATGTCAAGTTTCTTTGACACAATATTTCGAATTTATAAATTGTTGAATTTAATCGAAAAATAACTGGAAGCATGTATAGCTACTTAAATTCTTATTCTCTTTAAAGTTTGATGTGACAATATGTATTATTATTTGCTTTTCAATCGCAGACCCAGGCTCCCATTTGTCCGCACTGTATAGTAGCGTTGCCAAACAGTAACGGCATGCAGTTGCTACTCTGCTATGATAATGAAGGCGTATACGTAAATACTTATGGCAGAGTATCAAAGACGATGGTTCTTCAGTGGGGTGAGATGCCTACGAGCGTAGCATACATTGGTACTGGACAAATTATGGGTTGGGGCAATAAGGCAATTGAAATTAGGAGTGTGGAGAGCGGTCATCTCGATGGTGTTTTTATGCATAAGAAGGCTCAACGACTCAAGTTCCTCTGTGAACGTAACGATAAGGTGCGTGTGACTTGAAATGTGTAACACTTAATGTAATACTTAACGATTGATTGAAACGCTCTGAATCCGCCTGTTTCTGTCTTTCCGCTCATATAACTTTTGTAACATTATATCGTTTCATCTGTTTTTCAGGTATTTTTCTCGTCGGCGAAGGGTGGTAGTTCGTGCCAGATCTATTTCATGACTCTAAACAAACCGGGCATGGCCAACTGGTGATCCCGAATGAGGCCGAATCTGGCCCCAAGATTATTATCCTCGCGTTTACCCCCGCCACACAATCCTCCACGTGTACCGGGATATACAGCATCGGCGCGCACACTTGCTCGCCCTTCACTGCCAGGATGCAGCGCCTTGGAGACCAGGAAGTGCGTACACCGTATCCAGCATCTTTATCAGCATCAGCAACAAGTACAGCATTATCAACGTCAACGTCATCATTACTATCCTCATCATTATTCACGTAATCTTTCGTACAACTATAATTATGACTACGAAGAAGATGAAGAGTATGATAATAGGTTCCAACGATGTACCCGGTTGCCGTTACGAGGCACACCGGGGACGTTAACATTCGTCAATCTGCTTGTCAAAAAATTCCTCTGTTTTTTCACTTGTTCGCCTTGTGGATTGCGCAGTGCAGCCTAACGTGGCGACTGAAACGCAGCGCGAATTCTTCTCCAACCCCTCCATAAAATAAGAGTGCATGATAAATTATTGCATGCTGGTAAATCGTATCAATAGTATTCTATGTATTTTTCTTTCCTTTTTTCAATAGCAATTTATTGCATTAATCACTACGATAAGTCTGTACTTGTTTTGTGTTGACATGTATACGTAAAGACCTTAATTCTCAAGGAATCTTAAATATTAAAAATGAAATAAAGTGTGTTTTACCATACTTGGTGAATAGTTAGTTATTAAGAGCGTTTTATACGGAAGATGATTTAGAATAACGTAATAGAGTATGAAATTGATTTGTACAGATCTTTCTAAAAAATTGTGAGTGAATAGTTGTAAAAACAGTGTTGACGAATTACCAGCTCGCATAGCCAGTCGGTTGTTGCCGTGCAACTGTTTTAGTAAGGAAACCTGTGCAATATCGATGGATCGGTCTGTACAAAAAAGGCCCTATTCTAAGACTTCTTAAATCAAGGATATACTCCGATAATCGAATTATGAGTGTCGTATAAAGACTCGAAGATCTCGAGTAAAAAAAGAAAGGAAAAAGAAAGACGGATAGAAAAAGGAAGCTCGTATAGGGCTCGAAATCGTGATTCTTTTCTTGTCGAAGTTTGCTAATTTCTTAGTGAAAAGTTCTGGTGTAGTTCTAACGAAACGTGTAGCAACGCTCTAGTAAAAAGCGGACACTACGATGAGCTGGTTCCATGAATAATGGAGATGACATCGTTACATACAACGCGATATCATGATAAATTTAGAGTTAAGTGAGAGTAATTACTAACGTTAATTAATTGTATAGTTATAGCAGCTGGGGTTCTTTCCGCCAGCTCGTGCGAACAAAAGCATAACGATGATGACGATGACGCGAAATAAAATAACGTGGATAGACATTTGACGGACGAGCATTTTTACAAATAATATATTAACTGTATTGAAGGAATTTCGTGACGCATGATGTCGCGGAACGTAAATAGCCAAGTTTCTAACCTTTTTCTTTTTCATATTTTCAAATTTCAAGTAATTTTTTTTTTTTACATTTTTGACACACGCGCTCCTTTGTACCGTGTACCACGAGAAACACATTCGTCGTGATGTCGTTTATCGACGAACAACATGGGCGATATGTAAGAGTCTTCAGCTTTTATAAGAAATTTGTAACTTAGCGAGACGACGCGCACTAAAAAGGAGCATCCTGCCCTTCCGCCTTCCTGCTCGTCCTCATTGTGAATCGCCGTTTTGCCTCCGAGAAGCGTTATTACGGTCTAATCTCGTATAATCTCAAAGATACTTTCTCTTCGGTTGAAAGGGAATTCTTCATATAATCATTATATCGCTGTTTTATTGACGTCGGATTATCCTAGGCCGATTTAAGCCGGCTTACGGCGTTAATAACGGGAAGAAAGAGTAAATTCTCAATTATACGCGACTTGTTCGTTCCCGTGGTCTAATGGAGTTTATGAACGTGTACGCAATCGGTATACGTAATGTTCGTGAAGGGATTTTATCAATATCGGATCGAGTAACATTAGAAATCATAACAGAAACGTATTTAATTGACATTACCAACATGAAAAGTGCGGCAAGAACATCAAGATTATCCGATCAGACATTATTCCGTGCGAGGATCAGTGTTCGGGCGAGAACGATGCGTATGTGCATATATGTGCGTGGCGTCGTAACGAGAGTTAGCAGATATTGCGATATAGCAATGTATTCTGACAGTGTCTTTTTTCGTCCTCTCAGTCGAGTTGACATATCTTTGTTCGTCGCGCGCATCGAAGCGAGTGACTAAAGCGATCGATCTTGTCGATCGGAGTTTACACATCTTTTTACGCAAAGTATCATGTAATATGCCGCGACTTGCAGCATGTAAGCGCGACAGTATTCCTAACGGTCCGAGCGAAATTATAGGTCACGTGAGACATTTGTACGTATATTTATGTATTTGTAAATAAATAAATATATGACATGATGCGCCACGCGACACACGGAGAGATAACATTCTACTATGGTGTAATTAGACAATTAATGTGTACTGTCTAAATTCTACCGTGCGTTCTACGAGGATCGATTAGCGACTTCTCGAGTGTCATCGAGACGCGAACGTCTTACTACAGTTGATAACGTGAAATCTTGTTTATGACGAGACATTTTTTATACCGTTAACGAGAAGGCACAGGAAGGGGCAGAGCTCCGCATAGTGCTACGAAAGACTGCTTTTTAAATGGAGGAAGCTTTTTATCGCGCGCAAAGACAGAATGAGTGGGACATACACAGAATGAAAAAGGAGGAGATAGAGGGAGAGAATGTAAAGAGAGAAAAAGTGAGTGAGTGTGCGTTTTTGCGTGTGCATGCATGCGTGCCTGCGTGCGAGAAAGAGAGAGAGAGAGAGAGAGAGAGAGATTTTCAGGCGGTTATATCTACGATTGGCAGGAATTTGGATATAATATTATGATAGAATAATATTAATTACCTTAATCTAGACCTGCGAACTAATTTTGTACGAAACAACTTTCCCCTCTTTCTTTGCATCTTTTTCTTCACACTCTACATCTCTACCCGTTAATCTTAAGTTTCCATGGCGTTCGCTACCTTACCCTCTTTCTCTTACACATTGTCTCCCAAAGATGGTAGTGATTTTTTTTACAGTATAGTAATTATTATGCCGCAATTTATCGATTGTATTATTACAATACTACATTTAGGTTCTTATGAGAAAAATGTCACGATCATTAGAAGCGATATACGACGCGATTATTATTATTATTTTTATTACTATTCACACTACTGCTAAGGTCAAATATACGGACATTCGTAATTTCATTAACGGTGTATTTCTCTGTTCTATCCTTTCAAACGTCCTCAGTGAGATCGCCAATTCCCTTTTCTACCGTTCGAGGATGTAATCGCAAGTTTCGTAGATTGGTTCAGCAAGCCGCTGTTGTTAATTCGCACCCTCGTAATAAATCCGGTTGCTAACGCGATTTCCGTGTTTATTGTGTTGCGCGATGCTTATCACGACTGCGTGCTATCAATTCGACCTCGTCGAGGACTCGTGCGCTTCCTGGGCACATGCGATCGAATTTCTCTTCGCATTCTCCTGTAAACGGATCCAGCTTAATCGCTTACCGATTTCCGTTTACCGCGTCCTGTTTTCGCGTCGCCGATATTCAATTCGCCCATGGAAAGCGGTGTACCGTACGAATAGTTCGTACATGCTTTTGTTCCTTATTTTATTCTAAATTCAATATCTCCCTTTTATCTGATCTTGTTACGACCTTTATTTGATCTCGTTGCGATCAATATGTCCAATAAAATGGACGCGGCTCAAAATTCCTTCGTTTAAGTTAATTATTGCGCAGTCAAACGCACGTCAATCTTTTGCCATGGATAAGTAATTGTACGCGAATTAAAATCATTGGCATTGAAGAAAGAAAGGATTTTATGACATAAAATGTTACAATTTTAATTGTACTAGTATAAATCAATCAATTAATAAGTACACTAACTATTAACTTTAACTTTATGAATGCATTAGACCTTGAAAATCCTTTGAGAACGAAAACTTTCTAACAAAATAACTTATACTAGACCAGCTTGTTTTTTAAAAGTTTTCGTAATCGCTGAATTTGATTCTGGCCTAAGAAATTCAAAATGATAGATCCAATATGGTGGATCGAATTTCAAAAGTAATCTGTCGTGAATAAAAAATATTATGTTAAAATTCAAAAGGTATAGTAATCCCAATGAAGAATTTTGTGTCACAAGAACAAAATTCGAAAAATTCTACTTTATACATATATAAAATCTACATTTTCTCTTTAGTTCTTACTCATGTATAACGACATACTTATATATATTATACATATATATAACTCCGAATAAGGTCTTAAATTATGAGCAGAGTGGAAGTTGATATACTGCACTTATATAAATAGCTATCATATTATTTTTTAAAATTCTGTCCTCCGACATTCCTCCCGTTTATATCATCCCCTGTACCAATTCCGTGGCTGAACAGTCGAAGTTCACTCGTCGCGATAAATAATTACGCGAAATTATTTTGAGTAAGTTAATAATAATTAATAACTAGAGAAAGAGTGGCATGCTTGTGCCTGGCGCTCAATTCAGATTTACTGAAAATTTGTAACGATTAGCTAAAGATCAATCTAGTTAACGATTTTGGAGTTAAGATGGTTCCGTGACTAAAGAAAAAAATCCATTAAAGAACGCGACGAAGTTGCGCCATTGCTCGCGATTACATTCACAAATTTGGCATTATATCGATCTATTATATGCTTAAATGTTCTTTTACTTTTTACCTCAGATTTAAATAAAGCATAATGAAATTATTCCATAGGCGGCATAGAGCTACTAATTTTATCGAGAAAATCGAGAGAGCGGTTTATAAAATAAAAGAAGTAGTCCTAAAAGGAATCTCTCGTTAACAAAGAGAATTAAACGGTTTTTAAAATCATTTCTAATAATTATTATATTATTTTTCAAATTTTTTTTCTTCAATCTCGTTTGTAGACGAATCTCTCGATAGCTAAAATTGATTACCTGTAATTTTGTAACGCATATGATGCTTTCATGAAAAGTTCTTTGTTTCCAAGAGGTCCCTGTGCTTAGATCTGTTTGAATTGAAGGGTATTTTTTAAAGTAAGAAATAGTCAAATTGGAACGAATTCGTCTTTGAAGGGGATGCTGGAGTGGCTAGATTATTGATATTATAGTCATATAAAAATCTCCGAACTGATTGAACGAAATAAAAAATTCTTTTACAAGATCAAAGTAGACGTAAAATTAGGAGATAGAGTGAGCTTTATACTGAAATCAAAATAAAATTGAAAATTTACTTATTGTTAGTTTTTTCGATTTTATACAAAGTTCATTGCTCCACCTTCTATTTTGCGTCTATTTTAGTCCTGTAAAAGGATTTTTAATTCCGTTCGGTCAATTCGATTTTTATACAATTATATTGGGTCGATAATCACTTTAGCATTTTCTTAAATTAGAAAGATGTTTCACGGTATTGCCGTTATTTTTAATCAGATTTTAATGAAGAGAAGATAAAAGCTCATGCGGTTTCGACATCGACAGCCCGTGCGTTTATAGTTCCGGAGAGAGTCGACCTTTCGGGTGTATACACATATATACATGCCGAACTATTAACCCTCTCCGGTAATACCTAAAAGCCGATATATCGGTTTTTGTTGTTCCAAGTAGAATATACTCGTAACGGTCGATAAATCGACACGCTTATAGAGCATTATCTACTAATGAAATTATTAACGTTTAATACTTTAAACCTCATTGTACTTTTGCGCGAAATAGGCCACGGCGGGAGTGCATATGGCGACTAGAGGTTGTTCGCCGTAACGATCGTTGCTTTGCCGTCCATCGATAGACAAAAATAATCGAGCAGTTTTCAGACGATTTCCTGGACATGAATGTTTGATGTGAAGCAAGGCACCGGCCGGCCTGTATTAATGATGGCCAGTAATTAGCAGCGCCACGCTCAAAGGCCACGTTCCCTCGGCGCGGCGCAGCGCGAGAATCGGAAAGTTTCGTTTCCGTGGGTAATGATGCGAGAGAGGACGCATACAGCCTCGGAGGAATATGTTTATTCGACGAAAGTTGCGCGTTAAACGCATTAAAAGTATTCGCCAGGATGGATCGGCGTGCGAACGAGCGGAAAGTTTTCGCCCACCTGGAGGATTTAACTCGATCCGCGCGGCTTTACCTCGCCGCGGCGCGATCGCCTCGACTCCAGATGCCGGAAATATCCGATTTTAACTCCTAGAAGGTAATACGATTGTTCTGTTTGCTGAACCGTCGCGTCGTCACCGTTAGTTTCTAGCGCGCGGTTTGAAGATTCCGACTTTAATCATCTAAGAGCTTCAACGAAGAACGCGAAAAGACGAAAGGAGAGGGAGATATATTTTCCAGCTAGAAGAGGAGAGATTTTTTATTCAGTAAAAGAGGGTAAAGAGAGCAACATATTTTTTCGCGAATACGATGTTCTGTTGATGTTGTCTGTGCCGCGGCACAGCGATTCCCCATGGGGGACTGAAGCTGTAGATATCCTCTATAGCACGAAATATTGCAGCAACATTGCAAATTTAAATATTATATTGGAAATATATTGCATCGAGATTTTGTGAAATATTGCAATTTTAATACTTTATAGGAAATATGTAATGTATTGCTGAAACATTACGATTTAAGAAGTAAGTATGTGGCTCCACCACGAGATGGACGCACTTCTCGTAAGAAAACGTCCAGGAGGTTTATAAGAAATATAAAACGAGTTGGCGAGTCTCCTGGAGATTCCTAACCGTTTTTAAATATGCTTTCTAGGTCTCCGAATTTTTTATCATAACTTTATCGTATGTATCTTGGTGATACTAACAAATAAGTGGTAATATGTTAACAATTATAATAAAACTGGATTTATTATTAAAATATTGCAGCAAGATATTTTCTTTTTGCGGATATAGGAACATTGCTACAATTTACAGCAACGTTTTAATAAATATTGTAACCTTTTAAAGTAATATTGTTATTGCTGCAATAGTACATTTCGTGCTGTAGGGGATACCAAAGTAACGCAATACTTTTATCTGATCCGAAATGCCGACAACTTTTCTATTGGCTATTTTCGACCTAGTGGCTGTATGTTCACTAAGCGCTTAGTATTATTATATGATATAGTTATTGTGTCGAAAATGGAGGACCTTTGCGCTACCCTGGTATTTCTAGAGCTTATTACTACACGGACCGACACGGCGCGCGCAGCGCGGCCGGGTAAAAGGAACCTTTTGTCTTTTTTGGGCCACGCCTGGAGCGATTTCTCCGTTTCGAGAAACTTATTATGTTTTCGAAGTTAATTGTATGCAAGCCGTTGTACATACCGGGAAGCGCCTCCCTTTTCATTTTCCTACCTCGTTCCAGCCGGCTTTTCCCAGTCGCAAGCGATTCGGTTCCCATTATCGTGGAACGTTTAAACGTATAAGTTGATTGCTCGTACTACGGACTTTTGTATTCTCGAAACTCAGAAGCATTATCGTTAACGAGCAAACGATAGTCACTGGGAAAGTCCTGCCGATATGAACCCCGAGAGATGGGGGCGACTTCCGAAAATTCTTGCGCAACTAAACAGCTCGTAATGGGCTGGGATACTCGAAGAGGAAATCGGCCGGTGAATCGGAAAAGTAAGTTAGAGGCAGCGATTAATCTAATTCAGCCGCTCTATTTATTATCAGTTTCGCGGCAACCTCCAATCATCTGTTCGCTCGATATTCTCTCCTCCTTCTTCTTTTTCCTTCGTCCTTTTTTCTATGAATTTTTTTCTTATGCTACGCAATTATGCCTGCGTAACAACGTCCGCGTAAACACGCTGTTCCGTGCGAATTACGAAACTAATTTTCCATTCGTCTATTTTCTCCGGGAAATAAGTCCCCCTACATTCATCTTTGTTTCGCCTCTTTCCTCGCGGCATCCCTTCCCCCTCTCTTCGTCATCTGGAATTCGTTCAAGCACGCGTTCCCGCGTCCTCCCGATTTTGTGAAGATAATCTGCGAGAAATCGTGGCGACCCAGAGAACGAGATATTTCTCGTCTACATTCTTCGTCGACTCTTGCTCTTTCTCGTCATTTAACCCTTACAAAAATTTGAACTAATTTAATACTGGAAAATAGTATTTGGTATGTAGTGTTTTCATTACTCAAAATAAGTAATTGATCAGTACCTTTCAATATTAACCCTAGTTAGTATTCGAAGAATATAGGTACTCGTGAGTTCAGTGAGCCCGAATAATGTTTTCGATTATCAAATCTCCAGATATTAATAGCTTGTTTATAACAAAAATGTTTTCCATAACTTTACATATAATTTTAATTTTTTATCATTTATTCTAATTTTGATATTTAAAATAAAAAAATCTTTCTCTTCTCCCTTTTAATAGAGTTTATATAAAGAGAATCCTCTGGAGGAGCAGTTCAGTATCAGTGGAGTCAAGTGGAGTACACTTCTCGCCCTCGGTAAGATTCACAAAATGTTAGCACTGAAAATGGATTACGACATGGCAATAATAATCCTTTGGCACTTCTGAAAAAAAGAAATCGTTCAATTACGTTAACCAACTACATTCAGAGCAGGACGTACCTATTTTATTTTTAATTTATATTTACATACTTTTATTTTAAATACAGTATTTATAATACAATTTTTTACCCCGTATATTTTGTATTTCAGCGGAGCACGTAAAAGTATTTTGTATTTCCTAATTGAAAGATTGAAAATATTTTGTATTTTGTAATTTAAATAATAAGAGATTGATTGTCAATTTTAATATTTTAAATACAAAATACAAAGCACTTTTAATCTTTCGCTTTGAAATACTGAAATACAATAAATAGAAAAAATATAAATGTGTTACAAATAAGTTGTTTTTTAAATAAAAGTATTTCAAGTACATGTCCAGCCCCGGAGGATACATTTAATTTAAAGTTTTGTCGCGGGTACACTGGATCTGCAAATATCAATTAAGAATATTTCAGAACTAATTAAGGCTAAATTGATTTAAATTTTTGTAAAAAAATTCGACATTCGTATTCTCTCTGATCGTTACGTCAAGAGATATGTTGTGCGCAAATGTGCTTTTTATGTAACAATATAGTTTCATACATTTTACACGTGTAAGGTGTAAATACGTAAATTGTAAATACGTCGTCCTAGAGGCTAAGAGAGGCTAGTTATCGAACACTCTACCATCGCGTCGATAACAGTCGTGGCGACTACAGTCGTGGTCCATGACAAACGACCAGATTTCGCTTTACGAGCCGCCTCCTCGTCTCGCTAGGACGCGAGAACTGTCTCCAGCAGTACTGTCGAGTACTTATTCTTCCCCCGCGTAAAGACGCGAGAATGGACCTCAGCGTTATCTCAAGAGTTAATCTCGACCTAAGGAATATTCCAATGCCCGCAAATTCAAATCCGCGCATTTTATAGATCTTTTTATGGAGCATCTACAATTATCTATGAAATGTGAGTTATATTAAGAGACTTTGTTTCTTAATTTCTTATACGAGTATATCTTGACTAAACAAAATTAATAACTTAATATACACATATATGTACGTTTCTATTACGTTGTAATATTTTTGTACATCTAATTTAATAACGCAGAGAATATAGAATAATTGGCTGTTAAGAATTCAAGATCACTTGATACAGTTTGCACAGTTCTAAAACTTCCTTCGAATATTATATGACTTTAATAGAACTTGGAGAGAATAAAGGGCAATAGGAGTCGAGCGCAGAAGACGTCGCGTAATTAAAAAACACCACTAATAAGTGACAAAAACCATTTATTCGAATAACGCTCTTTTATTAATAATAATGTCTTAATTGATTTTATTATTATAAGAGTTTAATAGAGCTATTATCATTTTGAGTTTAAAGAAAATTCTGCAGAATATCAAATGTATTTTACTGTGTATAAAGCACTGCGACTTTTATAGATATACAGCCTTAATCAGCGATAGACATTTTCTTGTATTTTTCAACATATGTATTTGTTTTGTTTGTACCTTAAAATATCTCTTATTTTATTTTTCATTTAATTTTACACATCTCATATAAAAGACTATATAATAGAAGTTTTTATTTAATTTTTATATGCTGTGTTTTGATTTGAAAGTGTACTTAATGTATATACATATATAAAGTATTATATATATGTATATATATATTTTGGTTCCTTCCAAGTTGCAGTATTACATATACCATACATAAAACTGTAAATAGAATTAGGTCCTGTGTTCTAACACAAGCTGTAAATCGTTTAAAGTGAGTTTTAATTTTTTAAAAAGAAAAGCTTTAGAAAAACCTTAAATTAAAGTCGAAATGAAAAAAGTTTATTTTAAGACAAAAATAAAAGGAATTCTTGTAAAATTGTTTAAACTAGATACAGAAAATGTTGTGTAATATGAGAAAAATACAAAGTAGGCATATTGAGAGAACTTGTACATTTGTCACTACAATATTATACGGTAAAATAATTATATTTATGGTTCCACCAAAAAAATATACAGTTGACTCCGGAAATGACTATAAATTTTAGTTAAATTATTACTAATTGCAACAATTTTTTCCTCGAATGTCCAAACACACAAATACAAAAAATATGAAACATAAATAATATGAAATATGGCTCGAACGTGTCGTATCGCTAGCATAAATAGAATATATTGATGATAAGTATCTATACGTTGTAAAAATAATTTTTTTATAATTAAGAAATATACATATATTGGCTCCCCCCTCTTTTACAAAGCAAATGTAAAAAAAAAAGCCCAGAAAGCAGCAAATACTTCTTGTAATATAATAACTTGTATTAGGTAATTCATTTCACTAACATTACAAAGAATAACGTTTTTAACTTTTGTTTGATCTTCATTAATTCTTATACGTAACAAATTGAAATCAAATTATTCTGTAATTAAACACTTATTTTGAGTATTAGTATTAAATTTTTATAAGAGAGTATATAAATAGCGAGAGTGAAATAGTAATAAATTAATAATTATAATAAGAGACTTCTTTAATAACTTATAATTTACCCCAATAAGTGTAAATTGAATAATATACATTGATTTTTAAAAAGCAAAGATAACTAATTCATTGGTCAATGGTGAGAATCTTGTTCATAGTAAAGTTAGTAAAAAAAAGTTTATAAAAGTCCGTTGAAATCGAAACATTAATTATTGAACGAGAGTTAAAAAAAATTGATTGTTAAAAATTATTTGAGCGTTCAAAAATTAGTTTAACAAGTCCGAGGACGATTAATAATTTTTCCAATTTTCTCTCTTTCGAGCAGATCAATAATATTGCATGCTTAATTGCATGTGAGAAATCCTAAAAAAAAAAAAAAATGAGATCAGACTCCATCAGCAAAAAGAAAAGAAACTAAAAAGAGAAAGCGGCCGATCGAGATTATTTCTGCGATCAAAGCTACATTCTTGTTCTCGACGAGGTAGATGTTCTCGTTCGCTCCCATCCGGACGATTAATCTTGGCGGAAAACATTTACGAGCCTGGCGCCGCGGCTCACGGAGCTCGGCTTGCGAAAAGCGCGGGAGAGTCTTAGATCACGACAGCCCCGAAGAATGCGGCCGGGACATTTACGGTAGAGAGGTGAAGAGAACGAGACGGGATTCGATCTCCCGAATCGCGATGGGGAGTAGAATAAAATTATTCTAAAGCGCGAACGGGAACGGTATCAACGTTTAATCGAATCGTCCTGTCTTACGCATTTTAAGAAGCGTCAAAAGCATTTACGCGTTACGTCCGCTCTCTCATTCGTTTTTATAAGAAAATTAAAAACGACATGGACACGCGAAACGGAAGAATTTGCACGGGCGATTGATGATTCGCCAAGTCGCGCGCGCGGAGATCGCGATGGGGAAGAGGGAGGAGAACCGGTGCGGTTGTGAAGGAAAATGCGCGAGGTGGAGGAGGACGTCGGCGGCGATCCTGGCGATGGAGAAGGCCTGGAAATTGGAGAGAGAGAAGCAGCATGCCACTCGTTCGCAGGATACTGCCGGCGTGTGTGCCGGTGGTGGCGAATGCGCCCGGACATCGATACAGCTCCGCCGCCGCCGCCGCTGCCGCTGCTGCCGCCTTCGCACCGCCGCCACGCCGCCGCCGCCACTTTACCCCTGATCCTCTCTGACCCTCCCCAGCCGTGGAGCGCGCGAGCCTCGTGCACACGGTACTACACGCACACCACAGACGCGCGCTCTCTCTTTCACCCTTACCCCTCGCGTATACACCATTAGCCCCAGGAACGATACGTGGCCCGGCCCTTCCCCACCCTTCGCCACGTTATTCGCGCGCCCCCGACACTTATTGCCGCCGCTCCTTTCCTGGTACCCGCGCGGCGCGACTTGCTCTCTCTCTCGGCTCCCTCCCCGACTCATTCGACTCGAGTCACTCGAAATAATCCTGCGAGAACGCGGCGGAACGTGGAATCGTCGCTCTTAATCACGGCCTCGTCACTTTTTTCTGTAAAATATTCGAAGTTACAAACATATAGTTATTCCCCGCGCGAATACGTGGAAGAACAATGGTCACTCTTTATTAGATTTATGAAATTATTCGATTAGACGGTACATTCACGATCGATATGAATTTATTTCAGGAAATACATATATCTTAAGGATATTTTAGCTGTATACAATATCAATCAAAATATTGATCAAACGATTAGTCAAAATAAGCTGATTATATAGCCAATATCACTCAAAACATTTTGATGATATTGGCTCATGAATATGCTCTGAAATCAACTGCAAAAAATAAAACAACAAATAATTTTACTTATAACGGTTTTATGCAGTAAATGATCATATTTTTCTGCAGTTTTAGATCAATAACTTTTAAACGAATAAGTGAATCTAAATGAACTTTTGCACAAATATTCAATATTGTTCGATCAGTATATGTCCAAAATTTGATTTAATTCTTAATGTTGATTCCTTATTAAATTTATAAATAAGTAATACGAAAAATTTGAACAAACAAAAACATTAAGTAACTTTCAAACCAATGAGAAAATTATACTCCAATTTTACACATCAGATATTCAAACGTAATAATAGAACAATGAAATTTTTTTATTTTTGATAACGTTTTGAGAAGTGACATATACATGCTTAATGTTCTATAGAAAAATGAACTATTGTAAAAATACTTTCGAAAATTTCCTTCGATTAAAAGGACAATCGTAAAATCGATAATTGTGACAGCCTATTTGTTAGCTTACTTGTTATTTATATCTGTACTCTTGTAATTCATAATTACAGTTCCATGGCTATATTTTACAAGTATTGTTTTCCGTATACAATGTGCTAAATTAATTTAACAATGCAAAATGTTATAAATGATTATTGAAAGATCAAAATCGTAATTTGAACACTTGTAAGAATCCGTGAAATATTTCACGATTCTTGTTATATCTCGCTTCTTGTTCTTACTTAAAATTATTACATACGTCTGATTGTATAAATAAAACTTATGTCACTGAAATATATAACAGACAAGAGCTTATATAAGGTTGACTATCTATTTTGTCATCTTAATAAGAAATTGTTATTCCGCAAAATGACTCACAATGAATTCAATTTTCCTATTTTAATTCCGTCATGAAAGCTTCAGTATAATTGTTATTTCCATGCTTTTTATTAGTATAAGCAGAAAATGTGCTTCAGATTACAAATTAGGTAGTCGGATTAGCTTGATCTATTAGCTCCGATCTTTTTATCACTGGGCAAAGTTCTTACGTTCTGTGTGCTCAACATTGCACTCTCCCTTCCTCACCCCTTTTTCTCTCTCTCTCTCCCCTCCCCCCATTGGTATTACTTGCAGTCAGCTGCCCCTCCGAGCGCTGGAGCTAATGAGGGACTCGAAATTATCGAATGCAGATCGCTGATGAGAGCAATTAACATCAGAATTACATTTCGAATCGGGATTATTTTGCTTAGCGGGCATTCGTTAACGCGTTAATCGCGCACATTAACCCACCACGTACGGTGCAGTCTGTCTTTTTGCGCGGAGTTGTATCAAAATTAGCGTCCGACAAGCTCATTTTGGAGCCAATCCTCTGTAATCCTCCGAGCCAAATTGCACGTGCATCGGCGCATCCCGAGGAACGCATACGCTTGTTCCCATACTATTAGCCTCGGATGTGGAATGTGGAGTTCGCGGTAGTCTAAACCTTCCTCTCATGGCTTTAAAGAGTCTCAAAAGCAAATTAATCAAGTAACGCAAACCTAATTAAAACAGGCTAATATTGACGTTTTTTTTTTTTTTTTTTTTT
>NW_017278534.1:485885-490388 GCF_001594065.2 Cyphomyrmex costatus | reverse complement strand
TTTACGTTTTTTTTTTTTTTTTTTTTTTAATATGACCGTACATGGCCGTCTATATATGCGCGCGCATTTAATATTTATGACAGTGAAAGATAGTGAATTAGAAGTGATTTGCGTTTCGATGCGCTAATCAAATACCGATGAATAATACCTGATTAAATTAATATACACAAATGGTCTGTCCGCTTTTGACAGCGCAATCGGTACGGTGGTAATTTTCCGCGTGAAAGAATAAATCGAACGTATTTAATAAACTACTATTGTACGAAGCTTCGTTTTCAATTGAGAAAATCGAATATAAAAATTAATATTATTTTCTCTTTTCACGTTAAAGGCGCGAGTTTTGATTACATCATACAATGTTACAGATCGATGCATTTGTGTTTCAATAGAAATTATGCTATTATTAAAGTTATTAACAATAGTATATATAATATTTCATTTCAACAACTAAATATAATTTTAATATTTTCAAATATTATTTATTCATTTTAATTACTCTTTATCGTTTTACGTTTTAAAGCAGAATATTAAATATTAATTTTTTACTTATATTTTGCCGTCATGTACAGAAACACAATTTATGTCGCCATGTATTAATTAAAAGTTACTCAAGCTTAAAAATGTTTTAAGTTCAATGTAGAGGCAATATTTTTTATACAAACTGTACAAACTCGAACAGGATCCAAATCACTTACTTTGTTTTACCAACTCAATTGTTAATAAAACTTTGTTATGCTGTTTATTTTTGTATTATTATTAGAGAACAGAAAAAGAGTCGATCTCGTTTCGCATTTTGCATAGATTCCTAACGATCGAGATTCATGTCGCAGATTATCTCAATTTTTCGGACTAGTTTAATGAGATCTAAAAGTTATAACTGAACCAACTTAAGGTATGGTTGAAGCATGATTGGCAATGGCTGCAAGTTATTGTATTCCAGAGTTAAGAAAGTAGAATAATGGTAGAGATGGAAGCGGATCGAGTGGCTGGAGCAATACGCATTGGCGGGCGGATTTCGAGCATATTAATGTACATTTTGCAAATTTCGATAGAGATACCGTAGGTTCGAAGAGCGCTTTACCGAGTCACTGATCCGACCGCGAGCAAACAGCACGAAAAAAAACGTGTATATTCAACCATGAGAACGGCCCGCATAACTTTCTGCCCTTATTCCATCATCTATATATAATAGTTATTTGAATATTCGTTAATGAGTGTCGATTGAGCGAATTATCGTACGGAAGAAAGCCTTCGCGATTAGAATTACGAATTTGCCCGGTAAGCTTTCTGCTTTAATCCTTTCAGTACCATACTTTTAGAAACGCTATGTTTTAAATCTTCATATTTTTCTTCATTTCCTTTCCTAATTCTTTCTTTAAAGCAATAAAAACATTTTTAAGTACATATGCATATATGAGAGTCATTAACACATTGGAAGAGTTTTGTAGAATACAAATCACAGTTTTCTATGCACAGCGTAAATTAGAATTACGAATTTTACATTCTGATTTTTTTATATTTTGTACTTTAAAACGGAATCAATATATTATCACGGAAGCAGTAAACAGTTTGATAGTCGCAATTATTAGTATCTGCGTAGCACTGCAAATCAGTACAATTTCAGTAAAATAATTAATTAATAATATTGATGACTATTTCAATGCAGTAATATTAAACTGTTAGAAACTATTTGTAATTACAAGATACCAATATGTTAGATAAAAAGAGAAGAGGCAGTAGCGGGAATAATAAATTGAACAAAAATAACAATTTATTTTCGAATATTGATTCTAGTAATATTAATGAAAATACTGATAGTAATTCAATATTAGTGACGATAATGATGAGACTAATATAATTAATAATAATATAATTACATCGATGATTGAAAGATGTTTACTTGAAAAAAAAATAATAATAATGAATTTATATTCACAGACCTCTCATAGTTACAGCGAGAGATGTGACTTTAATCTTACTCAAATTTTCTTGCAAAATATCGAGTCTACAATTTGGTCTCAACAGCTGCAAAAAGTCAGTATACCGAAAGTTAATTCTTGTGTTTTAATCTGTTGGCTCTGAATAACGAAGAACGCGAGAGCCTCGGATTTACTTTCGCGAAAATAACGTGCATTCCGTGAGTGCTAAAACTCAACATAATAACAATTTTATTGTACAGTAAAACGCGACGCGTGAATGTATCTCATGGGAGATCGGGAGACGCGACGTGCGCGAGAACCAAAAAGAAGACGCGAGGGAGACGCGATAGGGATTTATTTTCCCTCGTCCGTATTTTCGCGCGAGATTGAAAACTGAGCCGTGCCGATGCTCCGATAACTATATGTTCGACCTCCTGTTACTTTTGTGCCGAACGTGCCATAATTATTTATTGTGAATCACGCATAAAGGCAAAAAAACGTTGCAAAAGTGACGATTTTGCTCACAAACTCAAACCGTTTATATAAAGCAAGATTTTCTTTTAACTTTTAATTGTAAATCTCTCTCTCTACTTGCGGAATTTCATATTCTGCGGAATTGTTGAATATGACCCTAGGCACATTTTAATGCATTTAAAAAATGTCATATATGTGCTAAATATTGCACGACATGAACTTTTATTAATGCGAACTAACTTCGTGTTACAAAGTTTCTGTTTGTCAACACCTGAATGATGATTTCTATGTATTTTTTTATTGCTAAAAAAATATAACGTTAAAAAAGTTGCATAGATTTTAAGGAATCAACAACTTTATTTTTGAAAAACTCTACAAATTTAAACAATTTACAACTCTATTTTTTTACTTTACCGAGCATAAAATACATAAGCATCATTAAACTGGTATTGATTGTAATGAAGAATAAAACCTCTGTAAATTAATGTAATTTTTTAACATTAAATATTGTCAAAAAATATTTAAATTTCTTACAGCTACGCGCACTAAATAATATATAATATATAGATATCAATATTACAAAGAAGAATATGCATTTCAGGTAATTTTTAAAGCAAGGATTGTTGGGTTTATTTCCTTTTCCATTCAATTTCGCTCGTTGAATCCGAAAATCATAGACAAAATAGTCTTAAAATAGCCTTAATATTAAAAAAAAAATTAGAAATTTTTAAAAAGTTATTATTACTTTTTAAAATTGTGAGCTTTTTACATAACATGATTCTTCCCATTATTCAGCATAAGTATTTTATTATAAAGCAAATTTATTAAAAACTAATAGCATTTTTTACGAGGTATTTTATATTTCATGTCAAAATGTGTCAGAATAAGGTATAAAATATCCCATGAATTATTAACTTTTCGATAACTCTATTTTAATAATAATTCTTTGATAACAAAAACTCCCGTACAATTCAAAATCAATTTGGAAAGAAAAAGGACACTAGGAGTTAAGCGCAGATAACTTTACGCAAACGCTGATATTTATCAAGCAAAACTTATTTATTACAAAAATTATTCTTACATGTTTCGGTTCATTTTTGAGCCTTCTTCCAGAGACAAAATTCAGCAAATGACGTTGAATGAAAAAAAGATGAATTCAACAATCTCAGTATACTTCCCAAATCACCCGAAATGTATATACTCACCTTTGTGTTATTGCATAAGAAATTAAAAAAAAACTCGGAGTATTTAAAAATTGAACGGTGATGGAATTTTGTGAAAAGTATATTCTTTTTCGATATAAAAAGTTCTATAGGAAGCACCTATACTTACTTATTGAGAAGCAAAAAGTACTTTGATGTATATTCTGACAGAGGAATGTTCTTTAAATAAAATGTATTTTACTGTTACTACTACAAGACTTTCAAGTTAGGGTAAACCCGGTATATACGCCGCGTCAGGAAATACGCCGCAGAAGTCAGAAAAAATAGAAGGAGTGGGGATAATTTTCCGTCAATTACTTTGTTACATGCCTTTATGGTATATTAGTATTATGTTATGATTTCAGTTCTTTACTGTTAATATTAATGAAATTATTGCGAGTTAAATCGATTTTTTACTGTAATAAGTAGTGCCATCATAATTTATAATCTACATAAAATGATTATTATAGAGCGTGTGAAAGACAGTGGTTATTTTGCAATACATATGTGTAGAGGTATAGTAAAGCATGTTGTATAGCAAAATACAAGTGCTTTGCTCCTGTATTGTTTGTTTAATTAGTTGTCATATATATCCCATATATTTGGTATATACGGCATTTTTAGCGAGCGGGATGCTGTGCCGCAGCACAGACGCTCTATTTAAGAAGTTTTTGTTAATTCTAACAATTATATTTTGCATTAATGCATAAATGTTGATAAATCTTAAACGTTTAAAGATTATTTTCAAAGATATGAAGCTATTTTAAAAAATTGTATTAAGTCCTATTTGTATTCCAATTTTTATTCCGAACAATAAAAACTGTCATATATTAATAAACAAATGCAAATTACGTCGTCATTTTACATCTTATTTATAGATTATTTGTGATTTTCTTATGAATTATATA
>NW_017278534.1:354883-485789 GCF_001594065.2 Cyphomyrmex costatus | reverse complement strand
TAGATGATACAAAGTTTTTATTTGTATAATTAATTTGCTTCAAACATAGTAAATAATAATTGATAAATTAAGTTTTTGATAGGTGCGGCATATATACCGGGTTTACCCTATGCTATTACCGGAGATGTATCGACGACCATAAAGTGTTAATTTGATTCAATTTATTGCTGGTGTCGTTCTTGTCACGTATGTTGCGTTATTCATATTTACCGATTGTTAAAGGGCTATCGAACTTATTTTAAATTCTGGTCGCACAGCGGCTTGTTTTTCAATTGTACACAAAAGAGAATATATTGTAATATTCTGCATGTACACGTAAAAATATGAGATACACGGAGTGTGCGTATATATTCGAGAACATATACTGTGGGAAATGGCCGCGAGAACGACGTGCGAAAATTATGAGGTATTGAATTTAATTATCCAAATATCTCACTTATCTTACGCTATACATTTAAATATTTGTAAATAACTTCTTTTACATAGAAAACTTATTTGGAAAAGCATTTGATCATGTTAGTATTTCTTTCGTACTTCAAACATCCACACGTAATGTAATTGGATTTGTTGTGAGACGGAGTTTGCATTTCTACGTGTTTAATAGCACATTGTAGTAAATAGCGACAAACTATATTAGACGTAAACGCAAATAAATATAAAATGTATATAGTATATAGATATAGATATAATTTTAATCTGAAAAATATTTAAGTGATTATCAATTAATGTATAGTTCCGAATCGAATTTAAGATTTCAGCTTCGTGCTTCATTTTACATGGTTCTTAATAGTCGCGAGAAAATGCGATCATTCTTAACGAATAATTAGCAATAATGAGTCCATCCGGCTAATTAACTATAGCAATTAACGATTCTCAAGCGTATCAAGGCGTCGGTTACTTACGAAAGTAAATATATCGTGCAACTTATTTGTTTGAAGTAATGAATCGAAGCGATAAGATAGAAATGATAAACTATTGTTTTATAATACTTACGGACGATAAGTTTAATTTCTTTAATGTTGTTTAGATTTAATTATGCGCGTTTCGCATTACGTTTCAAAGTTTTAGCTGATTTACACAAAACCCCTGCCTGTTTCCATTAATTAAATAATAAAATGAAATAATACATATATCACCAAACCGAGTTATTCAAGTAACAGAAAGCCGTGATAGATACATTATGATGTATTGACCATTAATTTGAAATAAAATAAACAGAATATTTGGCTTACATTTATTTAATGAGGTAATAAAAATAATTATAATATACATTTATGTACCGAAATCATTTCAAGAAATAAATCAAGAAAAGAGATAGCTTCTCCGCGATATGTGTAACGCAATATATCTATAAAATTAAATAATTTGCATCTGACTATTACATGTCACCTGGAAACGTTTTCGATTTACCGACATTTGAATGTATAAAGTCCGATTGTAAATAACATTTATAGAAGGACATGGAGAAGAACATAGAATCATGATTGATTTCCGCCACTATTAATTGATGTTTCCTCGATATGATTTCGCTAAATTTAGGTAGACCGTTTCCTCGAAATTGGAGCGTTTTCATTTTACTGATGATTGCGATTCGTGTCTGCATCGTAGGTAAATTAGTTAAAAGCTGTAATTTTAAAAAATAAAATTAGATATAATTAGTAATTTAATCCTTAATATACATAATACTTTTTCAGTTCTTTATTACGCACGATAGGTTATTCGTGTCGTAGGTTAATTTTCATCATTTTTCTAAGTAGAAAAATAATTAAATGATTCTAACATATACTTTAATATCTTTAAAAAGTGTTTATAAACTGAGAGACATGTTAAAAATATAAAATAATAATTTTTAAGTGTTAAAAATAAAGAGAAATCTGTATTTAAAAAATTTTTTTGCATAATATTTTGATTAGTAAATTAGCTTACAATTTACGGTTTAATAGAAAGTTGTTTGGTAAATTAGTTGATACGAGTATTAAACGTTCGATGTAAACTAGGGCATATAGAAAATGTTACGCGTCAACGCCAACAATCGATAACAAAACTAAAATCTTTCAATTCCTTTTTATGGGTGTCAAAGGGTTTACACGCGGGTTATCGTCGTGTCGTGATCCATTGCTAATACCAACGTTTCGTGAACCTTGATATTGTATCAGATTGATACTGTATCAGTTCGCTCCTCTCTCTGATGAAGTGAACGACAAGATTCATGATAATGCGTTTGGCATTAGCAATAGATTACGAGACGACGACCATAAACCCTTTGGCATCTCTAAAGAGAACACCCATGGAATATAGATGCAATACAAGAATTAATCATATCAACAATATTTAGAAAACATTTCATTCACTTTTATCGTATCGTTTTGAAGATATTTCTGAAGAATTCTAAATTTCTAGAATTTTGCATTACAAGTCCAGAGACGTGTCTCAGTGCTAAGACAAGGGCAATATATATACCTATAACCTTTATTCTGTAGATATTTTTTCTTTAAATTGAGACTTTTTCATATAAGACAGAAATATAAAAATCATAATTACAAAGTAAACATTTACATTCGTTCTGATAAAGTTTTATCTAAATTGACTACAATTGAGAGAAATTTATATTCTTCAATAAAGAAAATCAAGAATATTTATCAAATATACATTACATAAGTCATCACATACGATGTGTCTGTATTAATGTAATAAGTAAAAATATGATAAATTTATAATAAAAATGTTTAATCTATACATTTTTAGTTCAAATTATACAAGTTGAAACGTCTAAAATAGGTCACCTAAATAATTTGCTTGTCTTTAATGATACGGAAAAATGTTTTAGATAAAAGTGGAACGGTTCCGAGGAGAATGAGTCATGTTGTTTTTTGTCTCGGTGAAGGCACCAAAAAGATGCTAAAGTTACCTCCATTTTTTAAAATAGAATTTTGTAAGATATAATATTTAAAACAAACAACGAATTAAAAAGGAAAAGAAAACAGTATATTAAGAAATCTTATAACTTAATAATGACAAATAAACGATCTGTATCGCTTTGTTTATTTAAATCAATTTCTTGTCTGTTAATGTATATCATTTCCGATATAAATTTTTTGTGAAATGACGGTGCTCTATATCTAAAATGGAAACGTTTTTCCAATCAACTCCATGATTGTTATTCAGTCTGCGGCATGAGATTATTGATAACAGAGGTTCTTAAAATATCTGTAATATTTTCTTTAATTCTACTTTTCAGTATTTTTTGGTTTACCCAATATAGGATACCTTACAATTTAAACAATTAATTTTATATATATGTATATATCATTACTACATCTTATTATTTCCAGTGGATCTTTAATTGTAAGTAGTTTTTATAAATTTGTTAAAAGGTAGTATACACGTGAATTGAAAGCGGAATTTTTTCAAATTAAAACTATATATTGTATAATACAATACTAGAAGACTTTGACACGCTTATGCAATTACAATGAGATTGACGGTTTTGATACTTAGAATAATTTTAAAGAAATCCACCTTTTCCATTATTATGATTTTCGATAGAAAAAACTCATCCGTTCGATCAATAATGTTCAAAATATAAGATTAATAAGATTCTAGAATTTTTTAGTTACTCTATCTACAAGATGTCCGGTAAGTTTTGACAAAGCGCTCTTGTGTAGATAGAGCGAACTAAACTGACAATGAGTTGAAAAGTTCTCTACCCATTTGCAATTTTCGAGATATTAATTTCTAAAGATTGTCGAATAAGTGGGGCAAAATAGACGCATAAGGCAACTTTAAAATTTCTTCCAGAGATTTTTAATGAAATATTTTTTAAACGTTTCTTAACGCACGCGCACGCGAACTCTTAAAGATATCTTGAAGTATTTTATGCGTCAATTTTAAACATTCTGCTCATTGGGTAATTAAAAAAATTATGAAAGTTGTAAAGTAGTAGAAAGATTTTTTGACTCAGTTTAGTCCGTTCTATCTACATATGAGCGCTTTGACATGAGCAACACTTACCAAACACTTTGTACATATTATATGTGTATGTATGTGAATGCATTCTTATTACTATAATTCTATAAAAATGCAAATATTTCTTGAGTATAGGAAAAAACAGTATTTCGAATGTTTCTTAAACATTTTTTTTCATTAAAAAAATAAGTTTTTTAAACATTTTTTGAGTGGACGTTTCAACCAATCAGAAACGTTTTCAAAAGCCGGTTATAAAACGTTTTGAAGGAACATTGTGAAACGTTCCTTAAACAAATATGTGCTACCTGGGATGTGTTTATTTTGTAACACGTAAAATATTTTGATGGCAAGCGGCCTTGTTTCGTTTTTGCGACATGCAACGCTTTGAAAGATACGTATAATATATTGCGTTTAGCAGATTTGACAGTTGAGTAAGCGTTTGTTACTATTGATATATTTGTCTACATCTAAACATCTGATTAGATGATCTAGAAGAATACAATAATAAGCAGCGTTCATTTAATTGTTGAGTTCGCTGAATGCATCCATTGTTGTTCGCACAGCGGAAGTCGCTTTGCGTATATCGTTATACATTATGAAAATGTGATCGCTATAAGTAGGTATTAGAAGTGATTAAATGTCTTAGAATTATTATAGCAAACGATTAATTAATTAGCGCGGTTAGGAATTCACAAATGTATCAAAGTAAATTGTCGTGCAATTTTTTTCGCCTTCTGAGCAAAGGGAATCATAAGTAATTGTTTCACAATGTTTGCGAGCGATATTGTCTCTTATAGTAACGCTTGAATTCGAGTATATTCTGTATCGTGTTGAACTTCTAATTTAAGTGCGATTTACTATTTCAAATCTATTTGAAACTGAAATCTATTTGCAAATGATAAATGATAACGCAGAATAATGCACGTCAGCAGATCGAATAGTTTAAATAATGAGAAGCTGCGCGTTTTAGTGGTTGTGTAGTAATTGATCCTGTGAAATTAAAGAATTCGATTATGCAAAGTATTCGATTATAGAAGATTTCAAATTTAAACGACTACTTCTGATAAAGATAGGTATGTATTGCTATTAAATCAGACGTATAACACCGGACGTGTCATGAATATATTTTAAATGCAACGCTACTTTAGAACTGTCTATAATTTTGACAACTTTATCAATTAATGAATGAATCAAGTGACAGATTGAATCTGCTCTGAGTAAATTATGTTATAAAAACGTTAAGAAAAGAATAATATAAAAATGTAATCAGACCAGGAATTTGGAGTAAGATTTTGGTATACTAATAATTAATAATATAATTAATAATATTAATTATAGAATATTTAACTTCTATCCATTCAATTTATTAATTTAATATTATGTTTATTTAATTGACTTTTTAATCTTACAGTTAATTTTTAACTTTAAAACATTTACTTAAAATAGTTACTTGATTGTCAACCATCAAAATTGTTGTAACTGTTATAACTGTCACAATTGATAGACAGCTGCAAAGCAACGTTGTCGAATATAATCACGGATATCTATATGCATCTGACTCGAAAATAGCTATATCCAAAATCTTTTTCATACATTTATTTGACAAATGAAATTTAAGTCAAAATAGAATGCTTTTAATCAAAGTTTGATTATAAAGATCTGATATTGTACTTCTAAATTCTGCTAGAAAGAGAAATACATTATATGTATTCACACTCTGTAGTGGCTTTATAATGAATATTTTTCAATTGCTTAACACATCTTAACACAAATGTAGCAAATTAATTCACATATTTTCAATGTTAATAAATAATTTAACCCTTTTAATTACATATTGCTCTTTGTTGTCATGATAACCTCATAAAAGAATTAAATTATTTATTAGTACTGAAAATATGTATATAAACCGATGTGCACTTAATTGCATCAATTTCCGTAATCGCAGTCATAATACTTTACATCTGTACTCACAATCAGTCCAAGAGCTACTAGTTGGCGTAATGTTGTGTACACTCTGTAGCCGAGATTACAGCAATTAAATGCAAATTGATTTACACATTTTCAGTTTTAATAAATAGTAATTCCTTTAAGGTTATGAGATTATCGCGATATCAAAGGATACATAATTAAAAGGATTAAATTATTTATTAACACTGAAAATATGGGAATTAATTTACTACGTTTGTGTGAAGATGTGCTAAGCAATTGAAAAGCACCCAATGTGTGTCGAAATTTTCAATACATATAGATGGTGTCCTATTTTAAATGCCGTAGAAAAATATTTCGGTAATTAAAGAAAATACGAAAAATGTTCTGGACAAAACTTATTCAGCTTGTAAAAAGGGGCAAATAATACCAATCGTTTAAAAAAAATCTATTTTTCAAGGAAACAAAAATATTAAAGCAGCTTTGTGAAAGATTAATAGTTTACAAAATTTATTTTATATTTTAGTCACGTTTACTTTAAACTCGTTTTAATATAAAATATAAAATATTTCGTGAACTATATATTACAAATTATTACATAATTCTTTGAAAAACAGTTATGTATTTTTACATCAACTGATTCATTTCATTATTATGTGCATGATTATACAATATTAGATTACAGTTACAAAAAAAAATAAATAGTGTACGAGATATTTCATATTTCACGTTAAGGATGTATTGGAACCATTTTTACAAATGTGTTAATATTTAAACTTTAAACAAACTATATGTATACTATATATATTATATATACATATATATAAGTATTGAAAACATTCCGACAATGAGCCAAGCACGCTGTTAGTGTACAAAATTCGATTTATTCGCATACAGAATATCCGGTAAGTTTTGACAAAGTGGTCGCGTGTAGATAGGGCGGATTAAAATCTGTCAAAAAGTCCTGTACCATTTTACAATTGTCAATAGTCAACGAGATCTTATTGTCTAAAGATTGGTGAATAAAATCAATGCATAAGACAATTTTTAAATTCCGTTCATTATACGAAATATCTTAAAAATGTTTCTTAAAGAATTCTTAAAAAGTTGTTTTACGTGTCGATTTTAGACCCTGTTCATTGGGTAACTAAAAAAAAACTTGAGAAAGTTGTAAAATGATAGAGGATTTTTCAACTCAGTTTAGTCTGCTGTATCTGTACACGAGCGTCTTGTTAAAATTTATCGGACATCCTTTATATTAAATTATCAATATCATATTTAAAATCTCAAAACGTTCTGGTTCTTGCGGAATCATTTTCAGTGGGTAAATAATTTAAGTTGGTTTTTTTAATTATAAACTTATACTTTTTATAATGATAACATAATATAATACACGCAAAAGAATGAGTAACTTTTGTCCAAAATATTTTTTTATTTATCTTCAATCTTTTGAGATATTTAAGAAAATATTTTTGAAATTTAGAAAATGTCGATAACCATCAGCTCTTAAGGAAAAGTGCGAGAGTTAAAAAAAACTGTTTATTTTGAGCTAATAAAATAATTTTTATTTAAACTTTGTCATTTTACTTTCTTTTTTAAATACGTATTTAGTTTCAGCTATGCATTTTTATTGTGTGCTTGAAATAATAAATGCTCATATAGGTATAAATAATAAATTAATAACCTAAAAAAATTATTTTCATAAACTTTGTCATTCAAACAAAATGAATAAAATTAGTAACACTTTAACATTTCATGTTTTAACTCTAATACAACCAAATAAATGATTTATTAAAAAACAAATTTTTGAAACTGTTTTAAATTATATATATATATATATATATACACGCAATATATTGCTTAAATATTTATACATTTAAATAATCAATGTTTTTTACGAAAATATTTATGAACACATTAGCTAACATCTGTGATGTTATTTATACTCGATGTATTCACGCGTTGTAAGAGCAGTCGACATAACACGTTTTTTAAGCCCCAGAGAAAAAATTTAACGGTGTTATATAAGTCTCGTGAACGTGTTGGTTAATTTACAGGCCTATCTCTACCTATCCTATCCACTTTCAAGGAAAACGTTGGTTCATAGTTAATCTTGTACACATTGTGTTATGAGGAGGTGCATTATCATGCTATATCTACTTATTTTGTCTCACATATATAAAAGAGCTTCACTAATTGTGGAAGAATTTCTAATAAAAATTTCAAATATTTCTATTTACTCTTAAATGTTCATTAAAAGAGTAGGGGCTGATTATGTGATCTCCGACAATTTCATACTTCACACTTATAGATCAAGGATTTTGATGAGAGATCTGTCTTATTCAATGGATTAAACTTAAATAGTGCATATTATGTTTATTCAGTTATTCAGTATTTGCAAATACATACCCAACAAACACAACATCTCAAATACGTAAATCATACATAATCTTTATTTATCGGAAACCATTAAATTAACAGTGAATTTCCACTTATTTTTCATAAACTTTAATTACAAAAGTTAACGTGATTTAAGAGATCATTACGACGTAAGAGGGTCTTGCTACACGCACGCACGCACACACACGTAGTATATAATAAAAATGAAATTTGTTATGTAAAATATTTACTACAGGTCCTATATATATACTTATATCACTTCCTCTCTCAACATTTGCTTGCAACTTCCATGAGAATACTTGTTGCATTAAAATTGAAACATAAAATGTTTATTAATGTTATTTGTTGGATAGTTTGTAAAAATAAATTTTTTAAGGACACTCAACTATTATTTATACTTTGCATGAATATTTACTATTTCACAGTAAAAGCGTATGATTAACAATGAAATTACGCTTTTTAATCCTTAAATATTTATTCAAGAAGAAAACAAAATGATAAAGTTTAAATAAAAGTTACTTATTACTAATAAAGAGAAACAGGGCTACTGTTACTTATTACATTTATTAGCGTAAAATACGCTTTATCTCTTGCATTTTTCTTAAAAAATTGCTGGTTATTGATATTTTATTAAATTTCAAAAATATATTTTTAAATATTTTTGAAAAAAATAAAGAGGATTAAAATTTTTTAATTAGAAAAATTAAGGCAAATGAGAGTAAATCGCAGGTATTATCGAAGATAGAATCGAGCAGCAGGACTCGGTTTAATTAATAACTATGACTACACGTGCAATGGGGCATACATTTTATTTAGTTGATTATACATATATTATTTATTATGTAGTTTTTGTAATTTTTGTAAGCTAAATGCGGCATTGCTTTTGCGGTTGGTTCGAATCCGCCGATTTGATATTTCATTATTATAGACAAAATAATTTATTTACTTCAATAATTTATTTACTTAATTTCATTGTATTGATTCGCAAAATTTGTGGGTATAATCAAATAAATCGTAGAATTTCGGTTTCTTCTTTATCTTAGTCTTGCTATCGCGTTTCAATGAGATTGCATCGCAAACTAAGAAAGTAAAATACGCGTCGTGTGTAATTAATGTTGAAAGTGCTATGCAAAGTGCTCCACGATTATCCTATTCCAGTAATTAATACGTGCAAGTGTCGTAATTGGTAATGTTTTTGCGAGTGTTGTTTGTATGGATGCAATAACGAATGAATCTGAGACAGGAACGAGAGGCATTAAGCAATAGCGGAGCAACTATTACGTGTCGCATTAACAAGTAACATATTATATCTTCTCGTTGAAATAACAGTGTTTTGTGTGAAAATTATATCAGAAATTTTACATATATAAATACGTAAACTATGCATAATAATATGTATATTAATATACATAAACGCATATACATATCAAATTAACAGTATAAACATATAGTTAACATTTGTTATCATGGAGATATATTAACTTATTAGAATAGATAAGCTCTATGACAGATTAGTATAAATATTTAATTTTAAAATTAATACAATATTATTGAATGTTTTAACACGCTGTTTTTAATGCGAAAACATGAGTAATATTTCAAAATAATATATAATTAAAGGACTTCTGATTTATAAATAATAAATAATAATAACAGGGGCTATGTGCCCAGACAGCATAGAATATTTATAATAAATATTTATAAACATTTATTATTATTAATTTTTTTAAACGTATAAATATTTTACACATATTATATATATGTATATGTATATAAGCTTTGTTTGAAAATGTCATTAAAATATAGACTAAATGTTTTATATAATATTTATGATTAATATATAGATAAATATTTTTAGTAAATATTTTTTACTTATTGTTAGATTATAATATATATTTATATTGTCAACTGTATTTGTTAATAACTTTTTAACGAACAGCGACCGCTACCTAAAATCTGTCGGAGGTTATAACTTTGACAACATGTCAAGGTTAAGGTCATTAAAGGAGGTCCCTTTATAAATAGGGTACTTCGTTAAAAAATTTCAACTTGATCTTAACTTGACCTTGGTAACGCCACTCAAAGTCAAACTGATAAGATCAGTAAATAGATAATTTTAAACTATACAACTTTTATACGAAACATTTTTCAGAAATGCTTACTTTTCAAGATATTTAAGCCACCCGGAACTTTTTGTACACCCTGTATTTTGAGACAACTCGGCGATACGATGTTTTCGCTGTGTAAAATTAATAAGCAGAACTGAAATCAACAATATATAGTTACATTAGTTTTTTTTATAATTTACGTATTAAAGTTAACAAAACCTGTGTTTATACATGTTTTTTTTTTTTAGGTAAGAATCTTAAAGATAACGTTCTATTTTTTTCATTTTATTTCTCGATAAAAGATTGAGCGTACTTTATCATATCCACGACCTTTTGCGATTGTTTGCGCCAGTATTATTGGTTCGGTCTGGACATGGTTAGCCACGACGAACTTGATTACGATCTCTCTCGTAACTTTTTCATCTCTCTGCGCCGTTAATTATCGGATTTATCGGAATAGCTCGTGTCGCGATATCGCGGCGGGGTCGGCGAAGATTTTAATTGCACGCGAGGTGTACCGATATGCATCGAGCGGAATGGACGACGAAAATAGTACAGGTCGTACAGTCGGCGCTATTTTAGCTACTTTTCCGACGAAGCGTTCTTGATAGACGTATCTGGGGCAGGTGTGCATCGGAAAATTCTTCAGATATTTACTCGTCGCTCGAATTCGCGCATGAACTTGCTGTGATGGATTAAGCCTTTCCTCCATTCATGCGTCGTGCATACGCATCTGTCGGCATTGACGCGATCGGGAAAAATGAGTAGGAATGGAAAAAAGTTGGCCGCCTGTAAGCAACGAACTGATTGTTCTCGAAATATCTTTTTCTTTAGAACTCGCGTTCACTCATAAACGCACGACGCGGAAGAAACATCCCTTTGGAGAAGTCCACGTGGAGAAAGTCCACGTGGACAGACTCGTTCTAATTAGCCGGCAGAATTTTCAACGTCTTTCTTTGTGCCGTTGCGGATTTCGTCGCCGCGTCGCGTCGTAACGAAAGGTGAGAGACCGAACTTTTGCGCCAAAGTCTCTAGTTAGATGTCGGCAGAGGAAATTTTCGTTTTTGTCTCCCTCTCCTCTGCTTTTTTTGCCCCCTTTTTTCTCTAGGCTCTTTTTTCTCGCGATTGTGATTGGAATTTTCAAGTGGGTTCTTCCGCGATCGAGACGAGAGAATGCCGACTGGATCGTGAGGAAGGCGGGCGACGCGCGACGAGGCGCAGGATCTTCGAAATTAATGAAACTGAAATTCGCCGAGAGTTTCCTTTCAACGGAAATCACGGAAATGCCTATCGATCCCAGGAAGACTTTACTCTTTCACAAGGGCGATGCGACAATGAGGAGAAAGGGAGGCAGGAACTAACTAGTTGCCGCGGAAATCGATTTTCATTGTTGGGGTGGCATTACCCATGGAATTCGTAACCCAATATTATTCGACGCGCCATTCGCTCGCAATTGTTACTTAACAACGATGGCATCCCGAGGGGATCGCGCTGACGAATAGCGAATGTGAGATAAAGCATCGCGTCGTTACGCATGCTTTTTCGCGGAGCACTCTTGTAACGATTTTTCACCGTATTTCTCATCAACGTTGTAAAAATGATAATTCACAGCAAAATTTCAGTAACTTCGACGACGCAATTTTAATAATTGTGTCTGCACTGAGAGAAAAGTGTTTTATATGCTAACATAATTACAGATTAGAATCTCTATTTTTATACGTTTAAGTATATCAAAGGGCTTTTTTGAGCCAACGCTGGATGCTTATGCGCCGCGTAATTATTGTGTAGTCATAAAAAATAATTAAAATTATACAATGTGTGACTACAAAAACATCTCTTTAATCTGGTTATTTTCTGTGATTATGAATATTCAAACATACATAACTGTCAGTGGCATGTCATTGCATAAAAATATCTATAAATAATATTGATATAAATCGGAAGTGATTTTCCTCTTCAAAACTCTTCATCAAGTGCTTTTATGAATGTAACATTCCAATAAATCTAGAGTTCCATTTTTATAGTTGTTAGTGTTATTACTGTTATAATATTTATTAATAATAATTATATTTATAATTTTATAAAAAAAATGTAATACATATATATATCGGCACCAAAAATAACCATAAATAGTATAAATTATAAATCATCCCTATAGGAACACAATATTATTTAATATTAGGTAATATTTTACGCATATTCCCAGAATATTAAATGTAACATTTAAAAAATATTTTATTAAAAATACATAATATTCAATAATATTTATGAAATATTAATGGATACTTATATGTCTACTCTTGATAATATTATATAATTATTAAAAATAACGTTATTTAATGTTACTGTAATATTGTATGAGCATTAAAGTATTACAACATTTACTTTAATTTGTAAAACTATTACACCAGTTCAGTTTAAGTATACGTTTAAAGATGAAAAATGATTTTGATTGAAGAATTGGTCGTAGAAACTAGAATTGGATATGTACGTAAAATCACACCAAAACATTATTTAAACATAAAACGCAGCGTAGACTAATACGATCTTTTTGTTACTAGATTGTGAATTCAAATTGCACTAATATAAAAATAATTAATGTTAATAATAATAAAGGAGATGTACCAAGGATATTAATATATTAATAGATAGACATATAACATCCTTAGAACACTCTCATAATTTTGAAAGATATTATACAATATTCTCGAAATATTGGATTATAATAATTTATTTTAATTTTTTATCAATATTTTTATAACATTCTAGGAATATTTTGCGCATAGGGATAGTTAAATTATGCAAGCACAACTGCAAATACTTTTCTTCAGTGTAATACTTATCACGTGTCAACTTTAAACCTTTCGATTTTCCTGTAATAAGTACACCCAATTATAGAATCGCTTGAACATCGTAAGAAAATATTGGGTCAATCCCATCGCACATTAGACCGTACCAGTTTTGCGGACGATACGACATTTCGAGGTTATCGCGTCTCGCTGTGTAACAGAAGGAAGGATATTAAACGAGGCTTTTTGCCAGCTGGGAATGTTAATACGCCGGTGAAACGTCGAGGTTGTTGTCCCGGGTATTCGCTTAATCCCGGCAAATACGCACTGTACCGTCCCGAGTAAGAAGCATTTACCTTTCCCCGAATCTCTCACGCGCGCAAAAAAAAACCTCGTCCGCGAGAATCGAGACCGGGCCGAGGACCGAGCATCGCCGACCGGTTTACTCGCGCTGAAAATATGGCAGGTTGAATGCCAAACGAGAAAATTCATTCTGACACGATCGCTGCATATACTGCGTGCGAGTTTATTGTTGACATGTTTCAACGTGCACACATTAACACATCCCTTTGCATTATCGAACGCACCGCGCGCCGGTTGTATTATCTCACGCCGACGAATGGGTGAAACGTGCTTCCGCATTCTCTCTTTTACTCGCATCTGTCTCTTTCTCTCTTCCCTCCATATATCTTTCCTTCGTTTCATCTCTTTTCTCCGAACGCTTTTTTTTTTTTTTACATCGCACGCTTGTTCTCACCGCCCTTTTTATCGTCGGTTATCCCATATCTCATCCTTATCGAGAACGACCGATTGCGCCGCGCGTTATATCATCGAGTTATTGCGCTCTCACGGTAATACGTAATATAGGTAATACGTCTCTTGCGCAATGAAATTCCGAAACTTTTTACACCGTGACGTTTGTTCAAAGCTCCGCTTTTAACGCGGTTTGTACTTTATCATTTAATTTCGCTCGTTGAGATTATTCTGCCGCGGGCGTCCTAACTACATTTCATTCTACTCCGTTCGTCGAAACGTCAGAAAAATATTCTTCTATGCACACGTATCTTGGCCGAAAACAAGTTTATTAGATAATATTACCCTCGACGATGACGTTTCTGAATGACGGATGCCGGGTTCCATTCTCGCGTCGTTCTGTTTCAATTAGAATTCAAACAAAAAATTTCGTGCAGGGAACGTGATCGAATTGCTGTTCGATGGAGTTTGTAGTAGAAATGAATTCAAAACTTCCAGTGAGGATCCGTATGTAAAGTTTGAACGGAACCGGCGTGGTGCGGTCGAATTGTTTGATCGATTCCCGATGTCCGGAAGATTCGGCTGTCAAGGAAATCGCACCAGGGAAGATTTTGAGCGGGAATAGTAATCGTCGGAAATAGGAATAACCAGCTTTCGTTTGAAACATCCAAACAATTTGGATTCTCGATCTCGACACGGTTTCAATTGTTTGACCGCTGAAAAGTTCTGAGAGCATTACTTTTTAAAGGGATACTGGAGTAACTAAATTGTGGGAGCACTGCAAATTCATAAAAATTTCCGAATTTATTGAACGAAATAAAAAATTTTTTTACAGGATTAAAGTAGATACAAAATTGGAAGGTGCTGCAGTGGATTTTACAGATTACAAATTTAAATTTTTTTCAACAAGTAGAGCTGTCGTAGATGTTTTCTAATACAAAAGTTTTACGAGTATAACTCGTATGGATAAAACAACAATTCAGTATCCAGTGTTTTTCGTGCACAAACAATACTATGAGAAATTAAAATTAAAAGCTTAAAAAAAAAAAGATTTATATCGATCTGCAAATTATATACGTATATACGAATGCTGAGCAAAGACTCGGAATGGTAAACGAAGCAGTAATTGTGCCTAACAGTAGGTGTTTGATCTTGCAAGAGATGGCGTTGCAATATTAGATAAGGTCCATTTGAATGAAATAGAACGATCATAAAAAGAATGAACTAAATGTGTCACCATATTTTAACGACTCTTTTTATTTGGAATTAAAAAATTGAAAATACTGTCACTCAAAGTACCGTGACATTTTACTTTCCATAAAAGTGAATTTTTATTTCTAACAGTAGAGTGAACGTTTCACTAGTTTGGAGTAAAACATCAGTCAAGATAATTTTGGATGAGAGATCAGAGGAGGGAATCTTAACTACAAAAACATTTAAATTTAGCCGATTCTTGTTAGCATTTACTTCTGAATAAAGCGTTGCCGACATGCATGACATAAAATTCTAATATTGACTTAAACACAGACAACATTAACATAATAACGAGATTTTTTTGTTATCTTTCATGTGTTAAAATGTAAATCAATCCATTTCTGTGGTTAATTTCAAAGTAAACATGTCCATATTAACGTATATGTATTTAAATAATAAATTTAATTTAATTAGATCTCAATAAATTTTATTGAGTTAAATTGTTTCAGTTAAATTAACGATACATTGAGTAAGAACAGTGGTGACCTGTAGAAATGATTAAAAGTAACTAAGAGTTGGGCATAATTTGACATTACAAATTTAACAGTGTACTGTAATAATAGAACATACTTTTTTAACTACGAGTGAAAATATTGACTTTACGACAGAGTGAAAGAATTATCACTACATAAATGAAAGTTACTCAAACTTGAATGATTTAGAAAGTAATTATTATAACGATACGACCGGCGACATGATGGTGCGCTCAAAGAGATTTGGCAAGTACTCGATATATAAGCCATTATCTGAAAACGATGCGAATACTTGCGTGAGAATCGTAAAATCGCGATAGAAAGCGGATCAGGATGTGTTTCTCGATCTAGTCGGCTGCGCGCAGATTATTCTGTCCAGCATCCACCTCGAGCGATCGCGCTGTCGAGTTATTGCCGGCTCTTCAAAGGCGATATTTTTCCGCGAGCCGGTATACAGCGAGTCCGCCTCGTCGGCTTCTTATTCATGCGGCCGCCCACTTGAAAAACACCGGACGAAGGAGATTCCTACAGAGCAGAGAGCAGTCGGCTCCTGCATTGGATTTCTCTATACCGCGTGCTCTTCGACAATCGCGAGACCGAACAGCCGAGCGAGATTGCAGACGAGCCGAGTCATAAAAATGCAATTTTCTATTTTCCTTGTTTGTTTTCGTTTGCGTCACGAAAGAAGAGGAGGCGGAGGAGAAAGAAAGGAAGAAAGGGGACACTCGACTTGATACAGTAATCCGTTCTTGGTGCAGGACGCGCCCGCTCAGAACACTCCTCCCGGCTGTGCGCTACGTCGAATCCTTCCTGCGATGGCGCATTTGATAAAGGCATAATTTATCACGAGCGAGAAATATCGCACTCGTTCAGTCACTCGATTGTCTTATCGAGAAAATCCCTTCCCTTCGGTAGATCGTTAGACAACTCCTTCGAGCGATTATCATGTTTTCTACCCTGAAGTAATTCCTCCGGTGGATGCATACAATTCTTTCCTCGAATTCCTTCATGTTTCTCATTTTTATGTTACGACACGTATACTGTTGGATATCAAAGGAACAATGGTAATCTATTCCTTGAATTAAGTAACATTTTATTATTTTTATGTGTGGTAAAGTATAAATATAAATCAATCCATTTCTGTGGCTACTTTTAAAGTAAACACAAGTAATCGTTTTTGTATGCACTTACAAGGGAAGTTACCCAAATGTCTAATTAGTTTTGATAAAATAACGGAAATTATAGTATCCTAAGTATCTCGTGTTAACTAAAATGAATGCCATTTGCTCGGAAAATTTGAGATTGTTTAGAAAAAGTTTGGAGTCAGAGTTTGTTATAAGTGATCGAAGTAATCAAGATATCACAATTTAAAATAAATTTGTAACAAAAGTTTATATTACATTGTTGCACACTACGTATTAATCGCGCTGTATTTTTATTAGCCATTTCTGTTTTCCTTTTGATATGAGTGTCTAAACCCAATTCGAATTTCGAGAGGGATAGATAAAAAAAGGTTCAATACCTATTATTGAAATCGAAATCCAAATTTTCCTTTCTATTTCACTTACGCATATTACTCATATGTGGAAAACCCCAAAAAGTAAAAAAAATTAGAAAAAATGTCATTTAAATCCATTTTCTAAGCCGCTTATAACTTTGACATTCTTTTAACGAATATCAAATTTTCCGAGCGAGTGGCACTCATTTTAGAATAGGAGACGTAGGATATTATAACTTTTATAATCGTTACTTTTTCAAAACTATTATTAATTAGATCACTGGATAATTTCTATCGTTAATAAATAACAAATTCTAAGTTTCAGTAAAAAATACATTTTTTAAATTTAAATTATTTAATTTGTTTTAATTAAATTGCCATTATTTCAATTAAATTAACCATATTCAGCAATGGCGATTTATAGACATAGTTAAAAATTATGCAAAAAAATTTGATATAATTTGACATTATGAACTTAAATCTTAATACACGTGATGGAACTTTCACGTTTTAAAGCGAATTTTCGTTTTTGTCGGAAGACAGGAGCTGGCAATACACCAAATTTCTTTTCTAGACAAGATTTTTTTTTAAGAAAAAGAATATTGATCATTATTTAGCCAGATGTTTCTAATATTTCAAGGAAAAAAACGTTGAAGATTCGTGTGCATTAAGGATTAATATATTATAGTATATTCTACACAACAAAACATAAACATCCGAATAAATAATTTCTCTTATTTGTTACAATAGTATAATGAAAAAATTCGTTATATTATTATTGAGTTATTTGTAAAAAAAAAAACGGGGATTTAAAGGTAAAAATATATTTTAAAAGTGCATATTTATTTCTCTAAAAGTTATTGTATCAAAATTGCATTTTAAAACTAATAATACAACATTTTTTTATGATTCAAAACATTACAAACTAACGGAAAATTGTTTGAATTACCCTGTTGTAACAAATGAACGATTTATGAAATTTTATTTGATTGATTAGTCTCACCATTTATTTTATACATATATATAGCAACATTTACATTGTCCGTATCGTTTATTGCACTTAACAAACACTTTCGGAAATTAGACGCGTTGGTTACAATGTTTCATTTGGCGAAATAAAACAAAGTAAAGCAGAGTGAAACATGACAATTTGGCTGAAAGAGAATTCGATTCGCGGTACGATTAATTTGAAGGACACGCAAACAACGAAAATCGCATGTCCGTTGTCTCTTCCCTCCGTTTGGTTCGAAAATTAAGTTATCGTTGATAGAGAACTACCCGTATTTGCCCGCCCTTATTAATTTAACGATCCTCATGAACCGATCCGGGAGATAAGCTGTGTCGAAGTGGAGAAGATGGAGGAGAGAGAGAGAGAGGAGAGATGAGGAAATCGTAGAGTAGGCTTAAGTAGTAACGGCGTGTATAGTGGTATCGATTCATCGATATCAGCGCATTCCGCGGGCGGCACGTGTGGAACTTGCGGTTAAGCCGCTTGCAAACGGCATCGCCTCTCGCTTCTCTTCTCACTCCTTATGTAAATTACATTATTACCGTGCAGCAATGCACAGGTTCCCTTTGGCCTCCGTCTCGTTGGTTTCTCACGTTCTCCCGGCCTTCGTGGCTTATTCCGTGGCAAAGGACGAACAGGCAATGTGATGAGGGAGATTAAGACTGATGTTGGCAAACAGCGACTACGGCAATGCGCTTATATGTATACTTTAGGTATTAATTCAATTGCGAGCGCGAAGAGAAAACGAACGATAAACAATTGAAAAAATTTCGGTCGTTGCGAGGCGATACGAGGCAATAATATCTATCGGATTATTTCCAATTGCTATTTAATTGCGTAAAAATATTGCATTTTAATTTCATTTTCTTTTGTGATATTAATTTTGTTGATTCCTTTCATTATGTTTAGAATATATATGTATTTACATTTGCATAAAGATAATGTAAAATACTTGACACCATTTATTTACATTTTTAATATCTTTTTCGGTGTTTTCATGTTTACAGATTATATTTTTCCAAGAGGCATTTTTGTAAAGCTAAAAAATTGCGTTCATGTTTTAGTTTATGTATTACATGACGCTTAATAGAATAGAAGAGTAGACAATGTCGAGCGGTGATTTATTTAAGCTATACGCCATACCCAAAAACCAAAAATATGAAACTAGAAATACAGGGAAATAAATGGTCAAATTACAGAACAGTTTAAAGATTGTATTGCGAAAATAATTATTTATTTTCATTCTATAGCAAAGTAAATCGAATAAGGTAAATATACAATTTTCGGTTGTATTAACAACAAGCTTTTCTCACAAATAGTATACAAAAAATCGAATAAACCGTAAAATTTCAAATTAACTATTAGATGTACTTATATATGTATAATTAACATATAACATGGTGACAATTAAAAAACTAATCAATATAATTAATTAGTTTATTGTATCTTCACCGTGTTTATTATGTATGTACAATAAATTCATAATGTATTAATTTAATAGTTGATTTTTGTTTGAAATTTATTTGATTTTTGTATGACGAAGAAGACTGTTAATACAGCAGAAACGTATATTCATTTAATTTGATTTCACTACGACATAAAAATATATTGATAATTGTTTTCATTTTGCAATACGGTCTTTAATCTGTTTGTAATTTATTTCTTTCTTTTGCAATTTACAATTAATGAACATTATTGATTTGCCTTAGATGTTTTTATTATGAGAATATTTAATTCCTTTAATCGATTTTTGCTCGCTTCTTTTGGTCCGTTTGGTGTTTGTTACGCCAGACTATCTATTTCCAGAAAATTCTATAATTATTATTGAGCTCATCGGCAGGTATAGAAGAAGAAAAAGAAAATTAATTTATTAGTAAAACCAGAAAATTTAAAAAGAATTTATAAAAGCGATTGAAATTTTATAACATTTCTTTTTTATCTGTGTTTAGGTTTTTATAATATATATACGTATATATGTATAGTACAGAATATATAACAGAATGGAAAAGTGGACAATATCATCTAGCAATATGATTTATTTCAACAATTTATTAAATCTAAAAATCAACAGAAAATTAAAAAAATTTTAAAAAGAGCATGAAAAATAGAATTACAAAACTTTGTAATAAGATCAATCATATTAACGAATTTTACAACAGTTGCAAATAAGCTGCTTTCTCTACTGAACGCAGCCGCATATTACAGTTTTCTTTATTACATTAAACAAAGCTTCGTTTGGTTAGAATTAGCCCGCTGCAATTATATCGTCGTAAAACAATTATACGTCGATATTTAGAGACCTGCAGGAGATATCGCGGTTGGCGAAGTATTTATCTAATGGATATTACGACGGCTTTAGGTATGCAAAAGTATCGGAACACTTGGAGAGCGTGCGGCGTATCGGCGTGAAATTAACGGCAATAATCTCAATCTGAATCCCGCTGTGTAGCGGAAAGAGCCGCGCGCGCATCGATCCATCGATATCGTGATACCACGTGTAGTCCCGTACACCCCGTACGTTACGTACGTACGGGGAATTACTTACGTGCCTGTGGCTTAGCTACTTACGCCCGGGACGCCTCGCCTCGATTCCTCATGTAAATTGCGTCGTTTCCGGCTGACGGATCACAGCCCCGGACGCGGAACGTTGCGCCCGCTGTGTATACGACCTGCATGCATTTGCCGTCGAATCGATGCCGTCGTTGCGTTCCTTCCGTCCCTCTGTCCTTGTCCCTCGCCTGACCCTCCGTCCCACTCTCTCCCTGCTCGAGTTATCCACTAATTCTATCTCTTGTTCCGCTATTATTCGTCTACTTGTGTAAGATATGTATACGATATTGTCCTGGGCGATCTTGAATAGTTACGTGCCCTCTTCGTGGAATCACGCTCTTATTAATGGTGCTTCTCATTTAGTGACACAAGTCGACACAAACATTAGTCGTCTATCTTTCCTGACATTCCATGAATAACAAAGACAGAACGGTATTTGTACCGACTTGTATATCATTAAATGAAGCACTCTCTTAAGTTAGAAAAAAAACGGGAATGTCTACTATTCGAATAGCTTCAACCAAATAATGTAAATTAAATTTCGTTCATTTTTAATGAAGATATTGTAAAATAAATGTCCTTTTGTATATAAAAAGACTTTTTCCCCAACCCAATATTTAAGGAGACCCTAAAACCGTCTATATTACCGACTAAACTAATTTTTGTATTTTGTAACTTTTTCTTCTTTTATATGTCGAAAATCTTTTCCTAGGATTAAAGTATACACATACGAGTCTGTGAGGAATTTATTTTAATTACCAAAAACGACAAAACATTTCGACACTGAGATCTTCTTTATCATTTCTTTATTGTTAGTCCAATATGACGCTCTGAAGCTGTCGTGACAATATTTGCTTCATGTAAAAGCTATGCAATCTGTATTTAGGAAATAGTCCACAGACTAGGTACTTTGCACGATTGAGCAAAGTGGAGCTCTTACATTGGAAACACATCTAATTAAAACGTTATTGTGTAATTCAGAAATTTATGTGCGTGAAATACTGATATAGTAGCATAGTATGTAGTGATGTGTCAATGACACGTAAGTTACAAATAACTTTTTTATTTAAACGTTACGAGAACTTTCTTGTAGAAACTCACGAATTTCATGTATAAGCTAAAAAAAAAAACTGTATTTCACAGCGCGTAAAACACATTATTATTCGTAAAGATAAAACTGAGCAACACATAAACAAAAATGTGAAATTACCATAACTCTCTTAAACCTAATTAGGACATATTCCAACGTTTCTTTTCCAATACCATTCTTCTCGACTTTTCTTCTAAAAAAATCAAGTATTACTTTGCTGCGCTTTTATTGGCGTATCATTATTGGCGTATAATGGAAGCTTATGGATGCGGTTAAAGTCTTACTACAAAAGCTTTGATTGAAACATTTGATTGACTAATCAAACAAAAGAATTTTATAAACTGACCAATCAAAGAACGCATGAAAACATTTGTAGTATCGCATTAACCATACTCTGTAAATTCCGCTAATTTCCTATTTGTATAAAGGTATAGCAAGACCGTAAAGATCCAATTAAGGATATAGAGTTGTAAAGAGCCAATTAGATATATGCTGCAGGCGAGATGGAATATTAGTAGAGCACGTTATTGTTTATGTAGATGCGAGACTACACTGTCAGAGTATAGCAAAGGAGTAATGATAATTCAATCTTCTGAGTTAAGAAACAATATCACTTTGTTATTTTTAATCTTCGTGTATAACAAAATGTAAATCAATTCATTTCTGAAGTTAGTTTCAAAGTAAACAGCGTCCATATACAATATTAACACATGCACTTGAGTCAAATTTACATTTTCTTGAGTTAAACTGTTAAATTCCATGTTTTAGTTGAATTAACATCATTCAGTAGGGACAGTGGCAACTTATGGTAAACAATTAAAAATAACTCAAATTGGGTGTAAAAGAGAAGACATTATAAATTGAACAATGTAGAAGTATGGAGTATGGAGAATGAAGGATTTCCGAGTTCAAATCTTAAAGTCGACTCCGGTTAATTTTTCCGCTTATACATGTTTATGACACGTTCAAGCGCATCGAAAGAATCGATCGTCGTATGATGCTCGAGCAAATTAGGCCGCGAGTAATCGACGCGGATGTTCTCGACGCGCCACGCGATGAAAACGCGAACGAGATGTACTTACACTTCGACGTTTCCTCTCGAGATAAAGGAGAGCCCGCGGCTTTTCTTCCTCAGCGAGACAACGTGTATTGCATTCATCGAGCGTAGATTATTAAATACCCCGACAAATGTCTTGCAAAAAAATAAGAGATGTAAGGGAAAATAAGAAAGGAGATAAGAAGAGTCTTAGTTATTAAATATTGCGTCCCGTTATCTTCGTGTCTACAGCAAGTATGCGCTTGTGTGCGCTGAAGAAGAATCTAATCCTTCGTCTTATTTCTCTGCCAGTTTCAGATTGAAGATTTGCACTTTTAATTGCAATGCGTATAAATCGAGCTTTAAATTACGACGCGCAATTAGCGTACAGACTTATCCGCCGTTAAAATGTGTATGTCTTAATTCTCTCATTAATTCTCTTTCGTATTATATTACGGAACTTATTAAATTACGGTATTTATAATTTGCCATCGGGCAAATCCCGAATTGAAAATACAATATTCAGTTCACTCACCCGCGGATGACAAATCGAAAATATACAACGTAATTATATGTATATACATTACGGATTAAATGCGTGTTAATTAATTAAACGAGAACGAATTAATATTCCTGCCGTCGCCGTCGAGAAAAATGAAATATCGAAGCGATTCCGCGGAGTTTTCTCACTGTACGATTCTTCGAAAGAAACGACCGTACGGAGATTTTTCTTCTTTTGACCCCAATTCCTATAAAAAAAGGAATTAATTGACTAACAAGGGGAGCGCTATATTTGAGAATGTGATTCTTTCGTGAAATATATAAAATTCGAGGTGCGCAGTTTCCAAATAATTTTAGTTTTGGGCGTATCCGGACAGCCAATTTAGAAAACAAAGTTATTTTGTATGTTTTATTTTTGCATTGTTTATACATGTAAATTATATTGATATTAACGGAATTGCCATTTGATCGATTGACAAACGCGTTCGTTATGTGTACAAAAATCAAGTTACAGATCCTATATATTGTCAATCGGTTAAATGACAATTTCGTTAATGTTGTATTTAAATATATTATAAATACACACTAAGGGAAAAGATGGTTGTAGTACTCTAATTTAACTATAATTTATATTTAATTAATATCATTTTTGAGATCAACTATGAGTTTATATTTGTTTTAAAGATGCACATTATAGCTATTTCAACATTGAAATATATGATCATTACAACTATGATATGTATTAAGTTCCCTCACCGTGTAAATTAATTAGTAAATGTTAAGAAAATAATTATATTCACTTTAATGATAATTGATTTATTAATAACTAATATAAAAATGGTTATTTCTATTCAACCCATTGGTAAACATTTCTTCAAAATGGAATTGAAATCTGATACGCTCAAAATTGTTTTGAAAACAGAATTACACTGTAGAACATCATGTTTGCAACACAATGCAAATAGTCATTCCAACGTATTTTTGTGTGCTAAACACGAATCCGTTGGCTATAATGTCACAATTTCGAAAAAAATAGTGCCAAAAAATCGGTAGCTAACTTTTTTTGCTTAATTGCATTAATGTCACATCAATCAACTTTTAGCTTCAAATGCATTTCGATTCTCATTTCGATATGTGATTTTGTATTTTTGACATATATAGCTATTTAAAGATATAGATACTTCTTTTCTCGTATAATAGTATCTTACAAGCAAATAGCATTATTTTAAAGAAAATTATAATAATTAAATTTCGCTTAATTGTTTTTTGCAATGCAAAATATAAAGAAAGAACGGTCTAAAAATCGAGCGGTAATAAGATTTTTATGTAAAATAAATTTCTAGTTTATAATGTTAATACAACGTAAAAATAAAAAATAAAAAATATAAAAATAATATCGAACGTTTCAGAACTCACGGGTCCTTTTTCAGCGATTTTTTTTAATGTAACAAAGTCATAGAGATAAAAGCATAATCTTACGGTCTAAGCAACATGGTGTGGTACAATTTGCTATAAAAATTATAATTTTTAAACATTTTTTTTCAAATGTTTATTCTATTATATATAATTAATTTGCTTGTACATATTTAAAATGTAAGATTTATATAACATTAAAAAAAAGAAATCTTTAAATAAATTTTAAATAATAGCAAAGTTATGAAATGCTTAAGTTCAACTTTTCATTGTATTCTGTCACAATAACCCATAGTGACGTACTCTTATATCATAAAAAACTTATAGCTATGTGATAAATCGCATAGCTGTAATGTGCCGTCTACAATACATGAAGCATAAAAGTAAGAAATTGACCAATTACAGTCGATTATCTTTTCACATTCGACTGTGATTGGTCAATTTCTTATTCTTACTTCTTACTCCATGTATTATAGACGATGCATGAGAGTACGTTGTATCTTAAAGTGGCGAGCTAGGGTTAACATTAACTGATTATACATATGTAGATTTTGGAAAAAGCACTATCGACAATTTGTATATAATAATACCGACTTAACACAATACAACATTGACATTACTATGAAGTGTAACATTAGGTCTGTTCGCGTTGCTTGCACTTTTTGCACTTAGCATCTTTCTTTTTTGTCAACGTCTGAATATACGTTTATTCCGTTTTAAGTGCAAATATTTTTGAGGATTTCAAGCAACGCAAATAAATCTATTACGTTTATACGTTTATTTATTATTAACAGTTGAATATAATTTGGAGTAAAATACTGATTAATGATAAATTTATAATAGCGGCTTTATATTGGCATACAAAATTTGAATCCATTTCTGACTGGTTACAAATGTTGTCATATTAAAATTAAATGATTGCGCATCTATGCGTGTATAGTACAAGTACCTATTATTACATTATGGACATGACAAGATGATCAATGTAACTCGCTTATCAAACTTTTTTTGCTTGGTGTATGCATTATTTTTAACTGTATCAAAGACGTAGAAAATAACAGATTTATTATATATTTAATAGAATATTATAGAGATATCATTCCAAGACGTAAAATTCACTTTATGTGAATGAAAAGTCAACTAAAGTGATTCGATAGTAAATTTATTTTTCGAGTAACATTTAAAACTTCAAATTTAAAGAGCAAAAGAGATTCAGGATTCGTTCATACAGTTTTCATAACTTCAGTATTCGAGTTTTCAAATAATTTATTATGATTAAACTATACTAAAATATGATAAGGAAAAATTATTCTCTACATTTTCATATCAAAAATGATCATATATAGTTTCTTTTGTAATAAATGAGTGCATGTCTAAACATGTAGCTAGCTTGCCCCAGTAATAGGATAAATTGACATATACGGTATAAATTTAATATTCAAACTTTATGATATGTTAAGCTAATGAAAACTCAATAGAAATAAAATGAATATAAAAATAAAAAGAATCATGTAGAATTATACTTTTTGATAAGAGAATTCTAATCTACATTGACGGTTATAATTCAGGTTAAATGCATGTATTATATGCAATATATCTAAAAGTATGTAATGCTCGTGTTTATTGATGAAAGTGAGTGAAGAGGTGTGAATAGTCAACATTCTATATCTTTAAAGTTATTTTGCAATGAATGAATAGTAAAATGTTACAAACATAAATATAAACAATTTTACACTCTGCTTCAATATGCACATATTATAGATGCATATAAATATAATATAATGCGTTTTGTTAAGTTGTAATGGAATGTTCACACTTAATAAGTTAAGCTAATACAAACTTAAATATGTAACAGTCAACATAATCAATCTTAGTTATTTTTATGTACACTAATGTTCATAAGTTCGAAAATACTTGTAATATTCTCGCATTTTATGCAAAATTGAACCTTGGCGAAAAAAGTCACAGTGAAGTTTTTAAAAATATATTTAAACACATTGCACACATACAATATGCTGTATACAATACTGTTGTGCGTGTAATGTATTGTGTGCAATATTGGCGTGTATGCAATACGCTGTATGCAATTTTGTCGTATGTGCAATATGTTGTGTGCAATATGTGTTGTGTGTACATACAATATGCTGTGTACAACATTGTTGCTGTGTGCAAACGAAGCTGTAGGCAATCGTTTTGGCAAACGGAACTTTCCTGTAATATTACGAGTTAAATTGACTAGCATGTTTAACAATTCGATGCTCTTTACACATCTTACTCATCTTAGAACGATCTTAATAATGTTAAATGAAAAAATTTAATAAATAAGCATTTTAAAATCAACTTTCTTTAGCTTTTGAGACAAAATTGGTACTATAATTTTTCGCAAAGGTTTCAAATTTCTTACGTAAGACTTACTTTCTTAAAAATACTTTTTAACTTTGAAATTAAATAGTTTTTGCAAAAAAAAGTAATTAATTAATTTGTATAAGTTTAAAAAAATCTTTTTTAAATTCTTTAGATCATAAATTTTTACAAAAAAATACATTTTTGGTCACTTTTTATAGATTTCCAGAAAGTATTAAGATTTCTTATGAGAAATTATAACAAAGATATCTTAAAATTCATGATATATAATATTTTCTAAAACTATCATAAGGATATCTATATGACGTCTTTAAAATACCTTATGACCCGATTTATGATGTCTTACAAACATTATCCTTAAAATAGTCTCCCTTCAGATATTTGTTTAAAAATTACCCAGATAATATGCATATCTAATAAGAGGATATAAGATGTCTTGAAAACACTATGACATTATGTCTAAAGTTATTTTAAAGATGAATATGTAGTTAATCAGTAAAATATGTTATTTTATGATTGGCTTACTCGGCATCTTCATATTATTATGGATCATTTTTATTATTAAACGTTTATTACATTATATACAAAAATTGTATACTAATAAACATAAGACAGAATTAATTTTTTTCAAGATTAATACATTTTTAATAAACTAATTTATAACGTATCCTAACGTCGATATATCTGTCTTCAAAATAACAAACTACAAGAAGTGAACATCATCCTTTGTTATAAAAATTCGATCAAAAAAGATGGTCAAAAAGTTTTTAAACAATTTATGTAAATCAAGCATCAAAAAATGAAACAAACATATTTTTTTTTTATTTTGTATTATCCATAAAGAACTCCACATCATCGTTATGGAAATTAGCTTTCTGTCAAATTGGCTAAATTTTGAATATATTGTAATATTTATCATTTTGAACAAATATCTTCCCATGGTTTTTTTTCTTGGAAGATTCAGATTCAAGTTATTCTTTAAAAATTGTGTGTGTGTGTGTGTGTGTGTGTGTGTGTGTGTGTGTGTGTGTGTGTGTGTGTGTGTGTGTGTGTGTGTGTCTTATCTTAAACAGTACATTTTAGAGGAAAACGTTTCAGATGTGTGGAACATTTGTGGAAAAATGTGTGGAAAAATGGAATAATTTCGAAGGAGACGTATTTCGGTCACGTTGTTTCTTTCCAGATGGAAGTGCCAAAAAGCTAAAAAAAATACATTTTAAAATTTAGAAAGTTGACTTTAAAATGCTTATTTATTAAATTTGACCGATGATATTTCATCCAAATACAGCGTTTCAAAATATAACAAAAATATTAAGAAAAATATCAATTTCCAATTTTATGTAATTTTTATGAACGAAATATCATTTAAGAAAATTTAAAAGTTAATTAAATACTCTTTCCTTTTTATAATGCAAATTTTGAAACTTCTCCACGATTTCTTTCACCAAGATATTTAATATTACGTGAATGCATAAATATTGCATGATTACTCAAAATATTGCGTAAAATCTTTGATTTTATTCGTTTTATTATAATATAAATAATAAAAATTATATTATGCTTAAAATAACATGTCATAATAATAAAAACTTTTTCTTTAATTAATAATACGTCACTTAGATTTTCTGTTTTAAGGGCGTCCTAAAGTCTGCATTACCGATCAAATATAATTTTTGTATATAACAATTACTTTTTTTCTTGTTCACTTACTCGAAAATCATTTTCCATTAAAATTAAAGTATACGCATTATTACGTGTCTGTGAGGTGGAGTTTATGTCGAGAACGTCAAAAAATTTCAAAATTGAGACTTCAAAACTTCTCAGTGTTAGTTTAATAATTAATTTAATTAATCCAATATGACGCTTTAGAGGTGTTGTCGTAATAAGCACGTGTTGTAATAACATTTATTTGCTTCATTTAAAAGCTGTGGAATCGTAACTTACGAAATAGCAGTCCAGACTGCAGATAGTTTGCACGAAGAAGCAATGTGAAGTTCTTAAAATTGGACTTAGACGTCTAATTAAAACGTTATTGTTATACGAAAATTTATTTGTATGTGTACGTGAGATAATACTGATGTAATAGTATGTAGTAACGTGTAAATAACACGTAAATTGTTTGTGTATAAGTCCTATACTTACACTGTTACTAATCGTCTTTACGGGATATTCTTAAGCTAAAAGATAATTAGTATTTACACAATTTTGGAACATTTAAAAATATAGATTTGATACTGATGAGAACATGCCGTAACGGTCAAGCTGGATCTTGGATGCTTCTAATATAATTCCTAAGCCTTTAGACTACCGAGGCAACGACTTCTCGCGAGAAATCCGAGTTTGACTCCCGACCGAGGTAATATTTTTCGCAACATAAATTAATTATTTATAGATTTTTAATATGTCATTTATAGATTTCAATATATTATTCAACATTATTAAGATTCAAGATGCTATAAGCATCAAAATTGTTAAATTGTCAGTCAATTTAACTCGTGATAGTTCTGCAGTAGTTTATTAAAGTTTGTGTTATAAGTTTGAAAAAAATTTCGACGCGCATTTAAGAATCTACATACGTAGCATATAAATTCATACGAAATTATATTAGAAGCATCCAAAATCCAGCTTGACCATTACGGCATGTTCTCATTAATGTTCAGTTTAAAAAAAATCTCACGGTCCAATAAGATTTGATACATATAAATTTGACTTTTTATCTTCTCTTGAATCAAATTCTTCACTTTTTTTTATTGCAAGATTTGACTTCATTTAAATAGATTTAAGAAAAAATATTATATACGACCTGTCTTAAAAGTTTCTGAATTTTTTCTCTACAGGTTGAATAACCAAATCTATCTATTAAAATAGTACGGAATTATTTTCTATAAAATTTATGTCTAACTCTATAAAGTACGTTTCTCTACGTTATATTACATATTTATTTTCTGTAACATCAAAAGTGAGTATGTTTTTGACACTTGTTGAGAACAATAATGAAAGACAAAGTAAATACAGTCTTGAAAGGTACTGTTTGAAAGGTACTTTTTTTTACAGCTATCGTATAATGATCTAATAACAATTTCTTGTAATTAATTTCCTCTTCGAAGGTTGAACATAAAGCTGAAAGGAAAGCATTTGAACACAATTTGAAAATTGTAAAGTATGAAAGATTTTGATCGAAATTATTTTCCCCATTTCTCAAATAAGAGTTTATTAGAAATGTTTCTAGAAATTCCACGATTGCTGTAAAAATTATTATATTATTTCAGATAAAACGTTTTGAATAATTAAACAATAAAATTATAAAAATTATATAAGAAAAATTAATCGGTGTCGAAACGTATGCGAATTTTTGTGAATTTTATATTTATTGTTAAGTTTACTCTGTTTGAATGTATTGTGAATTCTGAATTAATTATACTTATATTTTTTTAAACTATTTGGCTCTTTACTCTTATTTTTAATTAATTTGTTTTATACTTGTTGAGCCTTCTATTAAATTATTATATAAGAAATTTAAATTTGTAACAAAGTTAGAAATTTTTTAAACAGACTGTAAAAAAACATTTTGTATAATAACTCTTTTCCATTAAATCTTTTCATAAATAGTGCATAAATAGTACACACGAAACGCAATGCCATACTTGTTAACAATCTACCCTGACAATAAAAAATATATATGCCAACATGTAATAAATTAAAATATACTAAATATATTACGATTACAATTGCAATAAATCATTCATTGTTCATTAAAGTACACTCACAAATATTGTAAACGTTAGATATTATCTGAGGAATATCATTCTCAAAGAGTGATTTCAATAACTAGAATCACGATTCTGCTTATCGAAATTACTCGAGTAACTTTCTATTAGTAATTCTACTAGTTATGCAGAATAACGTTTAATCAAAAGCTCATCGTGGAGAAGTTTCAAATTGTTGATTCTGGTTATTGGCAATAACCAGAGTCAACAGTTTAAAACTTTTAAAAGGAATCGCGTTATTCAGCGAACTGGATCGTTGCGAGCCACGCAACACGATTCTAATGTAATTAATAGTAGGAAGCTACCATTGTTATTAGAATTGTTGTCATCTTCCCGACGCTAATTGCTTATCAAGCTCTAACCTTGATACGTCAAACTTTTTTTTAAAGAAAAAAAAGAAAAGAAAAGAAGTTTAAAATCGGTAAAGCTGCGCGAATGCGACACGAAGGATCGTAGCGATATCGTCGAAGACGAGTCAGAGGCGCGTTGTGGAAAATATCGTAACCGCAAATACACAACGCATCTTATCGCTTCGCTACAGAATTGTCTGTCTAGGTCTTGACGATATCTACTGCTTGCCTATTGTGTTCGGCATAGGCATACCGCGTCTCTCCTCCTCTCTCTCTCTCTCTCTCTCTCTCTCTCTCTTTCTCTCTCTCTCTCTTTCTGTATATGTGTATGCACTTGATTTATATTTGTAGAAACTGTGCCGTTGCATGCTGGATCCTTATCGGTGCCGCCCGGATGAATACAGCGTTTGCGAAATTGGAACGCGCGCAACGCGAGATAGATTTATTCTATATTCGGGGCTTCTCCGGTATTCCAAAGCGAGGTATATTTCGGTTTGTTTTTATTGGTTGCAGCAGTCAAAATTTGTCGCAATTGTAGCGCTTAATCCAAACGCAAAAGCCCGCTGGCATATTTTATTTTGGTATTTGTAGTCTCTTGTCGCGGTGTATGTTAATGAATAATAATTTCGATGATTTCGTAATCCGCTGAATCAATCGCTGTATTCTAAAACGACCATTCGTCTTTTAGAACGGTGACCCCCGAATGTTGTTTGTCTTTCAAATCTACTCGCTGCTCACCATTTAAGTAAGAAATACACCGCGCGAGAAGGTACACAGTTTGGACATACAGATGACCGTCGATTCGATTGTTAATACCCGTATTCCATAAATTATTACTATCAAATAACTGCAAAAAAGTGCTGATTACATGCACACTCTTCATTTAGCTGGATAATATTTAACGTGTTCTGTGAAAATCTAAGTTGCAACTGTCACCTCACATGTGCTTGGGGTGACGAGAAACTACCCTCTTATCGATCAAACTTTTTTATCTAAATAAATTACATATAAAATGGAGCTATGGAAGTTAGTAATTTTTTTAATGTAAGTTCACAGAAATAATTGGTCGCGTTGATAGAAAAGTGACACATTCTAAAATTACAAACTTTTCAGTAGAACATTTTTTAAATGATTTTGAATTGAAACAGCGCATTTCAATTAGGACAGTGAATCTGCAATTTCCATAACTTCACTATCTTTCTGTGTCATACATCATATATATAGATATATTCTTTAAAACTATAATGTATCAGAAATTTTCAAAGTTTGAACATTGTATTCTTAACATGATATACATCCCTTATCAAAGTTGTGACTTTGAGTATGTTATATTTCAAAAATTATTTCCTAATTAATAATAAGATTTAAAATAGGACTGTTTAAATGAACACATCACTTAAATTCGAAAAGCACCAATATAGTCAAAGTTAGATGTTGAACTAATACATATACATATTTTTTAAATCAATTTATTTCAAAATTATAATTACGTGCGCCATTATTATTGGACTTTCAATGCAATCCATCTGAAATATTAATCTCTCCAAATTTAATTTTAAAATAATTTCCTAATATTTAAAAAAATAACTACATTTCTAAATTTTGAGATCTAGTATACACGATTGGATCATTTATGTCGTGAGCATTTTTTTCTTTGAAATATTAGGAGTATTATGTAATTAGTTATAACATTTATATAGAAATTTTTTAATACTTAATTTTACTTAAGTATTCTTTAAAATATAAGAATCACTTAATAATTTTTGTACACTTATAAAAGTGATGAAAATTAATTCGGGATATGTATGTAATAAAAAAAACTGTAGAAAAATTATCATATGTATATCAATTCAAATACTTCATGTCTTAACGTATTCGAAACAATTATTTCACGACTCAAAATGAGATATATTTCTAAAAATGAAATCAATTTATCTTTTAAAGAAAGATGTCATATCTCCAAATAGGACGTTTTTTTTATATTTTGACACCGACAATATATTCTTTCGCGCTATCTAATTCAAGAAATGTCTCTTTCTATAAACGATCATTGCGAATTTGATTAGAGGACGAACGACGCTTCCGCTCTTTAGCGGTAAATTGGAAAAGCTATAAATATATCATTTAAAAAGATATTAGTCTTCAGAACTGATTTTCTTTCAACATTTAAAAAGTGTACATTTTTTTACTTATGTCACTTATCTATTAATACAGTAAATTGTGTTCGTCAACCGTTTCATTAACCTTTACCAATGCGCTTATTCCGTTCGCGACACGTGACACTGTCTTGTTATATCAGCTTGACATATCGTATTCATGACATACCCGTGACAATGATAATTCGTTGTAACGTGAGCCAGCCATGCGACAGGATGTTCTTGGTAAGTCGTTACAATATTGACTCGTGACTTAATTATTAACCATTTCATCAACATAAAATACGACTCCTGCGAGATAACATTACGCATACTTTCATCGTCAAAGCAACTCGTATTATATTGGTAGACGTGTAGACTGCGGCTTCATTACGTAATATTAGATGCTCTTGCTAACGCGTCAGACGTGTTTGTTTACAGTCTCATTCAGAAACGTCATGTCGTACATAACAACACGATAAATAGCTTTTCTCTGCCAAATTTTATACCATTAATATTCTATTCATCTCTCCATTTTAGCAACAAGTATAATACTTCAAGGGACGACACAAAGCGATGACGCAATCGGAAGAGCAATGAATTCTAAAAGTTAAAAATGTCATTTCCGTATGAAATCTCGAGTTGTCGAGAGAAAATATATTTCGAAAAATAATATATTTTATATATATATACACATACACAATATATCGTGAGTTCCAATTACATGACAATGTAAATTGTCACAGTACATCACATGACTGTTATTATAAAAAAACTAAATTAAAGAATTTAATATTCTATTTATTATAAATAAAAAGTAATTAAGGAAATTATTAGCGAGATATATATATATCAAGAATATTTGCTTGAATAGCGTATATTACATTCACATTCATATTATCTAATGAAGTTTTTATCGAATCAAATACAGCGATGTTGTTGAAAAATTATGCAAGTTTAATATGCGTAAAAAGGACCTGATTTTTCATTTATCAAATTCGAAAGCAAAATTTCATGTCAAAAAGAATTTATCTCTCATCTTTTTCATGTTAAATCATCCGCTTGCGCTATCGCAATCGTCAATCTTCATTAGACAGTTGACGGCTCACAATTGTCATAATTAAAGTATCGATTTGGTCGAGCCATTCTTTCGTTAATTGTAACATTGATTAAATGTTATTATTAAATATGAGATAGTAAATATACAGGATGTAGCGTGCGGAAGCGTATATTTCGAAGCATCTAGGTGCATTACGCGGCTTCAGTAACGTTGTAATGAACACTTCTACGTAACATAACGTATGGCTACACCTGCGTAAACTTTGCATTTTATTCTGCCTCCATATTATCGTGTTACCTCGTTGTATCGCTGTTTACGAACCATGATTGTCGGAGCATCTATGCATACTCGGTATAATATATTCGTGCGCGCGCGCGATATATGTAGAAGGAGCAATAAATTCTATTAAAGCACTCTCGTAATTCTGATAAGATATTTATTTTGCAAGATAATTTTACTCAAGTGCATCTATACGCGGAATAATGAAACGAATATTAAAAAAGAAATCGCGCTCTGATGAGCTTGGGAAACTGCGACTTTGAAAAAAATTCTTATTAATTAAATTGTGAGATCTCTTTGTTACCTTTTTATTCACTTTCGCACTGTTTGCAGTAATTATAGAACGAAAATAACGTTTATATTCTTACATTAATCGAATAAAATTATCCTTGCATAAACGCAGTCAGGCGATATTTATTTTGACTTATGTTCCAAGAATTCAACGAGGTTCTAGCTTCGTGCAACATGGAAATAAATTGTTAGACCTGTCAACGTGCAGTTTATCAGTAAAGTTTGGGAACTTTGCAGATATTACTACTGAACTTCGTTGGACGTTGCGAGTAATTAATCACCGTGCGAGCAACCTCGGGTAAGCCGAAATACGTCTTTTAATTGTACACAACATCAGACAGCTTATTCTTTTTTCTTTTTATACGTAGAGAGATAATTACGAGAACAATACGGCGTGGCGGAGGGATGACGTACAGCGACATTAGTGGGACAGTACATATGTATACATAGGATTCTCGACAGGGCGCTCGGGGTCCAGGGGCACTTTGGGGACGGGTGCTAATTCAACGAAAATAAATCGCGAGCCGTTAGAGCGTCGTGCTGAGCGTTCCTTGGAAGGACTGGAGGATTAGCACGTCCCACCCGGTTCTGGTCTCACGAACAAGAATCACGACCCTAAATCGGATCATAAATAAAGGGCAGCCGTGAAGTGCGGCGCGTTCGTCGTAGCCTAGAGCCAACGGCCGTGGCAGCCTCGTGCGGCTAGAGCTCGATTTCTCCGCAGAGAGAGTTTCCGCAGTCTTCCGAATTCCGTCCCGACCCTTTGCGTGCTTTGATTCTCGACCGCGCGCAGTCTCAGGCGGCGGTGCGACCTGGCACAATGAACTTTATAATGGTGTTGCTCACTTATTTAGCGAGCGGATAATTACGATCCATCGCGCGCCTCGCGTCGCGATGGTATCGAGCGCGAGCGTGGATTTAGTGGTCGTTTTCCAAGCGCGCTGCGCACGCCGTTTAGAAAGACTCGGGACGTTCCAAACTGACCAGGATTGACCCACTTTATCATTACAAAGCTTCGGCATTGCATGTATCTCGCGGATTCTCTGAGAATGAAAAGAGAATTCATAGAAAAGTAGCAGTCTTGAAAAAGTCTTTAATGTACGTTCCTCAAAGTAAAATAACCTATACAGAGCGGAAATATTTTAAAAAGGAAAATTTATCGCAATCTTTTAATTCTCTGTTTTATCTCATTTCTTTAAGTTTACTCATCCAGTAAAATTACAGAGATGAAGTATGTACGTTTAAAATTGCGATATTTACGTTTTTTTTAAATTTTTTTGAGAAATACATAAAATATGTGAAGATAATAGAAATTTTGAATACAAATATCAAAATGATCAAAATAATATTAATTTACAGCAAAAAATTTTAAACCCCAAACAAGATGTTTCGTACAGGACTACTTTGAATGTTGAAAATGCGCGCGTATTATGCTCCAAGTCAAATATCTCCAATATGTCTGCATATATTTCTGAAATAATTAACATTTTAATTAACATTTTAATGTAGAAAAAATTCGTTATATATTTCGTTATATTTGATCTTTTTTTTGTAAGAAAACGTTATCTTAAATCAGAAGTCATGAATAATAATTTATCTCTTACGAAATGTATTTTTAACATTTTATTATTTAGTGAAAGATTTAAATTTGAATTTTTTCTAATAATAAGATAAGTAAAGGGGAAGAATCAATAAGACTTGATTTTGGCCTACTTTAAATTTTGATGTGTCTCGTTAAAATGCATTTCTCAAAATAAATTCATTTCAACACTCATTTCAAGTGTTTTGAGCTAAAACGGATATATGCACGGTGCCATATATACCGTAGAAATTCATATTTTTAACGTGGCAGGTGGCAGGTATTATCGAATTACCTTGCGCACGCACACACATATCCATACACACAACACACACGCGTGTTCAGAGCTCGCGAAATATTGTAATATTTGTTCATCGTTTATACGTATATAAAGGACAATATTATTTGTAACCTTATCATCATGTTCCAGATTCCAACATATAAGACTGTTGGCATCAAATGCAGAAAATTATATTACCGTTATTAGACCGTTTATTAAAGATAATAATCCACCTGTCCTATTTACACATGCTGATAAAGAAGAACACAGTATAGTAGCTTGTAACAAATTAAATTAAATCCAAAAAATAGAATTTTTTAATTTTGTATAATTCGGCAACCTACATGTCAATAAAACGTAACTCTCTATTAATAAATTAATTTTATATCTCAAAATTATATTTAAAAAATGAAAGTAGAATAAATATGTGTGTATTCGTTGTTAGTAATTTCAGTGCCTTTAATCCGTCATTGCCAAGAGCTTAGCGTGTTTCAAAGATTCACAAACCAGACACTCGGCCATTATGTATCATAGTAGCTTTCATCGGAAACCTACAACGTAATTTGACTACGCGCACTCTTACAAAAAATTATTTATATTAATCTATCACATCCAAATAATTTTGTCAAAAATAGATTTAATTTAGTGAGAAATGTACTAATTTAATAATATCAGATAAGTCTATTTACTCTTATTTTATTGGATGTAATCCCTCTCTCTCTTTCTCTTTCTCTCTCTCACCCTCTCTTTTCACGGATGTATAACTAATTAGTGCTTGAAAGCATAAAAGGTAGACGACAATTTATTCAACAAATATTTCACTACAAAAAGTGGACTTTATCACGGCCTTACAACTTGTACTCAATTCCACATTCTTTATATTTAATGATAAAAACAAATAGACATTTTTAATTATTTATGAGAACTCCCTTTTATCTGCTATAGTAACGATATTGTATTCTATAAGATATTAATCTAATTTTTTAGTAGCGATATTAATCTAAAATTTAAAACCTTGCTGTCTTTTAACCCTTTTACTTCTGTTTTGGTTATGTTAATGATGTCGTATGATAGATACCTTTAATTTATACCAGTCTAGTTAAACTTTACTTTAGAGTTACAAAGAAAAATAATTTACTTTTTTATGATTTGTATAATAAATCCATATTTTTCGGATGTTACTTAAATTATCTATCTTGCATCTTTAATAACAAAAATAGACACACAATTGTTGCCTTAATTAATAAGGTAGTTTTACTGTCGCATCCCAAGCTCCATCAAAAAACTTTGAAAAAATCATTTTTATATGTAATAATAAAAGAAAGATAGGTCAATAACACGAAATTTTGAATATTTAAATAACATAAATAGCATCAGAACAGATATATGTATAATAATCAAGATAACGAAAAAATAAAGTGCACATATCCTCCGCACCATATTTATCTATACTTTCAGACAGATTAAAAAATTTTTTCAAAAATAATACAATCGTACATATGGTTTATATCTAAGTAAATTGAGTAAGTTTATTGCAGAAAGGTAGATTGCTTTTTTTGCTCACCCTAACACAGTAATGTAATACAAAATAAATTACAATGAGAGAGAATGCGATACGTCATATGTCGGGCGAGTAGATAATTAAAAACTAGAATCGAGGGGGACATAGAAAACACATAAATTTGTAGGAATAATACATAATACTTGGTAATAACACGGAATACAGAATCAAATACATCACATTTTAATTGGAATACTGTTTTAATATTAGGCAAGAATAAAATTTAAACAGTATTTTTGGATAACACATGGAGCTTGACACTTTATACACTTATTAACTTGTTTACAAAATCTTAATTATTTTCTTTTCTTAATGTATAAAGTAGAATATAAATAAACTTGATAAAGTTATCGTTAAATCCTTAAACCATATTGATCCAACAACTGATATTACCTTTAACATAGGCTCTAAAATGTATATTTGAAATTATTATTAAATTCAAAAATAAAACTAGATAATACATATTATATAGTAACTCACATACTGTAACTATTGCAGTTGATCACATTAGTATTTGATAACTCAAGTCACTACCGTTTTGACATACATTGGCAATTTATTCATTTGTACCGTAAAAAAATATCATTTTTGGATTATACTTAACAAACTAAATTTTTTGAAGAGCCGATACTTGAATTATATTTTTTGTAGTTTTAAATGTCAATTTTAAGATATTAAAACAAATTTTCATTTGAACATTTTTGTTTCAGAGTTTTACATTTATATTTTTCTTATTTTGTCGATTATATAATTATATATAATTTATAACATTTATGTATAATTTTTTTTTAAATAACTTTGCAAATATTTTCTAAAGATGTTAAAGTAAGAATCATTTAGGCCCCTAAGAGTTGCTGCGGTCATCTTGGAATCGTGATCATTAAAAAAGAAATGACACGTTGTGATTTTTCTTGCATGCCATTTCTAAATAAAGACAATTTGTATAAATTTTGTAAATGATGAAATCGCTTTATAGAAGTCGTAAAAATGGGTGAAGACTCGTTACCTCTCCTCACAGTCAATAAATAATCATAAAAGGCATGTAAAATGAAGGTAGAAAATACACGATTTGACATCTGATAAAAGTAGTGAAAAATATGCTTTTACGTGTAAAATTGCAAGATATATAGAGTATTTACCCATTTTTACGACTTTCATAGGAATGAGATAAATCATAGTTTCACAATTAAGCACATAATAACGAAACGGAATACAAAAAAAAATTTCGTCGCACGTCATTTTTCACGTCTATTAGTTCAGCGAGTCTATTAGTTCATCTTTATCGTGGCGAAACGCTGTAATACACGTATAAGTATAAACTCATGTCCGTGTACTTGCCTTCGACCTAAAAATGAGCACATGCACATGGATTCATGCTGTGTGCGTGGCTATCGGTTCGCCAAACGGCCGATTAATTCGGTGTTGCTACCATCAACGCGGAGTTCTTGGTTGAGTATTCAGGAGTCTTAATAATTTTTCTATATTTTTCTATATTTTTATAACATATATATTTTTGGGTTACACACGACAATTTCACAAAAAAGAGGATAATGTTGATATATAGCAACAAAACTCCCTACACAATTTAATTTTTTTGTGGAATGGTATTATAACATCGTATAAGTAGTAATTTGTCAGTTTAAGCCGTCTTTCAGGAAAACATTTTATCATATGTGATATATAATGTGCATATACAAAATATGTAGCGAAGACCGGGGCTGGTTGTTACAGTTCTTGATTAGTGATTTTTAGAAAAAAAGTGGATGCCTGGTTTTGAAATATTACTCTTTACTTTATCATATCGTACAAATAAGTATTTAATTTTAAATGAAGCTGCGAATATGTGACAATTAGTCCCGTGTTCTGTTAACCGAGTTAATGTCACACGTTCTTTGATTGGCAGTAGTATATTTATTATGAACAACATATAAAAAATACAATTTTTATTTTAATGTCAGTTCTATATATTGAGAAATAATATTAGTTATAATATTAATATAATATAAATAAAATAGTTATTTTAATCAATAAGATAAATAATTTGTTTTATACTGTAGTTTTTTTAATGAAAAAAAAATGAAAAATATACATATCTACCATATATGAAATATAGTATTATGTATATATAAATATTTATAAAGGTATAATTTCTAAAAATGTGTCGAGCTAAAGATTTTAAAAATAAAGTCACCTACTTCCGTCTTATTTTGATCAATCTATCCCACATAGTAATTTTTAATAAAAGAAATTGTATTCACAAACTTTGTTAGGATAATTAATTTTAGCAAAATTTTTCTAAGTTATTGTTTATGAGTTTTTTATAAGGATATTGCGACTAATATCAAAGACTTGTCGGACAACAAAATAGATAAGAAACTCACCAATTTTCATAAAAGACATAAATAATATATGTATAGAATGCTTTTGATATAAATCATTTTACACAGCAAATTAATATTATATCAGCAATCTACAATAAAAAAGAGATGTTTCTGTTATATATTGATTTAGTTATAAGTATTTTGACAGTCTCTCTCTACCCCGTATGACAATTAGCTGCGCGGTCTCCCCTATTAAATATTTTATTAATGTAAACGTTAAGTAAATTGTGGTATTAAATTATAATCATTAGCAGAATCATCTCTCAGATAAACTAAAATTCATTCGATTTTTATGATTATCGACATTCAATTGTTCTCTGAATTTTAGATAAAGAATCTGTAGTCAGATTTTCAAAATTTAAAATGACGGATTCAATATGGCTGAAAATTTAAAAAATTCCTTTGATTTCCATGAAAATCGGTAACCGAGAAATCAAAAATAAAATTATTTTCAATTTTATAAGGATATTAATTGCTTATCTGATAATTGTCTTTTCTTTATTTACTTCTATTTTCCTTCTTCATGGTTCTTTCATCTCGTGTAGGTTCCATTCTTTAGTTGATGATGGTGACAAATTGATGCCTCAACAACGTATGACATTTACGTAGACACGTTACAATGAAAATCCTTATCCAAAACTATTCTTGTCCAAAATTTAGGTCAACCAAAAAATTCCTTTTTGGACTCAAATTGTAGGTACACATATCTACTTTCTTTGTAAACTAGTGTAATTTGCAATAGATTTCTTTAATATCTTCAACTTCAACAAGTTAAAAAAATTTATTTAAGAAAATGACTTACTATATGTATAATTCTTTTACATTACGTTATTATAATATTTTATAAGAGAAATTGCAAGTTATACGAAAAGCCTATAGGATTCTCTTTTGGCATATCTTATTAAAAAATTCTTCTTCCGTTGAAACGTTCTTAGCGTTCAACACATTTCTTTGATTGCGTTGCCGCTCCTTTAATTAATCATCGTAATAACGGTGATCTATTGTCTTGCTGTTGCCGGCTTACGAGGTGAACGCTTTGTCCGCTGACATAATTAGTATTAATCTGGAGATCGATAGTCTCAACTACAACTATGATAGAATGCCGCGTGATGTTTATACCGTTCTGGCGTATTTGTATTCGATTGTTATTAATCGTAAACATGAAGGACAAGGCGATGATGACAAACCATGATGACGTTTTGTCTCGCTATGTTCACTTGCGTGTACGTTCGCGGTGCTCGCGGCCAACTGTGGGGCAATTTGAAGTCAATTAGTGTACGTCGAAAATCTGCAGTAACCACGACAGTCGGGTAGACGCGGAGTCAAACTTTGGCACGGTGCCGCACGGTGAGACAGTTTTTCTCTTTCGTGAAGCGGGTGCAGTCCCCACGATAATCCCTCCGCAAATTTTTCTTCCAGTTGTTCTAATTAAAGAAAACAGCGTCGTCCTGTCATCGCGTCCGCAGCAAAAGCGCACACGCGGGAAAAGAGACTTGCTCGAAATCGGGATCGTTTTACCACGATCTGGCAAGCGCTTTTCGCGCGTCGTTATGGGTAACAATCGGAACGCGGTTAATGAAAGGTGCGCCAAGTGCACGTCCGTAGCCGGTGTAATCGGTAGCTACACGTTATTCTTCTCTCGTTATCGCGTGAGCACGCTAGCTGGGACTGCCTGTGAAAATGTATATATCGAGTTGCAGAAGGCGAGAGAGAGAGAGAGAGAGAGGGAGGAAGGGGCGGCTCGCTGGTACTCTTTGGAGATTGTTTCCTTTGTCCTTTTTTTCCTATTAAGTCCCATGCATATTAATCACCTTCATTTACTACTTCTTTCGTAGATACTTTTTGTTTTTCTTCTCAGCTTCCTCTTTCGTTTTCCTCCCTTACTTTGCAGCATCTTCCCGCTCCGCTCTCCGTCTAAAAGACAAGACTTTCTCCGCAACTTTTCCAGTGGATGCAATGGTGAAAAAGATAGTTGTAATTACACAGTGAACGGTGATGTTTCAACAAAAAATTCAAGTGTGTTAATACATGTCAATTTTCATAAAAAAAAAAAAAAGTCTATATAAATTGTATCCGCAAGATATATTTCATCACGTCAGTAGTATAAACGTATATTGCACAGACATATCAGTGCTTCCTATTTGCTTATGAAACACTATGACTACTTAACGATTTTGCAAGAATGAATTTTGTAATTCAAATAAAAAGAGAATAATTTTGACAATTTTTAATTGAGAGAAAATATTCTTATTGAATATATCATATTATATTCAATACAATATAAATTAGGTGTATAAATAAGTACCCGCAGTCAACTTTAAATGATATTAATAAACTTAGAGATTTCTAGATTCAATTACTTTCCGATTAGTTTACTAACCTATATTGTAAAAATTATATATAACAATTCGTAAATAATTAAATTCTTAGTTTAATAAAAATAAATGCTGAAAAGATGCATATATTCGCCATTGCATGCTTTTCTATAATTTTCAATTGTCACTGAAGCAACTAGAATCATTTATGAGATAATATTATGTCGCAAAGAACGTGTCAAGATTAATTTGAAAGATTTAAAAGAGACAATTTTGATGTGACATGCTGCGAAATATTATATTTCGTCTTATGCTGTCTGAAAAAAGTGATAAATTTTAAAGGCAAGTATTTTGATTAAAATATTTGTACGGCTTCTTTTACATTAATATATATTTTTAAGGAAAATTTATAGGAATTTATATACTTAATAAAAGGAAAAAAATCTGAGTGAAGATATTGGAAGAAAAAATATTATAAAGAGATTAAGTATTAGAAAATTCTACAAAAATTCCTCTTACGCGTAAGGATTGATACATATAGCAAGATTCAAAAAAGGATTTTGTTGCATTGAATTATCAACACGGTATCTATCTACAGGCAACGTAGTATTGAAATTTCTCTTCTCTTCTGGAATATCTCGTCTTAGGATATGTTCTGCATTTCCGTTCTCCACGCCCACCGGATGCCAACACCAACAATCTCGAACGCGCGGGCGTATGCCCGAAATATTTTATTCCCTTTGTTAATCCCCGCTATTTCCACGTAGCGGACTCAGTAGTATTTCATTGCGGCGTCCGTTAATGAATGCCAAATTAAATCGGAGAACGTGCTCGGCGGCACGCTGCGAGGAAAAATAAGGAAGCCAAGGGAGAACAGCTACCGGCGAGAGCAGCGGCTCTGCATCGTCGAGTTTTGGACCCGTTATCCCGAATACGTTTCAGGAGAAGAAATGATCGCAAACCGGGCGCGCTGCGCTCGCGCCGTCAGCCGTGGGAAAATCCTCTTGTTTATGTCTCAGAATCGAGTGGTCCCCGGAGGAAGCAGGTACAATGTAATGAGAGAAATTAGGAGTTCCCGCCACGGATTTCCCAAGAAGAAGACAAAGTGAGAAGGGAAATACTGTGAAGGGGCGGGAGACGGAGACGAGACGGAGAGGAGTGTACCTGGGCTAAATTTATTTGCATAGGCCCCCCGAGTCTCTTTCGAGTGGAAATACAACTAATTGGATTCCCCGGCATCACCACGCGCGTACGTGTGTAAGCTTCCTTTTTTTTTGTTTCAACCTCCTCCCCTTTCTCTCTCTTTCCGTCCCTTAAGCGAAAGAAGACCGAGAAAGGACCGCCAAGGAAAGCACATCGACTAATCCAATTCCGTCCGTATGCAACCGGTCCTTCCCGTCTTTCTTTCGTTCCTCTTTATGTCGCTTCGTGCCGTTTCTTCTACACGGGGACCCGCACCTCCGTCGACCCGTCGAGAATTTATTTTTCCGTACGAGAGAGCTCCGTGCTAAACTCTCGAGGCATGTTGGATTTAAGTACGGACAACCGAGGTATGTATGTGTGTGTAGGATGTACAATGTACGTGTGTGTGTGTATATGTCGCCGGTGAAACTATAAAATGCAGAAAAGCGGCGCGAGTATTATCCCGTATTGATTTTTGCATGGTGCCACCCTCCAATCGTTTATCGCACATCGTATGCACGTATGTGCGCATACTTGCCTTGCCGTTGCCAGCGTTCATTCACTATTTGCCAAAATAAACAGAGCGCGAGAAATCCGCACGCCGCGTGTACTGAAACGAAATTTGACTTCCTCTATAATTACACACAAGTCGAAATGGTTTCATTCTTTACGTGGTATAAAATAATACCAACTTTTGAGAGAAAATATTAGGTAATAAATTTAAAAAAATCATTAAAAAAATAATTATATGTATATATTTTACCTTATTTACTTAAGGGGTCAACCAACATTGAATGTCTTCTTCTGCAAAATTTTCATATAAAATCAGTGCAACAAGTCTATTAATTTTTTATTCCCTATATATTATATGTAGTTAAATGTGTAGTAATACGGAATGTGTGTGTAATATGCGAATAAACAATAAATAAGATTATATCATAAAGATTGTTTTTTTTTAATAAAAAAGAAAAGCGACACAATAAATCAATGTGATTTAAAGAATATTTCGCGTCCATAATAAAATAAAAAAATTCAATGTTTTGTATTAAAATGAAAAATTAAAAAGCTAAGTGCTAAATAGATCAACCCTATACAACAAGCGACATCTGTAAATTATATCGTAAAAATTTGTGAAATCTCTATTGCTCCGTGAAATTCAGTGACCGGTGATTGAAAAATCACTACGAAATTTTCTCTGTTACTGAAATACCTTCACTTTATCCGATATCGAGTTTAACAATGGTATGAATACCATTTAAGAATCGCGCTAGTTTTCCTGTTGTTCATTTATCCGCGTTGCCGTGTATCCGGAGGTACAGCGGCATCTCCGAGAGAGATCGCGATGCCGGGCCCGACGTCTATTCAAGGCACGTTAATCATAAAGCATGCTCTAGCTGTACGCCCGGTGAATTCGCGCGTACCTTGTTACTTTAAGTATAAAAATTTCCTAGGAATCGCAGAGGGAGAAAGTAAGAGGGTGAGAGAGAGAGAGAGAGAGAGAGAAAGAGAGAGAGAGAGAGAGAAGGAGAGAATGGCTTTGAAATTTTACAAGGGTTGCCGCGGCAACCGAGTAAGCGTGTAACCGAGTTGTCTATTTGCATGAGCGAGCGGTGCTGTTTCGCCGACTTGCCGCCTGCGATACGAATAAATATACAAAGCGCGCACGACCGATTACATTCCGTCTCGCCAGCCCCCCCTCGCCATTCGTCCTTCGCCGTCGTTTCTCTTCTTCTCGCTGCCTTTGTTTTCAATTCACTTTATACCGTCGTTTTCACGCTGTCGCGCGAGGATTCTTTTAAGTCACTTAGTTTATACCGGGAATCACGATTAATCCGGGCATGGGTGAAGTAGATCAACACCCGCGGAGAACTTTTAACTATCGAGGAACCGTAGCGCAGGAAGGAAAGCGGCAGGAAAGTTTTCATCGAGTTCATCCGGCGAGTTTCGAGAGTCCGAGATATCGTCAAGCCATCAGCTCTCTTTCTCTCTCTCTCTCTCTGAGTCTCTGTCTCCTTTCTCTTTCTTTCCTTTCTTTCAATGCATTCTGCTCTTGTCTTCTTTTCCGATCGACCTTACATTATTTCCACGACTACCGAACGTGGGCTTGCTTTTTACGAGACGCGATCATGAGGATCAAAAGATAGCCCATTACCGAAGAAACAAGTTTCCTCCGGTTTTTTTTTTTTTTCTAACGCGACGAATTTAACCTTTTTTCGTCGTTAAATTTCGACATACTCGTATTTACTTCGAACTGTCTCTTTACTCTGGAAATATGCGTTCTATCGCGCGAAAGGACGAAAGGCAGGTAAACGTTGGACACCAACGATCCGAGTGGTCTCCGATAATCGAAAGACGGTCACACGGGTTCTACGTTTCCGTTTATTCTCTCCTTCAGCGTGCTCTATCGAGGAACTTCCACGGTAGGATGTCAGACGTGGCACACTACCGCGGTGATTTCCGCTCCGCCAAGCATAGGGCACGCCGGAAACGTATTTGCTCTGTCCCATCTTTCGTATCGTTCGTATCGTCGTCGTTGATACTCAGTTTTTTTATGTTATCCTATATTCGATTGTGTAATTTATCTTATTTTCTATAGAAAAGTATTTGTTACAGACAATGAGTGCACTTCCTTTCGTCAATTTTGCGGTATTTCCAAAACATTAGCTCTCAAGGTGTGAGTGACTGAAAACAAAATGTTCTTTTTGAAATTTAATCTCAGGAATACAAACCGCAACAAATTACCATATTTATTCACACTTTAAGTAAATTTTAATTTAAAGGTAGACGTTAATTTAAAATTTAATTATTTAATTTAATTATTAAAATAGATATGTGATAGTGATTAGATAGATATGTAGAACGATTAGAAGGAACGATTAGGGGTGTGTTGTAGTATTTGTAGATAAGAGAAAATCGATTAGAAATTTTTAAAGAATCCGCTGTTCAACACTTGACTGACGATACGTAAGTCTCACTTGAAGCCCAACGAGTATTCGTTAGTTTTTAAAGGTTGTACATCCTTTACATTGTACACTCAGAGAAAAACATAGTATGATAGTAGCTAAATATAAAATTATAAAAGTGACATCTGTACAAGTTTTATATGAGGAATTAATACACATAGTTAAAAATTTATTTATACTGTAATATTACTGCATGTATATTACTGTAACCAATAACAAAATAACTATAAAATAATTTATTCAGCTATATATTATACATACATTACTTCTACATATAAAATTTGAATAATTGTTTCTTTTGTAGTTGCTATCATTATATCCTTTTCAGAATTCTAAAATGCAAATTAGAAGAAAATAATCTAATTATCATAAATCGGTTTTAAAAGATTCTGGATATTTTTCTGAGTTTAAAATGTATAGTCAGAAAATACAAAATTTTAAAATAATTAAATAAAAATGCAATAATTAACAAAATTAAGCTATACATTAAAAGTGTTTAAAAAAATTTAAGAATATTAATGTAATTGACACATTAATAATAAAAAGTATAATAAAGAAATACAAATATTTGAATACATATTTTAATGTATTCTTATTATACAGTTCTTTTGTAGTAGATAGTAGTGTTCTTGGATTAAACCGGCGCGCAAACTCAAAATATGAATTTAAGATTTCAAAATAAAAATTTTCTTCTAAAAATTTGCTCACAAACGTTTTAAAAGATGTTAATTTTTTATATTACAGAAATATAGGAATGAATAATCTACGATAAGTTTATTCCTTTTACAAGTTTATAATAATCAAAATGTAATATGGATAATTATTTAAAATAATCCCTCCCTACCTTTCATCTAAAATTTTTTAAATGTATTCGTTGGATGCTTTTTTACTCAAAACGAAAGAATCTAGAAAAATGGTCAGCCTCGTGAATCTCTCTCAGTATCCGAAAAATCAGAATTCTGGATTCAGTAATAACTACACGAATCCATATTTTCCAATTTCAATTCAACGGGAATTAAAATAGATAAAAATAAATTCGTGTAGTCATTGCTGAATCCAAAATTCTTATTTTTCGGGTGCATTATTAAGCGTTATAGTTCGAAACTTTGGAGGTTAATTAAGATAGCTATCATCCTGACTCGATACAGCGCTATGTATACGTTCTGCTTTAATTACACAAATTCTCTGTTGTGTAAATACAAATTCTGCTTTAAAATCGAAAATTCATTGCTAATATAGAGAGCAATGAATTATTATTTTTAAAGTAGTGAATTTGTGTTTTTTAAAGCAAATTTGTATTTTTAAAGCATTGAATTTGTGTTTAAGCAGTGAATTTGTGCTTTTAAAGCAATGAATTTGTGTTTACAAAATAGAGAATTTGTATAATCAGTATAATTAAAGCAGAATGTCTATACATAGCGGTGTATCAAGTTGGAATGACAGAACCTTGTCGATTGTGTATCTTGAAATGAGATGAAAATTGCAAAAGAGAGCAAATCCATTAAGTGTCAATTAAATCATAATATATTCTAGTAAATTTGCTCATTTTGGTAATTTTTACCTTATTTTAAAACGTATAATCGACCTTATAACAGCTTATAATCTCTAAGGCTGGGTCCACCACTTCGATTGAAGAGACTCTAAACCGTAAAGCCGTAAGAAATTGACCAATCACAGTAGATTATTTTTCTCGCATTCAACTATGATTGGTCAATTTCTTATGGCTTTACGGCTGTACGGCTGTACGGTTAAAGCGAGGTTGTGGAAACAGGTCTCAAACTTTAACGCTTAATAACTCGATTCACGAGATTCAATTCGATTCTCGATTCAACTGTCGCGTTTTTCTGCCAGATTCTTTCGTTTTGAGTAAAAACACGTCGAATGAATACATTTTTATTAAGATTTTAGGTAAGAGGGATGGGATTATACTAAATAATTACCGTAATATGTAATTATTAAACGTTTTATTTAAAAATTACGGCCTCTTCACTCTTGAGATAAACATTGCATCTTTCGATGAGAGAATAAGTTGCTGTCGTAACTTTGTAACTACGCTTGTAGTAAATAATTGAAATAATTAATAAATAAATCAGTCAAAATAAGCTAATATCAGCTAATATCATTCAAAACGTCTTGATGATATTAATGAAAATGCTGAAACCAACTGCAAAATACAAATAATTTGATTGAACAGTTTAATTCAGCAAAATAATCATATTTTTTGCAATTTTAGGTCAATTAAAATTGTTGACCTAAAATAAATAAGTAAATCAAAATATACTTTTACACGATTGTTTGATCAGTATGTATTTAAAATTTGATATAATTCTTAACAAATAAATGCTATAAAACACATATTTACATATAATACGATTTTACATAAGAATTAATATTAAAAACTTAAATAACTTTTATGTCAGTAAGAGAATCATACTAAAGTTTTACACAAATATTGAGACGTAATAATAAAACAATCTATGAAATTTTTATATTTTTGATAATGTTTTGGAATGTGATCCATACATTCTTAATGAGCGCACTTCAGATATTTTTTGTTTTTAAACAAACAAAACTAAAAGATATATTTTGACATTTTTTTATTCCTATATATAGTATTAGTAATTTAAAAACTTTCTTAAATGAAGTGTTTGCGAGCAAACTTCTAGATGAAAATTTTATTTGTTCGTAAGATTAACGATTTTTCCTATATCTGAAGATATCCATGTATTCGAAAATACGGATAATGTTATTTTGTTCTTATATTCAAATACTTGGATATAGAATATTCTTATGCGGAATCAAGATTCGAATATTCCGATCAGTTCTAATCTTTCGAATTTATTATCTCATAGATCTGATTTTTATTTTGAATCAAATCCTGAATTTTGCTCGTACATGTGTTAATAAAAAATTGGGTGTTATCCCCTGCTCCTTTTAGATCTTTACTCTCTCATCTCCTTCCCTCCCTATCTCCTCCTCCCTTTTCTTCTTTCTTTTTACTTTTTTCTTCTTTCTTTTCAATTTGTTTTCGAGAACACGTACAAAAATCGTTTTTTTATGTTATTGTAACTTTTGTTGTTTATTGTATTAACTTTTTCTTGTTACAATTGTATTATCCATTTACTGTATTTATAATTCGGATTCTGTACTTTTTTTATGTTCATTATCTGCTCTTTAGAGGGCTTGCCCTAAAGCTATAGGTTTAAAAAATAAAAAAACCGAATTTTTTTCCGCAAATTTTTTCAGTTTTTTCCCCAAGAGTAAAAAAATTCGTTTGAAAATTTACACGTGTTTGTAACACCTGCAATATTTATTTCTCGGTTCTTTCTGTAAAGAAAATAATTGCCTATGAAGTACAGCAGACAGCGAAATAATTTGGAAGTTAACAGAAATTTTAAAATTATATTAGAGATTGAGATCGCGTAGTGTATTCTATTAAATATATAAAACATGTGAAACATAGGCTGCATTCAGCAGAAAAAGCAACTTTGTAACTATTATAAAATGTTTGAATATGATTAGTTTATACATTTAGATCCAATAAAGAACTAAGTATAAGATCAATCATATTAAAAAATATTGCAACAAAACTACTTTCTCTGTTAAACGCAATCATATAATATATTTTACACATAATTGAATATGCTTGATTTAAATACACTATGCGATCCCAATCTTTTACATAATTTCAAAATTTCTAAGTTAATTTATCCAAGTTATCCCTCTGTACTCTACTTAACTGAAATTAAATTAAGTTAATCTATTATATCCCAGACAGCACAAAAGTTTAAGAAATGTAAATACATTTAAGTATAATAAGGGAAACTATAAAAGTAGAAACACTAAGAATTTTAATAAAAATATTATAAGATTAGATAATTTCCTGGTCCACATTAATTTGATGAAGGAACACTAAAAGTTAATTATTATGTCATTTAGATAGCAAAAACAGCAATTTAAAAAAAATCAAGTTTTCAAAAAATTTTCCGGTTTTTTCTCAGCAATTTGAAAAAAGCGGTTTTTTAAAACTATTCCTAGAGCAGCAATAAACTCTCTCTCTCTCTCTCCCCCCCCCTCTCTCTCTCTCTTCGTTCTGACACTCTTTATCTTGCTCTTTCACCTTCTCACTTTCTCGTTCCCTTGTGTTTTCTCTCGTCCTTTTTCATCTTTTCTCTCTCTGTTTCTTGTCCTTCCTCATTCTTTCTTCTTCTCGCCCTGTCACTTTTACTTTCATTCATTCTCTCTCTCTCTCTCTCTCTCTCTCTCTCTCTCTCTCCTCTCTTATTTCATTTCAAAACTGTGAATTTGTTCCGTTTGCGCTTACAGTGCTTATAAATATCGTTTGTTCTGGTTTAATATTTGATAAACAACAAGGATATACTGATGGTTTCAACGTGCGAACGTGAAAATGGAACGCACTCTATTTTCTACTTATGTCAGATGCGATAGAGTCGGAAAGATAGGGGGGGGGGGGAAAGTGTAGCTCTTGTTCTGAGAGTGACTATTGTGGTAGATTTAAGTATTTAATAAGTGTGTGGCTGAAATCTCTTTAAATTCATTTTTTAAAGTACTATTGGTGACTGTTTACAGGCCTCCTCCTCATTATATTAAACTTTTTTTAAAAACTTATTTGTTTTATCAGATATTCAAAAATTATAATATATATGACAAAATTATATATTTCCTTTAATTTAATTGTACTATCGGTTAATGTATATAGGCTATTGCCTGGAGCTGAAAAATGACTGTTATTTGGAACCAATTCTTTAGTGTAATTTAATTGATTTATATGATCATTCGACGTGTAAATACATTTTAAAAATGCTATTAAATTAAGTGGCGTGTTATTAATAAAATTGGTGATATTAATAAAACGTGTTTTTTTTGTTATTTTTAATATAACTGGAAAACGACGCAAAATATGCGAAAAAACCTTAAGAGAAATTTTTCGTAGAAGTTAATTCGTTCATTTCTATTAGGTATGTAAAAAATATTTTCGATTTCACAAACTCAAAATAGAAAAAAAACAAAAGTAAAAAATAGCAAAAATTTGCAAAAATTTTCAATTTTTAATGCATAACTTTTTTTTATCAGTTGAAACGCTCTTATGGTTATTGGAGAAAAAAGTAGACATTGTGCAATGAAAAAAAGGAGAGTTTAAACAAAAGCTTTTGATTAATGGTGACCGAGATATCACGCAAGTTGGACATTTTCAGTCGGTTTTCCAATATTTTTATTATATCGCGAAAACGGCGCAAAATAAAAAAAAAAAACTGCAAGAGAATCTTTTTGTAGAAAATTAAATTTTTTATTGATTAGATTAATAGAAAAAAATTTTTCGACATTATAAACCAAAATAAAAGAAGAAAACGTAAGAAAACATGAATTGATTCGTTTTTATTTTTCTTGATTTTCCTTTTCTTGAGTCATATTTTATTAATCTGAATTATAACATAAGAGAAGCAGTATCAGGGTTAGCATGCGAGTAATTGCTGTATATCGTTCCGTTTATGGTAGTCTGGTTAGTAAGTATGTCAGCTGTATAGAGAGCAGATATAATATTGGGCTCAGTATACTACCCTGGAAAACTCACGTCTGGATTGGATACAGAGTGTGCACTTCATCGTTGACTCTTACTAAGAATTGGCGATCGTTTAAGTATGATGTTAGAATGTGAAAATAAGCTTCAGGAAGACTTGTCCTAATTTTAAACTATAACCCATTATACCACACCCAATAAAATGCCTGGAATATGTCAAGGAAAGCGCAGGAGCAATAAATTTTTGTTTTAAAGGACTGGAGGATTTAATCAACAAGTCTCTATATTTGATCGATTGTCCTATGTTTTTGTCTAAAACTAAATTGATGGTTGGAAATGAGATCTCTATCTTTAATTATGGGCGAAAATCTTACTAGGAGATTTAAATTCCTATTTCTCCTATACCATGTTTCTCTTTTACTATACTTTACTAGAAAATTAAATTAATATTTTTGTCGCTGACTTCCAGATAGCACTTTGGATCGCTGTATGAAAGTTTTCTACTGCATTTGGCATATTCTCGTTGGTCTTTAGCACTGGTCTGAGGACAAACAGGTTTTACTTTTAATATAATTATTGTTTATACTTTAGTTACACACAAAAATCAATGAAGTCTGAAGTATTTCTCCTGTCTGAAGGCCAATAGGTCAGATGGCCTGAAGATACGGTGTTGAGCCGGAGGGTCTCTATTGACCCAAGAAGTTCATGGCCTTTAGATGAGAAGAATCTTGAGTTTTGCGTTATAATCGCCTCTGGCGATTTGTCCAGAGTTTTGAAGAAATATGTGAAAAGTTAGTTTTTTATTATATGTTTGAATAAATAATATACAACCGTAATGGTTGTTGGACTAATACAGTCATTTACTATAATATTGACCCTTTTTTTACATCTTTAAATCGCATAGTATGCATATCACATTGGTGCGAACTAAATATTTGATAAGTATTTATTTACACTGATTTATCACAGAACAAATTAAATTAGGTAACATGACATTTTTACTACTCTTCAATATATAAAACTTTTAATTCTAATTGTAACCTGAACTTAATAGCAGTGGTAAATTTAATGAACAGATAAACTAACATTTACACCCATGTGAAGCTGGCCCCCCAATATTAAAAAATCGATTTTTTTTTCATGCATTCATTTGCTCATCGTTTGCTCACGAATGCTCAGTTAGAATTTTCGTTTATTCACCCTTAGTTCAAAAGATATACGAAAATTATGTTTGGGGAACCAACTTCACATTAGCACCCCAATATTAAAAAATCGATGTTTCTCTTGTTGCATTCGTTTGCTCATCGTTTGCTCACAAATGCTCAGTTGAAATTTTCGTTTGCTCACCCTTAGTTCAAAAGATACAAGAAAAGTTTTGGTATCGAATTAAAAAATCTATTTTTTACTTCATGCATTCGTTTGTTCACAAATCTTTTGAACTAAGGATGAGCAAACAAAAATGCCAACTGAGCATTCGTGAGCAAACGAATGCATGAAGAAAAAAATCGATTTTTTAATATTGGGGGCTAGTGTGAAGTTGGCCTCCCAAAACATAATTTTCGTATATCTTTTGAACTAAGGGTGAGCAAACAAAAATTCCAACTGAGCATTTGTGAACAAACGATAAGCAAACGAATGCATGAAGAAAAAAAATCGATTTTTTATTATTGGGGGGCCAGCTTCACACGGGTAACATTCACTATAACTAAATATTTATAGCGCGCTGGGATTTTTTTATATCATTTGATATGCGTATCAGCTTGATCTGATACTCGAGATTCGGAAGTACCAAACCAGAGCGCACCGAAGTAATTTCCTAGCGTTTATACCAAGCGTACCAAGTGATTTGGTACGTGTATGTAGTCGCGAATACAATAGTATGAGTGTGCCTGTGTGTACGCGTGTACGTCTAATAAGCGGTGACGCCTGTGATAAAGGATCCGTCCGTACGATACTGTACACAGACGAATGGCGCGGCCGGTTCGCGGTGCGCAAGACCGGACGCAATAACGGACGATTCTCGAAGCGCGATCGAGCTTGTAGTCGGATGACTCTGATTCGCGAAGCGCGGTCTCACGGTGGGACGTGAATACGATTACGTGTATCGATACAGTGGCGAAACTGCTCCTGTACTGAGAATAAGCGGCAACAACTACCAAGAATACTCGGTAGAGACGGAGAACATACCAACCCTGTTTTCTTACCGGAGCCGTTAAAACAAGATGCGACCGGTAATCGACAAGAATGCTTGATCGGGACAAAGAACACTATCCTGTGTTTTATTCCGCAGCGAATCGAATCAGGCTAGCTTACTAATTGCTAAGGTCCAATTTCACAACTCACAGTTAACTCTTAATCGAGGTTCAATTTATTTCTCATCTCTTTCCAATTTTAGAATTAGAAAGAGATAAAGATTAAGTAAAATCTTAACAGTTAACCGCGAATTGTGAAACTGTGCCTAAGAATGCTCAGCGGAGGGAGAGTACACTCTACCTTCTTTTCGCGCTATTTGCTGTCGCTAAGATCTGGATTTTGATTCTGAAGTATCAGATTGTTCGAAATTAAGATCAGAATCAGAGTAGGTTACTAGTGATCGCGTACGTTTTATATCGTAATGTCAGGTTGCGTTGTTATTTTTCGGCTTAATTTTCTTAAAAAGATTCAGGCGTACCGCGTCCTTATCACCGTGGATTTCTCTTAGTGACTGTAACTGGTCGGTCGAGGACGATACACATTTGGAGATGTATCATTACCACTTCTTCATCTTCTTTCTACCCACGTTAGGTCGTCTTCCAGTCACATCACACTCCCTTTCCGTTTCTTTTTATATTCATCTCCCTCCACTTTTCCTTTTCATTTCCCAATTTTACTACTACCATATCATCCCATTCTCTTTCTCTTACCTCCATTCTCCTCACATACTCCATTTTAACTTCAATCCCTATTTTTCTTTCCGTTTCCTCTATCTCCTTCCTTATAATGTCCCTCTCCTCTCTTATCTCTTTTAGCATTATATTTCTTCTTCCTTCCTTTGTCTCTCTCTCTCTCTCTCTTTCTGTTCCCATCCTTTCTATTCTTCTTATTCTCATTGCTAAATCCTCTATAATCTTCTCTTCTATGTTCCTTCCATCTCCCCCACCCCTACTTCTTTACCTTTCTTTATCTCCCTTGCTCCCGTCCCCATTTTATTTTCTTCAACTCCCTTTTCATCTCCTCTATTCTTCCCTTGATCTCCTTCCTTTCCTTCTCAAATATTTCCTCTTTTTCGATTGTTTTTTTATTTTATCAGTTTCTCTTTTCAGCGCTTCGTTCTGCTATCTCCCTTTCTTCTTCTCTCATTTTCTCCTTTAGTGCTGTAAACTATCCCCTTTACTCTATTACTTCTCCTTCCTTCTTTGCTCTCTCTTCTTCCTTTTTCACTGGTAATTTCATCACATTAGATTACTCCTTTTAAAGGCCGATGCCTTTTCTTCTCCTTTTTCATCATCTAACACGCTTTTTTCTAATTCGTTTAATTCTCACACGCTTCTGCTCCTACCTCTATTTAGTTTCTCTATTCTATTTATCATCTATACTTTATTTGCTTCATGCTCTTGTCACCCTTTCTTTAGTAGTTTCTCTAGTTAATCTCCCTAGACCGAGTTTGAGAAAACCGTACTCGCGATCGCGCGTCTTCTCTCTTTTTATTCCTTTCCCTTTTAACCTATTTCTTCTATCCTGTCTTCTTTTCTTTTCTCCAATCCCTTATCTTTTTATATTCCCTCCAATTACACACATCCCTGTCACCTTTCACAACTACTCACCTCTCTCTCCACATACACTCTCATTCCGCTCTCTCTCTCTCTCTCTCTCTCTCTCTCTTTCCTCACTTAGTCACACACTTTTACAATTCCTTACAAAATTACACGTCTCTATACGCTATACGCGAAACCGGAAATCTAAAAAGTTTATGTAAAAATTTTTATTTTAAATATTTATTGTTTGAGATTATAATTTTAAATATGACTATTTATAGATTACGTTTCGATGGCCATCTGTCCATGATTTGCGCGTACGGTAATATTAGGGTGCGCTCGTTTTTGCGCTCATAGCGCTTGTAAGCATTATTTGTTTAATATTTAGGCAAGAATAAAATGATGTTTACAGTATATAATATATATGAAAGTAAAAAGCAAGCACACCCTTAGTGAGCGCGTATAAGCACTGATTTCAGCATACTCATTAATTCGAGTTCTACAAATGAAGTCGTAGCGGTTGTCGGGTCAAGAGTAAAAAAAATTAACCAAGTAAAACCGATCTATCTACATACATAGCATTACTTGTGTAACGTATTCCCGGTTGTAAGACGCAAAGCCCGATCCACATAGGTAAAACTGGTTCAATATTAGTCGCATTGCAGTTTCGCAAGCGTTGCGGTTCAATAAACATTAAACTAGCTTGACTCTGATTGTTTGCGACACTAAGATACAACTAATAGAACTAACTTAAGATATTGATATGAGTCACAGGTCGCAAGTTTGCTGCATCAGCCAATCTGATGTGTCAATTTTTAAAGTGACGCTTCGAGATTAGGCTGGATATGTAGATCGGGCGAAAGTTAAACTTCATTTACATAAGTACTTAACACAGTTCGCAAACGCGGATGCAACGTATCACACATTTGCACCTCGCAAATCAAGTTTATCTACATTGAAAGTAGGACAGAACGCAACCACAATCGTGACAGATTACCTAATCTAAATGTGATAATAAGTTTTTCTATGTTTTGTACACACATGTGGTGTAGTATATGTTATGTGAACAAATGTATAAAAATTGAGATATACACAGTTTATTCATTAACTTTTTCTAACCTTTAATATCCATTTATTTGGAGATCATCAAATGTACCTAATATTATTTTCAGGTTTTATTTTGCTAGTTTCTCAGTCATCATAGTTGCTGTATATATAGAAAATTACAGTTGATTCAAATCGTCGCGTGTCAATTTGCGAACATATATCTGAAGAACGTCACTTGCATCCTCAATTGTGAATTGCATTTTGCGTGTCGCAACTTATATAGACAGATCTTTAAAGGTCTCATCTAACTTCAATACATTTTGCGTTCTCCATTCAGAGACTTAAAATTAGGTTAGATTCTAATTTTGCTATTGCGTTCTACGTGCTATATAAATCCAGCTTATCTACATACAGCAATTGTCTAAACATAGTCTGTAGTTGACCGTGTATTCAAATTATATTTCAGAAATTATTATTTAAAATAAAAACTTATAAATAACTTTTTTTGAAAACTTTTTTGCTTATAATAGTAATTTGTATTACAAGTTTTGCGATACCTTGTATACTACAGATTTTCGGTATTGGCCGTAATTATCACAATGTAGCCTAAAATATAAAATACAAAACATATTCTTCAATATCTAAAGGTAAAAATGTTTATCCTCAAATCACATCTGAACAAACCATGAAAAATCATTAGTTAGGTCTTTAAAGAAAAAGAAATAACAATCGTTTATCCGAAAAGTCATGGGAAATTACTAAAATGGTTTAATTAAACTTAATGATTTTTAGTTTTTGACTGTATTTTGTGGTACTTTTATTAGATAAAATTATCGAAGAGTTATTAAGTTGATCACATTAAAGAATCAGAGAATTTTTAATTTGTAATTAAAATTTGTAATGAAAAAATCTGTATACAGAATATATGATAAAAAAATATGAAAATCCTGAAAATTCTTGAAAAATGTAAAAGATACAGAAAAATATTTTAAATGTAACTGAAATGGTTTCGAGGAGGACGTACTTCGGTCATGTTGTTTACTTGTTAGATGGAGATGGCAAAAAGATACGAAAGTCACTTCCACTTTTCTAAATGAAATTATAAATACAATAAAGGAGACTAATTAATTGATAAAGAAAATACATTATATTATACTTAAAAAAACATTGATAAAATAGATAATTTTTTAAATAAGCAACCATGTGTGTATTTTTTATACTGATTGATTTATCTTTCTATTCTGTCCATAAAAGCATTATATAGTACAATTTTCAAGAAATTAAATAATTTTCGAGATATTTAATATTTTATGTCAATATGTGAGCCAGAATAAAGTATAAAATATCTCATAAAATGTTGATTTTTTTAACCAAATAAATACCGATGAGAACATGCCGTAACGGTCAAACTAGATCTTGGATGCTTCTATATAATTGCGTGTGAATTTATATACTACGTTTGTAGATTCTTAATTGCATGCCGAATTTTTTTTTCGGACTTGAAACGCAACACCACTAAACTACCACAGTAATATCACGAGTTAAATTGACTAACAATTTAACAATTTTTGATGCTCTTTGCGCATCTTTAGATCGATCTTAATAATGTTGAATGACTAAAATCGAGTTTTATAATAAAATTATTTTTAAAAATTTTATTCGCTCCCTCCCATATTGAATCCATCATTTTGCATTTTTTATTTTTGTCTTTAGATTCGAATGAATAAGCATTACCAAATTATCCCCATAAGCTACATAAGTTTCATACAAATTGAACGAGCAGTTTGCAAGATGAAAGAGGGTGATTTCAAACGGGGTCCACAGTCCACGAAGGGCTAAGAAACAAATTCGCTGGTGCGCAAAAGATTGAGAGAAAGTCAAAGGCGCATCCTTCTTCAACATATAATACCGTTACACGTTACGCGCACGCGAGAGTGCCACGTCCCGCAGCATCGGTCGATCGATCACTCGGCCGATCAATCTCCGTCGCTAACTGTATCAATCCGCTCCTCGCCCTCACTTTTCCCCAGTTGCAACGGTTCACCCCTCGAAAGCTGCATAATGTTCCAGTTCGGTAGCTGCATAATTGATTCGTCATGGCGCGGTCTGGCTCATAGCTTGACTCTCGTGTCTTCCGCCCACGCGTCCATTTCCGTCCGTCTTGCCACTTTGGGATTAATCATCCGAGGAACGCGCTCGTAAAATCGACCGTGTCGACATCATCACATCACGTTTCTCGACCAATATAACAAATATGTCTACGTGTAAAACGTCCGGATGTGTGAGTATCTGACATTATATTTCTCGAGAAGATCAGATGAAAAACCGAGAATATCTCACATACGCGTAAAAATTCATAACGATTAAAGCACGAAAATGGTATATTTTACAACATTTTACAACATTTCCGCGAAGTTTTAATTCAAATACTCCGTTTTAATATTTTACAATTTTTACATCATACACATTCTTATGGCGTTAATTAATTTTTATTGAAAGCACGAAAACAATATAATCTTGAAGTTAATAATTAAAAATTTATATTATTTTAATCGATAAACATTTAAATTTTCCATGACTTCAGTAATACAATAATGATTTGTAATGCGAAGCTATTTACGAAATTCTGTCGCAGCTCTTTTACAAAGATTAAAAATAAATTAATTAAATTAGTTATCAATTAATATCATAATTCATAGATCTCAAGACTATATTATTTAATCTTATGCAAAAAAGCAATTCAATTATTATTATTATTATTGTTACATACGATAAGTATGAAAATTGAAATATCGCGGGCCCAGTAGTCGCGTCGTTAGCGGTAATATAAATTACGGTTAAGGTTTGCAAACTAAAACTCGTTTTGCCGAGGCAGTTATAATTTATCGAGACACAAACTATTTTCTAACTATCCCCACAATTCAATAAACTCTAAGAGTAACGTTGTCAGTGTGCACGCGGTGACCAGAAACTGAGCTAAAATTCCGTCACAATTCCTCGATACCTTTAACGTCAACGTTACGCGCGAACATTTTTCACTCGCGATAAGACACAATTGAATTGATTTTATTACCGTTATCCGTCGAACACATAATCGATATCACTTATATACATACAATAACGTAACAGAAGTCTGACAACGAAATTTATTAATATTAATTTGTTAATATATTAATAATTATTATTTGTATTATAAATTATTAGATAAAATTTAATTATACAAAACCATAAGAGCTAATTTCTTCGTAGATTTGATGTACTCACTTACGACTAATCAAGACAATAAACAATGAACTAAGATACTCCGAAAAGTAATTAAAAGCTAAATTTAAAATATTTATGCGAAATCGTAAATTATAAAAAATATACATCTGAAAGTACTTGTTTTTAGAATTTTATATGGATAGAATTTTATATGTATTTCGTTAATTTTTGAACAAAAAGTAAAAAATGTTTAGAATTAATATCCTCAACTTACTTTTAAATAAACTCATAAATTAACTTACTTTCAAAAACGTTTTATCTGATTTCTCAAATTTCATAGTTTATAAATGACTCGATATATGATCTTTTTACCTATATAGATGAAAGAAACAAAATATTATAAGCGTTAAAGGTTGAAATATGTATGTGATCATACCATTTAAATATTAAACATTAATTCTGTAGTATATTGATAGATATGTATATCCCAGACAGTAGTAATATTTAAAATGTATTTAAAATGTACATATTGGGCGTTTTGGACATACATTAAAAACATCCAGATTAGACCCATGGATATTTTAAAAACATTTTAAAAACATCCAGTGTTATGTAATGTTTTGGACTTCTTAAAAACGTTTATTTTAGGATGCACTGGACTAAATTAATATATTAAACAAATTTTAGACCACAATCTATAAGCAAAAGATTCATAACTCTTATCATTGCGAGCAGCAAGCTATTGCTGTTTGACGCTTGCCGTTTGCTACGTGCTGTCTGAATTAAGCTTTAATTTGGTAAATTTTCGCATTATCGGAGGTAACAAAAGTAAAACTTCTAGTGCTATCTTAAAAAAATGTTCACTTGATAAATCAGCGAAAGAAACACGTCGCGAGCAGACTAAGAAATTTTTTTGCATAAGATGAACATTTTTTAAATGTAAACGTACTTTACGTTGAATAACATATATTTTTAAAACATTCGTACTAAGTCCATGGACGTTTGGACCAAATTGAAACCAAATCTGGATGTTCTCTATTCAATGAATGTTCTGTGCTGTCTGGGATATGACACACTTATATCCTTGGTTCCACAAGACTCTACGGCTTTCTTGAAAAAAGAATGATACTATTTTGTATTCTAGGATGTTCGTTTCAAAACTGCAAACTTGCCTCTTTGTTATTTCTTGTTTATTATTAAATCCTTTATTAAATATACATTTTAATAAATGCATTTAAACATCTCGATAACTAAATGAAAAGGAGAGGAAGAGAAAGAGAAAGAGAAAAAGATAGATTGAAATTTGTTTTTTCAAATTGTAAGTATGGTTTTAAAGGAAAAACGTTTCAATTTAAAAAATTTGATCTTTTTGATAAAAGTGTCACAAGATAAAATAGAATTTAACTTCATTTCTTTAATTTATGAAGCTCAGTGACTAAACCAGTAAGGTTGATAAAAAGATAATAATTGGAAATATTATAGAACTGGAGCATAGAAAAATATTTGACATAAAAAGCACATTTAAAAAATTAATTTTGAGAAACTGACTGTTATAAACAAATTATTATTAAATATAGAGTATAGAAGGAAACTGATTACGCCAATCGATTTTTCAGGACAAATTATAAAAAGAATACACACGTATACAAGTAATATTTTTCTTCTGTTTTATTCTCCGATTATACAAAAATATAAAAACAAAAATTATAATTACTGGAATTCATTCCAGTTCATGGCTACATCAGGAAGATTAATAACAAAACAACAAATAAAAAAACTTATTTGTTTTCCTTTTGTAATAATTTTTCTTACCAATTTACTGGCGTAACTAGTTTCTTTTTAATAATTTTAGTTAAACAGTCAATATTTAATAATTCGTTTATAACAGTCTGTTGACAAAATTAATTTTTAAAATGTGCCTTTTATGTCGTATTTGAAGTCAGCAACTTTAAAAATCTCTTTGTAAACATTTTCACATATTCATACAAAGCTTTGAGTTTTATAATTTTGACACAATATGATGAATATAAAGCACAGTTTTTTTATCATTATTAATTAAAAAAATATAAGTGTTCCCATTTGACACTATTGATATTTACAGTGAAATTAAATATTTTTAAATGTGTGTGCGTGTGTGTGTGTGTGTGTGTGTGTGTGTTAGTTGCATGCGCAAGAAAAACATTTAAAAAATATTAAATATTCTCTGAAAAAATATATATTTAAATGTAATTTTTTAATGAAAAGTACAACCAAAAGCAATCCATAAAAAATATTCAAAATTATACAAATTTAAAATACTTTGTAGCAAAAACAAAATTACTTTGTTTACAACACAGTTTCTTGTAATATATTTTAATTCAACGATCATCATATAAGGAAATATTTTAATATAAACATAAAAAATGTCGAGAATAATTAGGAAATATCAAGTTCGAAAGATTGATAAAATTAAGTGTATTAAATAATTTCTATTATATAAGGATTATATAAAGAGAACGGTGAGATATATACATTATGTAGGTAAATCAAAGCAATCGAAGAAGAAGATTGATAAAAAAATCAGAAAGAATACGCTCTTAACGTGTTTCGTTATAAATTGCTTTATATATTTATCTATATATATAATACTTTCTACGTGTTAATTGAGGTTAACGATTTCGTTAGTGCAGTTTTAATTAACGCTGCTGCATCTCTGACGGTCGATCATAAGTTCCTCAAAGTTTGTAAATACATTAGAGTCTGAAGCGCGCGCGTTTAATTGAATTAATTAAATCTCCGATCTACTATTCCCCTCTCGATAGGCGACATTTCACTTTTTCTCTGTTTATTTTATTTCACGTTCGCTGCTTCCATTTCGTTGCAGGATCAAATTAAAGTTACTTAAGATGAAGCTCCGCTTGTTAAGAGGTGAAGGACCGCTTGATCAAATCGGATAGTGCAATCAAAAGATAAGCTACTTATTTACCCGTTTTACCTAGCCAACCGGTACAAATCATAATTCGGATATCGAGCTTTTCGGATGTCGCGGAAAGTGGCGTTGGTATAATTTATATCTCAAGTGTATACAGGAAAGAAACAAAGAGAAAAGAAGAAAGGGAGAAATAAAAAAAGAAAGGAAAGAGAAAAAGAGAGCGTAGGAGGGAGAGAGAGAATATATACATATATATATATCACGAATGTATATCGTCTATGTGACGTTGGATACATTTTTACATTTTATTTTTTTTTTTCCAACTATTCGAATAGTGTGTCGAATGAACGATCGTATCGTTTGGGTTGGTTTGTCAATGGGGTGCACCGGAGATACTTTTAACTTCATATACAGAGAAATATATGTATATACATTGATAGATGTATGTACATCGGCCGGCTACCATCACAGCTCCCGTGAGCGTTGCATTCTCTTTGACCGCAGTTGAATTTGACCGACTCCGATACATAGGGTGCGAGAAAAGCTCTCCAAACGGAATGCTTTAAAGCTCGTACCCCCTTGTGAAGCTGCGAGAAGCATCGCTACCATTGTTATCGGAGCGACTGTACACAAAGTAGTAAGGTTCTAATATCTTTTTCCTTTTCGCTTCGATCCTCTCCCGACTATCTCTTTTCTCATCCCTACTCTCGTTTTCTTCATGTTCCCCACATTTTTCTTCTCGACTGTTTCTACTGTCTTTCTGCCTCTTCTATCGCTTTCTGCGAGACAGTAAAAATATCACACCATGTTTATAATTTCAGCTTTCCTAGAATGCAACGCATTCTCATCCTAACCGAGCATCTTCTATTTTATCGTTACCACCTTACCAAATCCAACTTTCTTATTTTCCCCTTTTTATTCCACCGTCCCTATGCTTCAGTAGTCTTCGCTATCTCTCACGTTTCCCTTTCATTTTGTTTTTCTTACATTTGTTTTTTTATCCCGTTACCGACCTTTCCACTAATTTCTCGTCGGTTCACTTTCTTCGCGGAGCAACGCGACCTTTTTAATCGCGTTGCTTTTCGTATTCGCAGATCCACCGTCGTTCCATCTTATTCCGCGATAGCTCCGCTATTTTAGTTCCTCCGACTTTCTCACTCTACACGCTTCCTCTTTCCGTATCCGCTACTTTCTACTCTTACTCAATCTCACCCTCTCCAACCGCTTGGCGAGTTATACCCCGTAAACCGTGGTACTTTGTTGGTCACGGTGTGCAGTCTCACGGAGGACCAGACGAAGCGTGACCCTACCTACCACCCTTCTACGTACTAACCTACCTATCTACTTTACTTTGCCCTATTCTACCCTATTCCTATCTACCTATCCTCTTATCTCAAGCCATCGTATGTCCTCGCAGAAAACGCATACGTGGGAAGCACGTCGTGAGTATACGGGTACTGAAAGAAAGGTACAAAGTTGCGTTATTATTACGGTACGTATACATATATCCTCTCGGATTAAACATTATGCGACAACCACTTTTGCGCACCATTTACAAACTTCGTTCGCTTTCTGTATTAATAGATATTATTAATGTTTCAAACGAGCAAACATTAATCGCAATTGGAAGATCAACGAAATTATGACTAAGCGGATTACAAAACGAGTAAAATACGAACGCAAATGGTAGGTAAATACAAATTTCGTCGTACTCAACATTTTCAAGCCTTTTTATCATTTTAGTCAACTGCTGGTAATAGAGGTGTATGCAGAACAGTTTCTCTCTCTCTCTCTCTCCCCCTCCCTCTCCCTCCCTCCTCCCCTTTCTCTCTCTCTACCTCTTCTTGCCCCTCCTCTTACTTATTTTAGCAAAATCAATATTTTTAATATCGAAGACTAATAAATGCGACATAAAGAAATAAATGCACATAATTACATTTATATAATAAATATATTATATATATATTATAAATATATATTATAATATATTAAATAAATATATTATATTTTGTAAAATATATATACATAAATTTTAATAGATATTAAAATTAAAAAAATATATTAAAAATAAATAATTTTAAGTATTGTAATAAAATAAATAAATAAATTTAACTGATATATGAAACTGGCAATTCTTTAGCTTTAAAATTGTAGTCATGCAGTGTGATATTATTATAGTTAAACCGATATTTTTTGTCTTTTGATTCTTCGACCGTGAATAAATCATACATGTGAATTGCAAGACAAATGAAATGATTAGAATGAATTTGCAACAGTTCAAGAAGAATGAGGTCGAACAGGTAGAAAGAAGGAGAGTCCTACCTGTTGACGCGCTAAGCGTTCATGACGTTCGCGGTTTGCTCTACACCAGTTTTCCCATATTGTGATAATCTAAAAGTGTCACCGCTGCGCTGGTACAGTGATCTACTGCCGAGATCAGACTCATACCTCCTCTCTCGTATCCATTTAATTTTATAGACGATCACGTGGTGATTCAATAGCATCTATTGAAGACCAATTAAAATACTTTCTTTTTTATATAAATACAATTATTTTTAAAACGTATATTTGTAACTATAGGGGTACATAGCTTTTCCTTTTTCAGGTATAATTGTTAATAATGACTATTTAGAAACATTAAAAGTTATTTATATTACATAAAGTACGATAAAAAAATACACTGCTTAATTTTATTTATTATATCCTACTTTTTATAGATTTTACGTTAATTAAAAGTAATTGCGATACGAATTGGATATATTTATATTACAAATATGTCTGTTTTTAATAGCGAGTTAATAAAGCCGAAACAAAGCAAAAAAGAGAGAGAAAGAGACAGAGATAACCAGATGAAAGACAATTCACTTTTTTTAAATTGATGAATTATTTTATAGCATCACATGCAGATAAATCGCTGAATTGATTGGAAAATTACACGTCTCAAAATTAGCAACTTTTTAATACGAACAGTTTTAAAATTCTGAATTAGAACGTTTTAAATGGGATAATAAATATGCAATTTCTATAAACGTTTACTTTTTCTCCATATTATATTTTCAACTATAACATATTCTTCAAAACTATTATAAATTTTCAAAATTACAGTACTCCATGGTAGAAAATTCATACTTTTTTTAACGGATATGGAACGGTTGTATTAATTTTTGTCTGGTAACTGAGAAATAAAATTATTTCGAATTTCAATCCTAAGATTTAACACTTTACTTAGAGTAACTGTGAATAAAAAAATCTGAATTTAATTATGAAACAAACACAGGACAATATAAATAGACTATTTAAATAGACGTAGTTTATATTTTAACCAGTAAGTTCTCATTAATATCGAACAATAATTAAGTAGATGTTTACGCAAATTGTATATATTTTCATCAGAAAAATTGCTTCAGTCACTGAATAAAACTCTATCAAATTGTCCATTTTCTGCGCAGAATTGTTACAACTAGTGAGAACACAGTAATATTAGACAGCATCTGTATCTAGGAAAATTGCATACATTTTTACCAAGGCTGCACAACTCCTCTAGTATAATATAAATTTCTTTAAAAAAGTTGTCTCTTATCAAAATTGTGACACTTAATATTCCATTATAAGCAAATGAACTAAAAATGTCGTCTTTTCACAAAAATATATTAGTCTTTGGAAAGAAATGTAAAATTTTTTTGTAATGCATTAAACATGTTTTGTCTAGACAATATTAGCTAAAGATAACTGCAAAAAACAAAACCATAAATAATTTAGTTTATAATGATTTTATGCAGCAAAACGACTACATTATTCTACCTTTTTAGGTCAATAGCTTCGAAACAAATAAATGGATCTGAATAAACTTATGCATGAATATTTATTGTAGTTATATGTATATATAACTTGATTTAATTCTTAATATTGCTTCCTCATCAGATCATAATTTTACATAAGGATCAAGAGAAAAAAAATTAAATAACTTTTAAACTAATAAAGTAACCCTGTTCAAATATTACATAAATACAATTAAACGTAAAAATAGAATTTATAAACTTTTTTGTTAAATTCCTAATATTTAAAAAATAAGTGTTAAATAAATTTGTTCCAAATTAAAATCCTTATAACTTTGAATTGCTTCAATGTATTTTGTCATAAGTTTCCGAACACATATAAGAATGATTTGTAAAATTTTTGTTAAACTCCTAATATTTAAAAAATAGGTGCTAAACATATTTAAGAGGACATATGTATATTTGTTAAAACCTTTTTGTATAACACCTGAATATTGCATTGGTGGTTATTTCATGTACTAGTTAATTCACTCGAGTCTGTAGATTCACCGCAGAAACTCGTGTAGGTAGAATCGTTCAAGCCTTCGATATTCAAGCCGCCGCAATGTGGATGCTACTTCTTATATCTTGTTTTTGGGTCAGTCAATCGTTTTTTTTTTTTCACTTTCTGCATAACAAACGCGACTTTATCGCGTTATTAGGATCGTTGATCGATCGAATTTGCTTATGTCGGGCGGGAATATATAATGAAAATACCGAAGCGACAAGCAGAAGATATTTGTGTATCAAAAGGAGCTGACCCGAGATATCCAGTAAGGAAAAATCACGCGGGGATATGGTCTCCTTCCGGGCAAGCGAAAGCATTATCGATCAGTCGAATGTGATCTCGTACTCGTTTATAAACGGGGGCAGGGGGCACTTGTGCTAAAACGCCCGGAGGTCGACGGTAAGCGTAACATTTTTCTAAACTTACGTTTACCGATATCGAATTATTTTTGCGCGTGAAATATCATCGCGGACATACCGTATTTCCCGAGAACGTGTTAAATGTGCGCGCATGGCGTCAAGCGATGAGAAACTTCTCTCGTCGGGTAAAAAAATATATCCGATGTTCTGCAGGGACAAGATAACGAAAAGACACGGTTCAGCGATATTTAATAGACCGACAGTTTTGATCGTTTTGATTTTCGTAGCAAAACGAAATTTTAGTTTCCACTGAGTTATACATCTGCTTTGCATAAATCCCCCTTCTCTTTCTCTTTTTTTCGTAGCAAAACGAAATTTTAGTTTCCACTGAGTTATACATCTGCTTTGCATAAATCCCCCCTCTCTTTCTCTCTCTCTCTCTCTCTCTCTCTCTCTTTCTTTCGCCATAGAACTACGTTAAATTCAACTGTGCGCTGCACAAAAATTAAACTGTCCGTTTGCGTCGACGCTACACGTATGATTTCTTCAAATCCGCCCTGTTGCATCTCGTCGCGCGGTACTCGATTGTACTTACCGTTAGAATCAAAGTATTCGTACCTGGGATTCTGTATCCGCGTTTCACGACCGCGCCGACTCGCTCTCGCGAGACGAGATTCGCGGTAAGGTGTCACGCTAAATCCCGTTCCAATTTTCATCTGAATTTTGTCTACTCCTATTTTCCGGTCTCTCACGGTATTGTGATCGCGAGTACACCGAAGAGAATGCGATCTTTTGTACGATTACGCGCGTCGTAACGACGATATTACGTCGAGGACGAAAAAGGGCAGGAAGGGGATATCTCTATAAGAATTCGCGCTCGCCGAGAGAAGAAAGCCCGCATCCAGAGAAGCTTCTCTTCGCTTGTGACGTCGTAAACAGCAAATTTTCTACTACTTTTACGTCCAGATGGTCTCTTTGATGGCGACGCGAATACCGGCAACGATATAGCTTCGTTCGTGAGCTCGACCTTTCGTTGCGGCGGATCGGCAGCAGCGTGTCGACCTCGCGAGGTTTGTACCACTCACGAAACTGTCCCGGTCGATATTTGCGCAGCAACAGTAATGATAATAAAGCAGGCAACATAATTGTCGTCCAAAGAATCCTCGTTGGCCTAACGCATTTGGCGCAGAGCTGTGTGCGCTACGATTTGTTACGAAAATGATCGGATTACAGTATATGTTTACAAGGTTTCTATTTCTCATTGCCTGAATGATGTATTTTTATTATCTGATGAGGTATATTTAGTTATTAGAAAAGAAGATTAAAAAGGTTTACCTATAGGTTTTCAGAAAGTAAAGGCTTTATTTTTGAGAAAAGTATTCTATAAAAACTTAAACAATTTACTTTTTTCCTTTTATTTTGCAGAGTAAATTTCATAAAACCATTTCTCTGTTAAAAAATCGGAAACTTGTAAGTAATTTTTAGCATTAAACGTTGCCAGTAAAATTTTTAATATGTCACTTAAAGTTGTGTATAAACAGGGCTTTGTATCATATATGTATTATATTTATTTTCATATATTGTAAAAAATATTTCTATTTTTTACATATTCTGTTACGAATTTGCGTTATTATATAAAACAATTCAAAGAAAAATTCCTAAAAATTGAAGGGCGATGAAATTTTTTGAAAAGCATGTCTTTTCTTTAGAGTAAAAAAGCTTTACAAGAAACATCCATTACATACACTTGTTGAAAAATATAAAGTTAATTAAAATTGATTGCGTTGTGTTGTTATGAAGAAAGTTTATGTTATTAAAAAAGAAAATTTTACACTATAAGTAAATTTTTTTATAGATCCAACACATATAGATATAATAAATAATACGAATCATCACTCTAAACTAATTTTATATACTTTTTAGAGTGTTAAAATACAAAAGATGGAAATGTTCATGCTATCAAAAGTATTGATAAAAATTCAAATATAAAAATGTGTAATTAAATTCTTCGATTGTTATCGACTGAATTCAACTTACAATTAGTCGTAATTTTGAAAACACCAACATATTGGATCAAGAATTTCTTTTCTACTTTAAGAATCAATAAGTTACATGATGAAATAATTTGTGAATTCAGCAAATAAAATTAACATTCTTAACGAACTCTTTTGTTGTTCGTGATAAATGATTAAATTCACTAGGACGGCATAAAATGTGCTAGCAATTATTTTCTATCCATTATATCTGGAGCTCCGAATTGGAACAATTCTGCGTTATTATATTAACCTGAAAAGTGGTGCCAACCTGCTCATCCGTAGAATGAAATTGAAAAGTGGTACTATAATGGTCGAATTGTCAATCGAAAATGTAACGCGTCGCTAAGCTTATTGTCAAAAAAGGTATTGTCAATTTGCGGCGAACCTATCGGTTTACGTATCTCTGTGAAACTCTCACTACATCGATAACTCGCGAGTAGATATACCGTTTCGTTGGAACGTCGAATACCCGATTATTCGAGTACGCTGCATCGCGCGCGATATTTACCGGTCGCATAAAGACCGATAAATAACGTCGTTACCTCGAAAAATAAGTTTAAAAATAAGCAATGTACGTGATACGATCGAATCTAATCACCCATCGATGCGCGATCCGGACGTAGTTTGCGATACTTGTGCTGTAATAAATATCGACGCGCGGAGTTTTATCGTACAGAATATCGAAAACGCCGGACGGACGTGTGTTGCGTATGCACGATCGAAGATAGGAACTATAACGGAATTGGAGCGGTCGATGTAAGACGACGCGTATACAAGAAAAGTGAATCATCCTAAATCTAGTAAAAGAATCGCCTCTGGCTGGATGAAAATGTAAGGTTGGTAGGCTCAAAGCTTATTTGCTTACAGCGTCTAGTGAAGTCTCTTGAAATTTCAATGATATTCGCAAAGGAATTCATCGATTCTTAAATTCGCGATTAGAATAAAAAATTGGAAGTGTGTGTGCGTATTATCGTCGATCGGGAGAATTATTCGCAAAGGAGAGACGACAAAAAGAGGGAAAGAAACGGATGAATCGGATAAAGTTAGATACGCTTGATTGTTAGACCTTTCGCTTGGAGAAATCGCTACCGTGAGTCGAGGCGAGGAGAGCAAGTAGCGCAGCAGCCCCGAAATTCCGAGGCGGATTTTAACCGCGGCGCGAACAAGCTTTGAGACTGGAGGTCGGTAGGGTCGATCGATCGGCCCCGTCTTGTCGATAAATCGAGGAATGGAACTCATTTTCGTGCGGGCGACCGAAGAAAACTAACCCCTTTCCCCTCCCCTCCCCTCCCCTCCCCTCCTCCCATAGCGATCAGCCTCTTTTCGCTGTCGATAGCGGCAGCAGCGAGTGGAGAAAAGACTTAGGGAGATCTTAAAGCCCGTTTCGATTCTTGAGAAAGTGGGACTCTTTTTCTTTACTACCCTTTTTCTAAAATTCAGGATATATATCAATTGTTTCTCAGCACCACTTACATTTCTTACCTTATTAATAATGATTTTTGTATTATATGTCCTTTATAATTATTAATACCCCGTAATTGTTACGGATAATAAAAGTACTATGTACTGTACGTATAACAAAGTAACATAACTATAAACTCTACGGAAAAGAACTTTGGTCGGCAGTAAAATGCTGTTTTCAAACGTGCTGTTTTTGTTGTCATGAAAAACAAAGTGCTAGCATAAGATGAGATTGAAAGGCGAAACATCGGAAAGTAAAAAAGTGCTAAGAATAGTTTAAAGGCCAATTACTATTGGAATTTTTACGGACGGTTTAACGCCGTTCGCTTTCGTTCTACGGCGTTTTCGCGGTCATTGACCAAAGAAGAGAAGAAAATGGCGAAGAAAATGAACATCGAAGAGAGAGAGAGAGAGGGGGGGAGGAGGGGGGACAGCAAGCTACGAAAAGCGAGGAAAAAAATTAGTTCGAAATTAGCTCGGAAAGGTCGTATCTCGTTATTTCTATGTGAGCTCTCACCTTGGGATTTAGAGGACTTAGAACTTTGCGCGTGAAAGAAGAGGCGGAGGTGGGTGAAGGTAACGAGGGAAATTTTCGTGGATAAAATGTGCGTGGGGAAATTTTTATTAATTGTAAGTACAACACCCGTCAGTCGCTTCGTTTGACGCAACGCGAAATAATGCTAAAGCCGTTGGAGATACTTTGTTCGCCGATCAACCTGGACCAGTCACGGCGGACGTTTACAGCTTTTATGGAGGTATGCACTTACGAGCAGAATAAGATCGCGGGCGGCTCTGAAAAAGGCGAATGCGAGAGCATCTCGACAATCGCATGGTGAATGTTTCATGAGAAATAGGGATCAAGCTCTGGCATAATATAATGTAACCGGACGAATAAGAGCGGGGAGGAAACGTTAGAGTTATGGCGGACAAGAAGAAATTAACCTCGCAGTCCCCGGGAGCAACGTGGGTATTTCTATGCGGGTTTTCCCCGTATATAGAAGCGCATTTCCGGAAACGGATAACTTTCCCCAAAACGGCGCCAGTAGGAAGTCGCGACTTATTCACCGAGCGAAAAAAAATGCGGGCTTGCTCGATACTTGAAAATACAATAGGGAAAAGAGCACGAAGTAACGAGCGAGGAGGATCGATTGGTCAAGAGTTGGCATTAACCTTTTCAGCCTTGGCTTTACGCTGAGGTTGGAAAATCGAGAATTTAATATGCCGTAAGAGAGAGGAGATGATATTCAAGTACAATTCTGTGTAACCGAAACACAGTAAGTTTATAATCTCTCTGGTCAATGAATTTTCGTTTAGTCTCTCGCTTTTGTAATATGTGGGAAGATATAAAACAATCCGAGACTATACATTTGCTGACAATAAAAACGATTGATTCGCATTTTATATCTATTTGAAAATATACTAAGTATTTAAAAGGATATGTACTCGCGTAATAGTGAAGAGGTTAAAGTTTAATTCTTCGGATTCTGATGTAAGCTCTTATTAGAGGGAAGACAGGATGTGAATTCGCGAGATATAGCCCGAGAGAATGAGCAAATCAGGCTCGCTTCCTTATCTTGGGAAATTCTACGAAATGGAATGCGAGTCCAGGAAATGTCGTAACAGAAATGTAATGGATAATTTGAGACGAGTAAACGCGAGGCGAATAAAAACGCGAACGCGAATTAAAAGACTCCAGTATCAAAATTGTTTGCAAGAAAGGAATTGAATACTGGAAGAATACCGTATTATAAAAGAAAAATATTTACTCTACGTAAATATTATAATAACTACTTGTTTCAAATATTTCATAAGTTCATATATTTGCAAATCTATCGTAACTTCATCACAAGCATCAAATTTATTAAAAATGTTCTAAGTCCTACTTTAAATTTAATATTTAATATCAAGATTATTAAATTAAAACAAATTTAATTTGTTTATTATATATAGTCGCTTCTTTGATTTTACAATATTAATGTTATAATATTCTTCAAAAGAAAATTAATTCTTGTTTTAAGTATATAATATATAATAATAAGTTTTTCGAAAATATTTGTAATAAGTATATATATTTTAAGATTATTACTAAAAAATATTTTTGTTAAAAGTATTCGTTACTTAAAAGGAAGGAAATAAATTGAGTAATCACTTCTCTCAGTAATAGAATGATATTTTTCTGTGTGTAACAATTAGAAAGATGTAAAACAATTATCCAACTGTGTACGTTAAATTTTACTGTATATAAAATTATTGGTATAATTGTGAGCTCTCTCTCTCTCTCTCCAGTTACTACCCTATCATTACTACTTATGTTAGATACGTCTTTTTCTCTGGAGCAGCGTTTGCACTTGTCAGGATTCGGAATATCCTCATTGTTTGTAATGTATGGTTTTCCAATGAGATTATCCTAAGAACATGGTAGGATGTGACTGCGAATATTTTTACAGTAACGCGGTATGTTGAAAGTCAAAAGAGATTCGTGTATGTAACATCGGTGCAGGGGTGAATGGAGGCTGATGAATCGATAGTTTTCATGAATAGCAAACGTTAGAGATTTTTCCTGTGCCTCTCCTCCTGTGAGATAATTTAAAAGTTTATAATGAGCGCCGTCATTCCATCGCACAATTCTCGAGTGTATTTCCGAATCGAAACTTTACTCGAACTTGGCGTACCGTGCGGAATAGGTACACGTACATAGTTTTGTATTTCGTTTAATTTACTTTACTGCGCGTAATGTGAAAGAGATGTTATTCGAAAAGCGCGGTGAAAAATTCGCACAATACGACACGTCGAGATGTATTTTTTTTTCCATCTGCTGCGATTAATGCGCAAAAACGATTTACGATTTTCACATAACGGAATTATTACATCACACGAATAAAGAGTGGATGTGTCGCGTAATGGAATTATGCGAAAAATAGAAATCGAGGACCGTTGTATCGGCCACTCGCGCATTTTATGCCCAACCGCACGGTTTTTTTTTGCGGTGCCGCGCCTCCGTGCTCTCGCATTCATACATAGTTCTCTTTCTCGTTAGCCGCCCATGGATCCATTAACCAACGTGGACGAATCGCGAATATCTCGATCGTTTATGATGCATTGTCTCTTCTGGTATTCCCATTGTCTCGTAATCGTGACACATCGATCGACCGTTACGAATAGGACGACGCACTCAGGAATACCTACCTCAAAGTGACAGTGCGGTAACTTGAATTTTAAATGACGTACCTCTGCAAAGAAACTCTTTCCTTTTTGGAGTTTGAGACGAACCAGTCCGACCAGCATAGGAAACCAAGCTCGGTTTGTCGCGCTCACCCACGCGCGAGACAATGACTTGCAATCTTCGATTTACGGACGGGATCTGAACGCCTTTCTACTTCCTCTTTAGTCGTACGGTTCTCTTTCATACAGACAGATTCTTCGTCTGTTTGGACGAGATCCGATTATCCGAGTATAATAATCCTTTGGGTCTTAAAGTTGCAACCAACACGCTCGAGAAGTTTGGAGATCCTCGTTCTACGACGATTGTTTCTAGTCGAAGTGCTCGACAAAGAGTATAATGTGCGAGAGGAGTTCAAAAAGTAAAGGAAATTTTATCAGCATTTGATGACGACTCATACACTTGTTTGAAGATTACGTAGACAAATAGGCGAACATTTTTTATTTTCATTACAATAACATTCTTCTCTTTTCTCTCTCTCTCTCTCTCTCTCTCTCTCTCTCTCTCTCTCTCTATCTATCTATCTATCTATCTATTAATATTCGTACGGAAAAAATATTCTTTAAAAAAATTTTTCTTCTCTTACGGAAATCTACCGACCAATATTGAAAGATAATAATTAATCATATAATCATATAGTAATTAATCATATACCTGAGATAAATGTATTTAAAATACACATAGGAATATTATTCCAACATCTAATTTTGATTGTAATTGGTGCTTCTCTTATTTACTATTGTCCGATTAGCTGATGTATTCGTATAAACGATAGTTCTAAACTTAATATTATTTAAAATAGATTATTATTATTATTATTAGCTTCTAATAATAAAATAATAAACACAGATTTTCGCGAAGATTTTGTATTGGGATAGAACATACTCATTGTAAACTGTCATTTTCTACAAACAAAGCTTTTTTTTTTATAAAAAATCTCCCTTGTACTTTTTATATGTATAATAAATATATTTTTCTCGCCTCTTGTAGTATAAATGTGTATAACGCACGGATTGTAAACGGAGCGCGTAATTACGCGCAATGCTGAGGATCGACTATGCGACCTACGTCGTGGCTATGGAAGCCACGTCTATCCGTTGTCCCCGAGACCAGCCAGGATTCGATTAGAGCTTAAGTGGATTATAAACGACGTACTTGCAAATCAGTTCTGTCCGCCAATAATTAACTATCGGCAAGGAGTTCCCTTTAAGCCGTATAGGTACACCATGCTCTACGTACATATATTACTTTCTTGCTTGCTTACGCAAATCTCGTTTTCGTTTCACGGCGCGCGTAACGTTAATTAACCGATCTTTCTTTCGGCGATACAATTTGAGTATGGTGCATAGAGACGGTGTAAGTAAAAAAATCAACTAACACGCTCGACGCTTCTATTATCTTTTTCGAGGTACGTGTGTCATTACGATTCCAATTAGACGTATATATAAATGCGCACGCACATTCACGTATATTCACGAGAAAAATACAAAAGAGGATTCACATTCTTTTTTTCCGTACTAACTTCCTCCTCCATCCGATAACGATTACACGGAGCGCAATATCATTTGTAACACCACATGTAACGTTAACGAACTTTTTTATTACGTACGTTATTAGAGTCAAATGAACAATCCTTTGTGAAATCAGCGGCCACGCGCGCGGCCTACTTGGGCATTCATTAATACCGCGGTGCAAAATGTATTAATCATTCGGCACTTTCTCAGCTATTAAGGAAATGTGTCAAACCTCATATTCCACAAGTCTCATATCCAAACATAGATTAACAGTCAACTTTACAGAAACTTCCACAACCGCCTCAATTTCTGTATTTGGGAAGTCACCCTGGCGCCTTATGAATTATTAATATTACCTCCCCACGTTGCTGCGAATTTGCCTCCTTTCTTTTTTTTGAGTACAGTACAATTACGTTTCGTTTGTATCGTATTTCAAATCCTCAAGATCGGGACTCCTCCGTAAGTTCAGATAACGAGGGAAAATTAATTAAGAAAGAAAATACGCGCTCGATCGTATCTTGTAAGAACTTGGCCGCCGAATTAACTTTTATTCCCTGCTCGCTTTGTTAATTGTTTTTGTAACGTATCCGGGCAAGTTGTATCCGTTTCGCATATAAAGTTTCCAAATACATAAATACATGAAAAGTTATTTCAAATAATCTTACAAGAAATAAAATACAGCCATAATATAGCCTGTTATTTGTACACTGTAATACAGATTGTTGAAATACTTACATGTATTGTTCAGATATAAAAAGTTAATCTTTCGGAGTTAGTGCCAAAATCTGTTTGTAGGATAAGGTTGTCGAAATTGCACCACTTTTCACATAAAGACATAACACAGAAAATGGAGAATAATCTTAATTTTTTTTAACGAGGAAATCCTAAATTGCATTATATTCATATTGATCCTCATTTAAAACATTATGATAATACAAAAAAGTTTTTTAAATTACATAAGAAAAGGAAAAATTATATTTTACTATGCGATTAAAAACTTCGAAGAATATATTTTCCACAATTTCTAAAATGCATAATAATTTCAGGAAATAATTTAAAAAGTTTCTACGTGAAAACAAAATAAATACTTCGTAGATAGTTACAATATACATCTTTACATAACAATAAATAGAATAATAATGTAATAAATGTAAGAATATTATGCAACGTGCGATTTAAAAAATTAGATTGTGCTAAATTTAGGAAAATACAGTACATCATGGTGTAATTTAAGAAATAGATCATTTTGTAAACTTTTATTTATTTAACCTGCAAATACAAATGTAAAGCAAACTTTGACTTATTAATTTAATTTTAATAATATTCTAATCACGACAAATAATTAAAACTTAAATTATCTAATTTACATTTTCTATAATTCTGTTACGAATCTATGTGAAAAACAGCAACACTATTACGATTTTTTTATTTACGTAAATAACACTCCTACTGCGTTTTATGTTACGAGTATGACGCAGCAACGTTGCAGTATCATGTAGATTTTAAAGATGTTTTGTACATAGTATATTTTATTATATTTTTCAATATAATAAAAAAATAATGAAAAAATTACAGATTATTCTAAATCACATTTAAAAATAATACGAAATTTGGTGACAGTTTACTATCTGGATTATAAGTTACTTTAATAAATAATAGTTTTAATCTGTGCTCTAATAAAAATGTATGGATATAAACAAAATATTTATTCGTTCTATATCTTTGTAACTAATCAGTGAATCGCAATGAAACTTCACATAAGTTATTTTGAATATTTGAAGAACTTTTTATGAATATATATTTAAAGAAATATTTGAACTTAAACAAGAATGTGTTTATCCCATTTTTAAATGTTAGTTTATAACAAAAATAATAACAAATAAAATAAATAAACTATAAAAATGTGTTGTTCAATAAAAACGGATAATTTAGAACGAATATTTTAGACACAACTGTTGTGCGTGCATGCGTGCGCGCGCGCGTATGTGTGTGTATATAATTTATTTAAAATATAAATATTAATATATTTGTAAACAATTTAGAAGCCAGTGCGATTTCGACAACTTTATCCTAACTAAAAATAATCCAAATTTGTAGATATAACATAAAGAAAATTAAATCGCTTGGTATTATTATGATAAAGAGAATAATTGAGTGGGTTCAATAGACTCATATCAGCTCTGGAAGGTTGATAGACCGATCTAGACATTTTTTTCATGCTTTTGAAATCAGTTATCTGGTCTTTGATAGTTAGGAATGCAACATTTTCGCCTCGACGCGAACGAGGTTAATCAGGCTGGTTCACCTATGGTGCGTGACGCCTGCGATTAATTGCTTTCGCACGTTGCGGCACGGCTTCATCTGTTAATTATATGCCCGAAATATCGCGTTCGAATATACAATCGCTTTCGCAGCGTAGCGACTAAATAGGTGCGATCACTGCGTTGTCGCGGCCGTCAGAAGAACGCGGAAACGTTTACCATAAACATGTAATCCAAAACCACTTCCTTCCACATTTCATTCTACCTTTTTTTGTCTAAGATACAATCTATTTATAAGACTGAATGTTCACGCGCGCGCATACATATAAATAATTTTTTTATTAAATAGACATTAAAAACAATTAAACGTTTCGGGGTTCTACGTTTTTTGGGGGGAAGGATCATCTTTAGTAAATACAATTGACCCTGATATTTAAAAAATTACATTAAATATACACAAATTATCGCAAGTCAATCTAATAAATAATGCCTTTTAAAACCAAACAATGGATGTTGGTATGAAAAATAAATAAATAATTTATTCATTTACTTAACATTTTGGTTATATGTTTCGATCCCTGCTTCGGATCCTTTTCAATGTTTTCCTTTACAATTTAATTATGTTGTTCCAACGAAATCATTACATTTCCCGGTATACTGTATAATAATAATTAAACTGACAAATAAATTAAATATGTAAAATATACAAAATTATAGATCTACGACAAACTACAATATTAATTAAATCGACATTATAAATACAGAATATGGATCTTGAACTTATACATGATCTTCATTAAAGAGTTTCATATGCTAGCTATCGAACGTTACGAATTATTTAAACAAGTAACAGTCAATTTAATAACGTCAATTATAAATAAAAAGGGCACTCATTAGTTTGATTTATCTCAATTAAGCTTTAATATATTATTATTTTAATTTATATTGTCACAGAGTGAATTGCAATGAAAGCATGATATAGAGTATGTCAAATTTCTAAAACGTAGACGATTAAAAAAATTTGTCTATTCGAAAGAAATATTCTCGTGCGACTCGAGATAGATACAATATGAAGAGAAATATGCTTTGGGTGTGTTCGAACGCATGGCTTTATACCTCTTGTGGCGGCCTATACAACAGGTATTACGTTTATCCGGTAAGCTTATTAGCGTTTTCCGTTCAACCTTTCTGCCGCGCTCATTTTATTCGAGTCGCGTGATGTTTTCCTCGCAAAACTCATGCTGACACTAATAAGCATAAATCATAAAACCCCCTTCCAATGCTTTAATCCCGCTTATTAGCTTTTTTTTTCAGTGTTTTACGATACGGGACGTTAATAAATTTATTCATAAATATATAACGGGAGAAGAGTACAAAATTAAGAACAGACTCGATGGTTGATATTAGATGTGTAGAGGAATCTTGATTTGAAAAATCGTCAAAAATTAATCATCGCGAAAGTAGCAAGTACGAGTTTTAATGATAGTCGTAATTTCGGAACAATCACCAACGTCGCTATACGACCTTAATACTACCCTCGTCAATCGTCTTAGCGGAAAGCTCGTGCTCTATTGTAACAAACCTCGTTAACACCGATCATCCGAGACTGATCATCCGAGATATAAACTTGGTCGTTGCGCGTTACAGAATTGCGATGGGTATTTAAAGACTTGGGGTGCGCGTGGTGCGTTTCGGAATACGCTGAACATTTCTAATATATGAGATCATTAATACACGTTATATCGGCGAAACACGTTTATTCGCGAGTAACAATGCGTGGTACGAGTCACCTGCCCGCGATCAATTAGGGCTACATTACGCCGCCGATTAATCGTCGCGATTAATTAACGCACATTCAAGTCTCCGATGGCTGTGCATCGTTTGTTCTTGCAATGCCCGAGATTTCGGAAGCAACGTCGAAAGCGTGATTCATCGAAATTTGACGCGCCGCGTAACAGAGACATGACAAAAACAGCTTTGTCTATAAACAAAATCAATATATCGAGTCCGCTCGCGCACGTCTCGTCCATTTGAGATTTTAGAAATATGACAACTCGCGTGATGAAACGGCGTGACAAATATTGACGTTTCGACACTCCGATTTGTCCTCCAGGTGAATTCAAGTCGAATCTTAAAGTCAATTACTCGGCATTCCCTTTCCACTTTTTTTTTTCTCCCGTTCGTTCGCGACGTGTTCGCAGACGTTCGGATCTGCTAACGACGCGCCGGGGATCGTACCTCGTAATTTTAGAACAATCACTTCCTCCCTCACCCCACACACACGTACACATATATACGCGCGCACACACGCACGCTTATACGGAAAAAAGGATTAGCAACAGGAGCTAATACGTATATAAGGTAAATGTGTACCAGTTAGTGAACATGAACCAATTGTTGGGTAAAGTGATCAAACATTTCAAACATTAAGCTTCTAATGATATGTATGTGATTTTAAATAAATTTTCGTTATCAAATTTTTGTAAACAACTTAGAGTACACATGAATGTACACATTAAAAGCTTAATATTTGAAAAATATAAGATAATCAATTTATCTTAAAATTTGAAATGTTTTATCACTTTGTCCAACAATTGGTTCGTATTCACTAACTGGTACATTTACTTTGTAGCTGTGATAGTTAAAATGTGTCTTTAAAATAGGGACAGCTAATGCTGTTGGTCTGTTGGTGCCTAAGCTAAATTTATTAGCTATTTGCACTTATGTACTGTAGCAAGAAAATTTTTGCTGTTGGAGACATGAAATGACGAAGTACTTTCCGTAATACATATGCATGGGTAAGTAATTTAGATACATCCAGTCTTAGCCGCTCGTACTAATAATGCTTTTAATTTCAATTAATAAAGTTTCATACGGTGAATGTTTTCTGTCTTTAATAGTTCAAGTTTAACAATGATACTAAGGCAGTAGCTTTTACAGCTAAGGTTGATTCATCCATTAAAATTCAACTACTTGTTGTCAAGTCATTTTTTTCCGTGTGCACATACATCACTCTAAATTTCGCCTCCCGTATTTTCATAGCGTTAGCTCATATCTGTCTCGACCACCCTCCTTCGCTACATCCTCGCTCTTTGCTAACAGCGGGTTCGTTGCTAATAGGTCGTGATCTTCTTGAAATATGTCTAGTTCTCGCGCGAGATATGACTCTCGCGATTCGCTATCAAGGACAAGCCATGCTACACACAAAGCCGGATAATCGGAAGGAGGAGATTGAACGAAGTTCAAGAGAATTAATAATGGAACAATTTGACGAAGATCAAGCGACATTTTAACTAATTTCATTCGCGATCATCATTTTCGAACGTTATTTTGTCGATATAGCGTGTCTAGAAAGAAAAAAAAAATACCGTGACGTCACTCTACATATAGTTTTCTATTGAACCGATATTTTCTTTCTATTGTTACTGATAAATAAAAACTTTTGGAAAAGAAATTATTGTATACAACTGTTATTGTGTGTAATTCACTTGAAAAGAATTATAGTTTTTTATAGTATATACCCCTCATCCGGCTATTAAATTGTATGGCCATCGCAAAAAAAGAACTGCATTTTTAGTTTTTATAAATAAAAGCAGTTACACACACACACACACACACGTTCCGTTTTCCACACAAAGTGAAATTTCATTAACGTTGATCGCGGAATTTTATCATAATTTCTTGCATTTTTTCTATAGCTAAACATAGAAATAAGATCAAAATTATTTTTGTCACGCTTGCTTTTTTTATTTGTTGTTTTTGTAGACGGATTTAGTCATGCCAAGGTATAAAATATTGGTTAAAAATAGACAGATATTTTTATTAAATTCAAAATAACATAATCGGTATATAAGTGCCGCGTTACAACTGTTTTTACTGCTTTCAAGTTAATTTTTGTTCTTACGTGTGTTACCAGTTTAAAATTACTCCCGCGAGGGAGTGCGCTCCGGAACACGAAGAAATTTATTTCGTATTCTAAAAAAGTAATATCCATCGCGGGGATTTATATATCGTGCCATTGGTAGTGTACAAAACAAAGTTGTTTCTTTATTACCTGCGACAGAATTACGGTTGATCGTCGTGGGAGTCATTTTTTTCAAGGAATAGACACTCAGCGCAATCAGCACGTAAGAGATAAAATGAATTAGGTAGCTCTTAATCTACCGAAAAGTATTATTCGGACGACACACGCTTGGTCGCGTGGTTATCGTAACTCGCAATTCCAGGGGCAATATCTAGAATTAAGCGGTGTCCCGGGCGAAGACAGCGCGAGAGATACTCGGCAGGTGGATGGTTCCGGGATCCCCGCGAGCTATCCGGGACCATTCCCCTAATAACGATTGTACCCGACTAAATACTCAAACGGATCGCAATTATCATCTTTATAAACTCGTCATTAACTCGACCATCACGGAGATCTGCGTTTGGTACGAGCTACGAAGGTAAAGAGAGACGCGAGAGCGTTTCGGAGCGAGGAAACATCAGGAACGGTTCGTGGAAAGAAATTCGGGATCGAGTAGGGGCCGAGTTGTCGAAAGAGCGAAAAAGAAAGAGGGAAAGGCGGGAGGTCGCGGGAGCTACACCACCACCGTAGGGTCTCTCCCGCGCGAAGGGCTACCGACAAGGACAGCCGGTGAGCCGACGAGAGAGACAGATGGAAGAGAGATTCGCCAAGGTACGAGGAAGCGGTAGAAGCAGAGGTAGAGGCAGAGGCAGCAGCAGTGGCAGCGGCAGTGCCCGGGCATCAGGGCACGGTTACGAGAGCGCAAGCGCTGGCTAGACTGTTCCTGGTGCGGGCTACACAACGAAGAGGGGAGAAGAGAAAGAGAAAGAGAAAGAGAGAGAGAGAGAGAGAGAGAGAGGGTGCCCGTAGGAAGTTTATCGGCGGCGAGTCGCGGGACGGGACGTGGAGTCCGGGTGCTTACGCGGCGCTGAAGGGACGGGGGTGGTGGAGACACGAGCGTACTCCGTACTCCGAGGGTTTCCAGGCAGCAGTCTACGGCCCGGGACAGAGGGACCAGGACCAGCCTCGGGAGAAGGGGAGTGAGGTCTCGTCGTGGATCCTCACTTATACGTACCGGAGTGTCTTTTTCTCGCGCGTTCTCTCTCTCTCTCGCTTTCTCACTTTCTCTCACTCTGTCTCTCTCTCTCTCTCTCTCTCACACTCCTTTTCATTCTTAACGTAGTTCTCCCTTCGCGAACGTGACCTTGAGCCACCGTGCCGATGCGTGCCGAGCCATTCTACCGGCGTGTCACGCTCCGAGACGGTGTAATCAGCATCAGGACGGTGTCTCGTGGTACGCGCACGAACGCACGGAGATGAGCGGAGGCGCTCGGCCGGGAGCTGCACGGAGCACGTGCCAGGCGCGCAGAAGGCGCTCCAGGCGACACCAGGTGCGCTAATCGTGGACCAATCGCGTGGGAAGAGCAAGATCGCGGGTGATATAGGACATTGCACCCGGGAGAAGCGCGATCGGAGATCGCGAGTGCGCCGGGGAACAGGAATGACGCTGCAGGCCCGCAGCGGTGCGAATGTCGCGCGTTCCAGGACGGTTCCGATGCTCGCAGCCCTGGCACCGCTCCTCATCTTCGTCAGCATCGACGGCGTCGTGCACGGCATCACGCGTTCCACGTTTTCTCAAGGTAAATCTACAGCGAGTCCCTTTACCGTCGTGGTTAGTTAAACATCGAGAAATTCACGTATTTTTACTTTTCTACACAGTTTCCCTATATTTATTTTTTCCCATAGTAAAAAATAACGAATCTTAACAAGGAATAGAGAGAAATCCTGGCGCGCGGCGTGTAAAAATCGTATTGAGACGCGCGCGTTTCATTGGATTCTCTCTCCTTCCACGAGATCGCTTCAACGATTGAAAGAATTCGCAATAGCGACTTGCGCGTGGCCGACGCTATGAATTCGAAACGTTGTTTCGCCACCATTTCTACCAACTTCCGACACAAATGGAAATAGACAAGGTTTCACGTGAAAGGTTTTCGTGATGAATTTTATTGCCGTTTGCTGTTCGGATTCGCAACCTTTCTTTCATCTCGCGCGTTTTCGCCTCACGGAAGAAAAGCTACCTCGACGGCGACAGCATCGCTCTCTCCTCGTTTGATCCAAGTAAACCTCGTTTCGTCCGCTTCATCGCTCCCGCTTCTCTCCTTTCTGTTGTCTCGCAACTTTCAGAGCTTTCAAAAACAAAAATCCCGGATTGAAGAATCTTACAATCCTAAAGTATATATATATATATATATATATTTACTGCAACTTTTTTTCAACCGCGCGTCTCCCTGGTAAATCATGGTCACAGACCACGTGACACGACTACGTGCTCAACTACAGAAATTGTAGAAAAGTCTCTTCCATCACAGTTTCCGACACGATGATACTGTTAACGAAAATTTCTTTGGATTTGCGCTATTCTTTATAACGGAAATCATCTCAAAGTGATTTAATTTTTCCGATAATTCGCGTTTCTTATTAGAACGGGAATATGTTACTAAGTGTGTCGCAATTGTGGCGCTTATCAAATAAATATTTACGAATATATCGCACTCTCGTAATAAAAAGGCAAACTATCATTCAGCAATGACAAGATTATCGTCATTTTAATTGACATAAGGTGAATATTTTGAATGGCGTGTCTATCATAAACGTCCAATATCTGAGGCTCTATCAAGAGATCGGATCGAGATTTAAACTCGCAAAGTTGCTTGCTCATACTTATTTTCCGATCTTCATTCATGGATTTCCAATAACTCTAGGTTCCCTTTTTGCCGCTTCTGCATTTCAAAAATTACTTGTTTACAGTGAGACTTTTCGAAACTGCAAGGATTTCTTTTTTTAGAGACATCCTAGACTGATGTTTCTTCTTCAATTTAGCTGTTTACCACTGAGGAGGAAATGTATTTAAACATTTGATGGTTATTATAGAAACAATCATATACATTGTCATAAACATTCATCAGCTAATCAATTTATACAATATATAGAACTTGTATGAATTTCAATGTGGTCGATTCGATTCCTTCATTGTCGAAACAATGTTAATCATTGGCCTAGGTCATTCGATCGTCGTAGTCGTGCTTTTAACGGGTAGTTTAGATAGGCAAATTCGATGTTGGACGGAGTTATTACGAAGAGCGACGCGTCGTAAGGGATTTTGTTCAAGGATTTGCATCGATTTGCTTGCCGACGGAACTTAGGGAATTAATTGCGCGGCGTATAGCTTTAACCGCGGGCGAAGTCGTTAAGTCTACCGCGTAAGTAGTTCTCGCGGTAAAGGTCGCTTTCCGAAGGTCATTTTGGGAGGAACAACGTATATTTCTCTCTTTTTCATATTTCATTTGTTATATTATTTTTGCTATTCTTCTTTTTTTACTTTCATTTTTTCTTTTACCTACTTCTATACGTTCTGAATGTCTAAATTTTGTTAGAATATTAATACAATAGAAATGTGTTACTCTTTAGTCCATTTGCTAAGAAGCTTGATACCTGTTAACCTCACATATCTATCTTTAGGTATCTGTATTGCGGTCAACTGGAGTCCACTACTACTGTTGTCTCTAAATCTCCTGAATCACCATTCATATTTCATATTTTTTGATATCCTAAATATCACAGCCTTTCCTTTTTATATCTCAAACGACCTTTATACGATCAATGTTATTATTTAATTATATTTTACGATATATTATGGATGCCCCTTCTAAACAATTTAATATAACTCCCAATATAATTTTCAATCAAATCGTGCAATAAGTTAGTTAATTCTTGTTATTAGTTTAATAACGTCTGTTTTTGATTTAATTGTAATTAGTGGCATGCGTAACGTATCAATTGCATTCAGTAAAATATTTGTAATGATCAGTCGACATCTGATCATACTAAGCAAGCTAACGATAAATTTTATTGAAGATAAATTTGTACATTCTAAATAAATAGCTCTTTTCAATGAGAATGACTATCGTTCTACGTGTGTGATAACGAGCGAAAAAGGGCATTTAATTAATTTTTTAGAAGCTGTATAATCAAAATTGATCATTCAAAATTTTCATTATTCAATGTCAATTTTGATAACATAGTTTATTTGTAACAGAAAAAAATGAACATTCCTGAGAAATTGGAACCTTATTGAGCAATAGTACCCGCAGGCAAACCGGTATTTTACAAGTTGCATATTTCAAAGAACTTTTAATTGACACAACGTACTGTACTTTCAATACGATCAATAATACTGTTCAATATCGTCCGTTTTACATTAATTTATATTATTACACAATTATTGCATAATTGTTACACAAACCTCTAGCTTGTCTCCATATTATTGTGTCCTCGTGTCGTTTGCTTCCTTATCAATTAATTTCCCATAATTATCGTATATCTTAATCTTTATCTTCCTCTTCATCTTCATCTTCTCGTTCTTCTCTTTCCATAATTTCTTTAGAACGTTTCTTTTCATAATATCTATTATAAATCTTCATTTCACAATTTATCTCTGGAATATTAATAAACGCTTTTAACTATTTATCTATCCTTCTTCCACACACACACACACACACTCACTCTCTCTCTCTCTCGCTCTCTCCCTCTCCCCCTTTTCCTCTCTCTCTCTTTTAAACACTCTTCGAACACATGCTTCGCACGTTGGCGTTGTACACGACGTTTCCCATGTCCCGTGTTTTCCGGATCACGCGTGTACACAGTGGTTGAGTTGTAGGGATGAAGTGTGTACGCGGTAACACGTATCGACAGGGGCAAAATGCGAAAATCAATTTTTGACGGGTCATCAGTAAACGTCTATCGCGGGATGCGCGACAGTTTCTCGATGGTTTCGCAGGTGAAATCGAGCAAACGCGATTCATCTCCTTTCTTCTCGTTCTACCCTTTGCTTGCCTTCTCCTCTATTCTATTCCAGCTGTTTGGTGCTTACGATAGGAAGGAATTGAGCTTATGGCAGATCGCTTTATCGTTTTGCTCCATTAAATTAGACCGTTTGTGTGCGCATCGTTGCTTGATGTAGACACATAGAACTGTGCATGTCATGCGATATTACGTTAGCTGATAGGTAGATATATGTTAACCGTAATAAGTTTTAGGTAAGCGTAGCAAACGTTTACAACACATATATCAACCTTGGGTACATAGGTGCGTAAATGCGCAAAATGCAATACACATCTGCGGATACGGTGTTTTCATATGAAATTGTTAATGTGTGTGACAGACGAATAACGACGTTTGCATTGTTACTGGGTCGCGCATGAAAAGCAAAATCCTAGTGCGAGATTTGTCAAAATTCCAAACACACTCGTTAGCGTCACCCGGGCATCGAGTGCCAAAGAAAAGGAAGAGAGAGGAAGGGAGAGAGGGAGACGGAAGAAACTGTAAAACGACGCCATCGTTGTCGTTTAAATTAAATGAAAATCTAACCGGAAAGAATCAACTTAACGAACCGTTTAAATACGTAAGGTCAACCTTTACACGACAAGAAAAACCTAAAACGTAACTCCCTCGAGATGATCATTCGACTCTTCGCCGTTTAACCTTTTCTCTGGCAAAAAGTCATTCTCCGTGGTTGCACTTTTTATCGGAATAAGACATACCATGTGGCTACTGCTAACTATATCTTACAAAGTTCGAGCACTCATCTTCTACCACCTTTTTTAGCATGTCCTACATATATACCAGTGATGAGTGTCAGCAATAATTTCTCTCTTTTTCTTTTTAATATAAATTTAATATTTCATTTATTTATATATTGATTTTTATACTGTCCTGTTTCATCCTGTTCTATTTAAAAACGTAATACTATCCAGGATTATTTAAAAAAATGATTTCTTTGTACTTTGTCAATATATTTTAATTACGTGTTTCAAAACGACGAAAAGTATGCATATTTTCATTTCATTTTCGAGTTATTGCTGATGAAATAAATTGCGTTTTTAACGCACCGATCGATCATTGTGTAATATGAACGTTATGTATGAGAAAATCCGCTACTGTATGTAATATCTTCGTTTTACTTACCATCACATTTCATGCATTATCATACCGTTAGTGAAAATATTTCGTATCTATCGACCGTGAGAAAATGGAATGTTTAACGACGTCTCGCGAGCAGTATACTTTTAATACGATTTTGTATCGCATAAATTGCCGATTTTTTCATTTTTTTAAATATAGAAAATACATCGCGTTACGTAATCTCGTTTGATAAACTGATATTATGTTGTTATACAGATATTATGTTAGTACATTGTTGGAAAAAATATGTCAAATTTGACATAAATCGCATGTTGCGAACGGACCACTCAAATTTTTGAATTAATTTAACACAAGCTGAATATGTTAAAAGGTTACACAAATAATATCACATGTAAGAGAATAAATACAAAAAAAAAGTAATAATTTACATAAATAAACCGCAAAAACATTTTTTTTCACAAAAATTAACGTTTGTGATATTAACGTGTATTTAATTTATTTCTCTTAGAATTTACTTATAATTTTAAAACACATTATTTTTACATTACTTGTTCACTTATTCATAAATTGTGTTATTTTGACTCTAAGAAATGTTGAATATCAATTTTGCACAAAAATTTTAAATTGTATAATCATATTATATTAAATTAACAGTCGAATATGTTAAAAAATTCAACACAAACTGTTGACACAGAATGTGAATGACCATTTCCAACACAAACACACAATTATTTACTGTGTATATTACACAGTTAGTAAATTATACAATTGCAAAATTTGGCTTTAATTAAACTTGGCACATTTCATGTATCTCAAATATAGTTCAAATTTTTGTGTTAATTTAACACAAGATGAATATGTTAAAAAGTTACGCTCTAAAATTTTTGGAGTGGAATCTGACTCTAAAAGTGAAATCTTACTTTTAAAAATTAACAATTGAGCCATTCTTTTTCAACACTCAATTATCACTCGTTGTGCTCTTTAGAATTAAATTCCACTTCAAAGATTTTAGAGAGAACGGAAACATTATGTAAAAACTAATGCAGAAAATATAACATTTTGACATAATTTGAAAACAGATTGTGGAAGCATATTTTTTTAAGTAAAATTAACATTTGTAATATGTTAAATTAACACGTACATACATTTATATTTTATTCATTTACTTTAAAATTTATGTTTTAAAACTGCATTTTTTAAATATTATTTATTCATTCTTATTGTTTTATTTTAATAAGAAATAAAAAATATTAAATATCAATTTAACACAAAATATTCGAACAACGTAATGACGTTATGTAAAATCAACACTCGGATATATGTATTAAGATACAACAATTTTAACAAAGACCAGTTTTAACACGAGTACGAAATGTTTTTTATTGTGTATTTTACATGATTCGTAATCACAAGTCGTCATTTTATTATATATATTGTATTAATAATATCTAATTACATAAGTTAATATTATTAAAAGTATAGAAAATTAAATTACGCTTTCAACATAACAGTTTGAAAGAGACAGAAAGGGAAAGAGAGAGAGAGAAAGAAAATTATGTTTAAATATTATATTTAATTAAACACGCAAAAAGAAAGAGAGAGAAATTCCAATATGTCAAATAATTACGAATGTGTAATAAACGTTTGTTGATATTGCACTTTTTTTTAAATATGCGAACCGCGATTTGCTCGGAGCTGAAATATTTGTAGAATGTTCTATCCAACTATTTGATTAGAAACATTCTTTTGATTCTCAGAATAGAGTTGGCACAAACCTCGTTGGTTGATTTCATTCATCGTGTACGCAGGCACGCACGCGACTTGACTCTCAGTGCAGCGCATAGGTAGAGGTCTTCTTTTTTTTTTTCCGCGGACGTCGCCTTGATATACGAGAAAAGTTTTTCGTCGCGTACGTACCTATGCTTTTACGCGAACCCTCACGTGCATTTTAGCGGACATTTTAAGCGACAGTGACGGGGGCAGATTCTTCAGGGATCATGGAATGGGAGGACGGGAAAATTTTCAGCGGGCGGAATCCGAAATAACGTACGAGCGAGTTGGTCAAAGTCAAAGGGACGTAACGCGGTCGGAAGCGTATATATTCGCGCTATTGATCGTCTTATTAAAACACGGTATGTCTCAGCGTTATAAGAGGGCATAGGCTTCTATTTTGAAATTATGTCCCCGGAGGAGAGAAACTCCGATACTTCGAGCCGAGCCGCGGATCGAATAGATACGGGGGAGTCGCGCGAGCGCAGGAAATGGAGATACGACCTAGGAAATCGCGCGGAGCACCGACCTACTTCGTGAAACAGCCGGAATTCAGGATTCCGTTATTAAGAAAACTTCGACGCCGTCGTCCCAGTATGAATTTTGCAACCGCTCGAACACGACCGGCGGAACTGGCGTAAGGCAACTGCCAGGATCTATTTCCGTCAGCGTACCGTCCCGGCTGCACGATCGATCGATTATTTTCCCCTTATGCCAGCGAGTGAAATAATTATAGTCTTGAAATATTGGCATGCCGGTATCTTATTCAACCTTATCTTTCTTGACTTGTGTGAAAGAAAAAATGTTTACTCACAAGATGTACTTTCGCGATGTATCCCTCTAACGAATATGTACAGTAAGTGTAAAAGATATTTGCATCTTTTCCCTGTGTAATACTGAAAACGGAATTTTTATTATATAGAGAAATTATTATATGTCAAAATCTTTAAAACAATAATTCGCTAAACAATAGATGAATTATACGCACTAATTGCAATGTTGACTCTTTATCGCCCGATTTATTTATTTATAAGAGTCTATAATTTATATACTCTTTGTACTTAGATTGTTTTCTCTTCTTTTTCTGAAAATATCTTTTAAAAAAATCTTTTTTTTTTAAATTCACAAACGTATTACGTAAAATTGAATTGCTTGACACTTTTGACAAAGAGATTTATAATTGATTGGAACCAATTACAGACTCATCTTATAGATTTCAAATAGTTAATCTATTGACTAAAAATAAATCGATTTTTTATTCTATTCGTTTATTTTACCTAAAAGACCTTATTATGTGTGATAATTAAAATATATAATGTAATATACAAAAGTAAAAATTGTTTTCTTTTGGATGCATAAAGAGTATTTGTACAATCGAGAAAGTTATCTTCCATAAGGTTATGAATAGCTTTCATGTTATTGGTCTCTCTTTTCGCTTTTTATGCTTTTATTATAGCTTTTGTTTTCGACATATTAAGACAAACAGAGAGGAGAATGTTACACGATATATTATAAACGAATAATTAATATTTATTTTTTAAAAATATTTTAAAAAGTTTTTTTAATAAAGCTTTCTTTCCTGCATGAATACATTTTTCACTCACTGTAATATCTTAAATATTAAATATTTCAGATAAACAATCTTGCTGAAAATAACCTATTATATGGAAAATTGAAACATTGAGTGGCAAAAAGAACCGCTGCGATACCACGTTTGGACGCAAGAGAGTCAGACCTAGTTACAGTACACGATTTAAATAATATACGGCTGTTGATAAATTTATTAGAGTCCAGGATGGGAATAATTAACGGTACGCCACTGTAGAAACGTACGCGAAACGTTAATTAGCTATACCGCGCTCTCCGTGTAACTCGTACAAAATGCAAAATAATAACGATGAAACGCGCAAACGGAAAAGGGAAATAAAACGTTACAATATTATTACCGTCCGACGCGTTGAAATCTCTCCGAATACGCGTCGCGCCGGCCGGCCGGCAATTGCATTGATAAAAACAAACGTTTATTATGGCGCTGATTAGCTTCTCCGACAGAGTAGATGATCATAATCGGATTTAGCAAATAAGAGATGCGTGAGACGGTTAATCTATTGCAAATGTTAAAACACGGTATTTGCTAAAACACGCCGCGGTGGGAAAGACGAGAGCCACAGTAATTATACGTGTCGTGTCGTATACACGTATAGGGAATTTTATTGTGGCACAAGTTACGGTAATTACAGTTTATTCGAATGTTCAATTATGCTCGCGTGCTCGATAATGTCGAGCGGCAAAGCGATGAAATAAAGGACAATTACCGTTACTTCCGGTGTATTCTTGTCGCTTTGCATGGAAATTGAACAGCGTGTTACTTCTCTATGTCGTGTAATCGAAGATGTATCCTTATGCGCATACACGGTATCGGGATATGATGTAACGCTTGTGCTCGCGATAAATTTATCGCAGTTGTGCACGAAGATTTATCGGCAAAGAAATTATTTTCCATCTGTCGTTTCGCGTGGAACGATATTTGCTCATACGTTCCGAAGTTTATCCTCCAGTTGATCTCTCGTGCGCGTGCATACGAGAGAGAAACAGAGAAAGGTTCGCGTTTAAAGTCTGCGATGTCAATTTTCATTAAAAGAATTTGAAAATACGTGATAGTCCAAGTTTTCGCATATATGTTATATAAATATAACGTATATAAATTAAAAATTAATTGGTTATGTCACTTATAAATCTGTGAAAATCGCTTCGCGTACCGACACCTCGCCTTGTTGCGATATAAAATTGTCGATTAAAATCGAGTAAATTAGGTATAATTATCTTACCTTATTCTAAAATATATGGATGTAACATATTATGCGCAAAGAAAAATATTTGGTTAAATTAATTGGAATTCTAGTGGAAAATAAACGATTCGGAATTTTACTTAAGTCAATAGTTAAGCTCACTAGATTTCTAGTGAAACATCTACTAGAATTTTAATAAATTTTACCAGAAGTTTGGATCGCTCATTTTCCACTAGAATTCCAACAAATTCAACCAAACATTTTTCTCCGTGTCGGTGTTAAATATAATCCTCTCCCACTAGATTTCGACTATGTTAAATTCACATCTATAGTATCAAAATTATACTAAATTGACGTTTATATTGCCATCAATATGGTAAGCATTATTTAAATATCGATGTAAAATGGTGTTAAATTCAACACCTTTTAGATTGTAATGCCGATAAAATTTTCTTAAGCGATAGTATTGATGTTGCTTTTAATACGAAATATCAATATTTTCCGTTATACATGAATTTTGAAAGCGTAATCTCGAAGAATCGTTACAGCGAAAATAGTAAAACGAATCTTTTTTTCAAGTCTCATCTCGAAAAGTCGGGTTAATTCAGAATAGCAAAGCTACTCTGACGAATATTCCGCACGAACGTAACGATCAAGAGGTCGTTACACGTCGCGCAATAGATCCCATGCGCGCGCGTCCCGTTCGAAATAAAAAAAAAAAAAGACCAAGTATGCGTCAATCGAAACGCTCCACAAATCTCGATTGCAATTTTTCTCTCCGTTTCCGCAAAAATCTCGTTTCGCAGTCACGAACAAACAGCGAGTCCCTCCTCCTCCTCTTCCGCCAATCCTCCTCCTCCTCCGATCGGTACATACATTTTCGTTTTGAAGCTATGCGCGGCGTGCGAGGATATATTTGGGATAGACAGAAAAAAGGGGGCTGCAGGGGGCATGGAGAGCGGATCGGAAGAAGAAAAAATTGGTTCGAGTCCGTTTCGCGCGCGCGGGGCACAATTTTCTGGCTCGATGTGAGAATCGAACGTGATGTTTCGCCCTATGTGCAACGTTTCGTTTTTTTCTCTTTTCCTCCGCACCTGCAACCTGCAACTGTCGACGTGACGATCACAGTGCCGACCGATTTGGATTATATGGCAAATTCGCGGGAGACTTGGTTGGATATTGACAGCAGCTTTACCGGAAAGCGTGTAACACGATTATATTATCCGTTCGAGTTGAGAATGTTTGTGTTTATTCGCTTTATTACGAATCACGAACTCCTGAAGAGTTAATGCCTTACGAATAGTTACCTTTGTCGAAAATACCGTCATTACATTACATGACTTATATATATTACAGTCATTACTGATACATCCGAGGATGGAGCTCTTACCCTGCGAGAGTAACCACAAAATTAATTTCGCGTCTTGGGAGTTTAGCGAAACGTTTGAAGGAACGAACAGCTTGAATAATTTTCGAGAGTAATTCAAATTAATTTTCCTATTACCATCCCGTTACTTAATGTGCCGACTCTTCTTCTTACACGATCCTTAGTGTTAATCTTATTTTTTTTTTTAAGCATTCAAGATCCAGCTTGACCGTTACGGCATGTTCTCATCGATATTTAGCTTATTTTTATTATCCAACTCGGATGTAGGTAAATACAAATAAAGTATATTTTTCTACGATTGAATTACATGAACGTTAAAATATATTTGAATATTTCTAGGTTGATAGGAACAGAAAAGACTTTTTTAATTAAAAAATAAGTAAAAAAATACATGGTATAAATTTTTTATAGTATATGAGATTTTGTTTTCGAGAAAAAATAGCTTTGAAAATTGAGTTAATATTACTCGGTATGCGAATAAGCGTAATATATATATGTATATATACTATGATATTATTGTTGTATTAAGCAATGTGTACCAATGTGTTATAATTTTTCCAATTTTTTCAAAAAAAATTATTGATACAACCAATATTTACGAAAACAAAGTTTTAAATGGAAAAAATCTTTAAATTAAAATAATATACAGTGCAAACAATATTCGTATATAGAAAATATTAATTAGCAATTTATTATAACTAACAATAAAATCAGTTGTATATTTTTAAAATTATTTTATCTAAAAAGATGTACAGAAATTAAAATATATTGTCTTAATAATAGGCGATAATAAAAATAATAATGAAAATAATATTATTTAGACGCACCAAAGTAGTTGAACAATCGAGAAATTTAACTTTTAAGAACATGAACAAGGCGCTATTTTCGCGAAGCTCTTTTGTTTAGAACAAAACGTACTCATTGTGTTAATAAATTGCTAATTTATTTTTTTTTTTTAATAAATAATAAAGTTCTGTTTACAAAAATCTTTCCTGTACGAATACCTTTTACATTCATACTGTACAGGCTCACAAACAACTTTTTTCACACACCGATTTTTTTGTTCTTTAAATTTCGATTCAAAAAGTGATTTTTCACTCAAAAAATACTGCTCAATATTAACCACAACGTTTATATACAATGTCTTATTTTTAATGATGCAATGAAATACATTGCAAATAATGTACTTCTCTCTAAAACGTTTCAAGCAAAACTAGCTTAATTTCGAAGGAAATATAAAGTATCGATCTTCATTTGACATTTTTTGAGAGTCCCTCAAAATAACCACATCAGTGTCAACTAAATTTTTCTAACAGAATGATATAATTCTCAAACATCGACACTTTCAATCTGCCTATAAAAGTGTAACATAATCAAAAAGTAAATATTTTACTTAATATTTCATACTCTACGTAAGGTATTTTTTCCGTTATAATTATATATAATATTTTACATAGTAGATAAAGTTTGTACGTGCGCACATGTACTAAAATAGTACTATACTGAAAATAGAATAGAAATTTCTCCGTTTTTTAAACTTTTTAATTAGTAGAGAAAAGTCACCGATACACACACACGTACTAGTATTTCACCTTATTTCTGAACAATATTTCTGAAACAGAAGCTAAAAATAGAACTTCAGAAATACAAAATACGAACTAGAAAGTGCTTTTTATTAAATAATTTATAGCAGTTTTAATAATATTATTTAAATAGAATTTTGCGAGATAAGTAAAAATGAGTTTCAGAACTAATACAGTAGGCAGTAATGCCACAAATTTCTATGCTTTTTCATTCACTAGAATCGAAAAATTACAAGTAAATGTATAGGTATATAAGATTATCTACAACTTTTCCACTTCGATATAAAACATTTTATTTATATGCATACTTTATGATGTTCTGCAAGACGCAATATGTAACGCGACAGTTTCTTTTTTTTAAGGCTTTCCCATAAATACATGATTGCTTTCGGCTCCGATCAGAGCTATTTCACAATGTAACGCAAGATTATAAGGATTAAGTTAGCTTCTCTTACAAACGAGTCGGTTTATACTGTTCCTCTATTTTTATATTTAAAACCGTATATGAAGAAAAAAGAAGAGAAAATATAAATAAGACAGATTTAGGAAATCAAATACATGCAAAACGATACAACCGCAATAATCTAGCCATTATTCTTTCTTTAAAAGTACGTAAAAGAAAATCATGAAAATTTGATTTTCGTACTTATAGAATTTGTTTTTAATTGATTTTGTATAGAAACAAATGATAATAATATTGAATTTTATATATATATTACAAATTTTTACTTCTTTAATTATCTAAACAGATCACGTTTTTATCAATATTGAAAAAAGGCAACAGTTAGTTTCCAAGAAATAAGGGGGGATATCTCTTCAGAAAACTTATGTCAGTATCGATCTTTCCTTTACTCTTTACCCAGACAGCAACGAATATTTATGATAAACATTTATTGCTATTCATTTTTTTAATATTACATAAATATTTTATACATATCTCACATATACAGTTTTATCTAAAATGTTATTAAAATATAAACTATATATGTATATATATGTATATATATAATATATATATATATATATGTGTGTGATTTGTATAAAATTTATGATAATATAAATATATCTAGCAAGTATTTTTTTACTTATAATGTCTTATGAAGTAAATTTTCATAGTTTTTACTGTTTACTACAACATTTACAATAAATATTTACGAAATGTTTAAATTAAATCTTATAAATATTTACAAATATTTTTTAAACATTATATAATATAAATATTGCATATTGTCTGGGTAATTATAGATAACATATAATTAATAAAATTAACTAAAATCATTATAATCTTATTTAATATATATGTAGTTGTGGTGTAAACATTTTGTATCACAAAACGATTAATACATATTAATAACTTACACCAACTAAGAATTAAGCCGAGCTGAATGAAGGTGTTTATTTTACTAGTTTTCTATGAATAATATATAAATAACAAAAACATCAATGATCTATAAAAACGATCTTTCTTTTTTCTATTTAAATACGGTCGTCCGCGGAGTACTGTTACGTAAATAAATATTAAAATTAAATTATATTTATATAACCCTATATAGACGGGCGATTCAGTTTGGGATTACTCTCTGTTACTTTATAAACTATTTGTTCAATTTTTATAAAACTGGTTCACGCAGTAATTTGCTAATACTTTAATCGAATTTTAGAACAAAAATAAAAAAATTAAATAGTTCAATATGGTGGACATAATTTAAAAATAAATTAATTATCAAAACTCTTCCTTTCAGGAAGTTTTTAGTAGCATCGAGTTTCCAGTTTCGCTTTATTTGAAACTCATCAGTGCTACGTAAATAAAGTTAGTACTGATTTCCAAACTGACTTTCAAACTCTGATTATGAACTCTGTGACATTAGATCCTCCTGGAGGTTACTGTCCTCTGAAAATTCGATATTTTCAGATCACATTCAAACTCAGAGATATCAAAAACCTTCTAAAACCGAGTTATAATTAGATTTTTTTTTAAATTAAATTTAGAATTCTGAAAATCGAATTTAATGACTTCAAAAACCTTTAGAAAGTAAGTTCTCCATCAGTTACTTTGTCAAAAGACTCCGATCCTCAAAGCTTGTCCATGTTAATTGTACCATGTTAATTTTTCTCAAAAAAAATTTTCTTTTCTAACATCGTCAGTTCGGAAACATCTCATGAGAAGATGTTCCAGTTGTACGTTTAACCATTTGATTTCATAAAAAATCTATTGGATATTTGTAAAAGTAAAAATATGTAATTTTTTTTTATAGTATCAATACCAGGGGTGTTTTATAACTTACAATTATAATAATGAAGGGAATTACTATGAAAAATTATCTGTTGTTTCCAAGCGTTCGAAGGAAGTCATTTCAAGACGTCTTTTAATCTCATAAAATGTTATATATATATATGTGTATGTATATATATATATATATATAGTATATATGATGTCTGATATTAAAATCGTTGTAATAGCTATAACTGCATCCTATAATATAATGTTAAATAGAAATTCACAGAAAAAGTTATTTAAAACTTAACACTGTCAATCTTAATTTACAAAAGTAATAACGAATAGAAAGTGAGCAAGTTATACAATACCTGTAACTAGTAATTTGTGATAATATATGTTCGATTAGTATTAATACGATATCAGATAATCATTTATTTTAGTTGTCTCTCACCTTCAATATTAACAAAATTAAACTCATTAAACGCGATTTTGAACGGAAGTGAACGAATCTGTCAGAAATACAAAATCTCTAGTTTCCTCATATTATCTTTTATGTATAAAGTTTTATTATAAAGAGACGTTACATAAAATTAAAGATAAAAATATAAGTAAAACTAAACTTTTGTTGAATATCTTACCTCTATACACACCTTTTGTACATTGATTAAAAGTATAACATCGATGTTGTACTTTTTACCAAAATTCCACTTTTTCCTAATATTCTAAATGATGTACAAAACATAACATAATTTAGATTTACAAAAAGTATATGTCAGTGTCAACACTTCAAAGAATATTTTGGATTTTTTAAAAATTTTTATACATCAGAATAAAAGTTGCACAAGAAAAAGTATGAAAAAAATTAGCCAAAAGTATACCTTCCCCTACGCATTCTGAAGAGATAAGATAGTATGTTTGAAAATGCAGGATTTTCGTGATACGCGGCGGACAATGCGGAGAGGAGAAGTCGGGAAGAAGTTGAAATACGAGACAGGTGGTCGCTCCTATCAGATGCTCCCGTGCTTTACGGTAAGCCCTCGATGTCTACACCAGGACCGGTCTAATTCCTTCCAGGGAGATTCCCTGATATGGCATAAGACTCGACCACACACGGACGAGTTAATGGAAAGAAGCGTTTCGTCGAGGCTTCACGCTCTGTTTCTCGTACGCTTACTCCCACGTATTCCTCGTTGCAATACTATCTTGCATCAATTTCGGCATGCACAAGTATAGACTCGCTTAATTTTGTAGTCAAGATTTGTTCAATAGAAGTCTATCGTAGCGAGGCGAGGTTTATTCTGCGGGACAAGAGGATAGCCTCTCTCTAACCGTTTCGCTAAATTCTCGTGACATTCTCGTGCTTAAAGTCCCGTCGGGCCGCTTGTCACTTTACCGTCACCGTCGTCGGCCGTCTGCGCCGCTGGTGCTCTCGCTCCTCGTCACACGTTCCATTTCGGTAATTGAGAAATCCTTCGGAGCGATCCTTTGTCTCCGCGCGGATTTTAGTATCCACCACTTCCGTTCGCTTCGACTTCCATAATGTATTGTTACGCGCGGATCCGATGTTCTCGCAGCTTTTCCTTTAATTGCTTCGCTGCCGCGTTCCTTTCGCCGCCCGCGTCGCGCGCGCCGGGGTTCGCGAAAGTCGTGGCGTTTCAAAATGCGACGAATTACTCGACATAAACGATGGCTTCCCTTTATTCTCGTCGTCCTACGATTCCTACGTGATCGTACACGAGGCGAACTTTGCCCTGATACTCGACGTAATTGATTTTGCTTTGTAAGCGCGAAGGTAATTCAACTCGCTTTCCAACGCGCGCGAAGTCTCTTTCGAAATGTAGTCGTTGCAACAAAATCGTCACCTCTAACGGGCGTGTATACGATCGAGACGTACGCATTTGTCCGATTCAAGACACAACATTCTTCCTTAGCTGCAGTATATATATATATATATATATATATTCTGGGTGAGCCAAGTCACTTTGAAAATAGGATGGCAAACGTAACGGCGTACTTTCCTCCTTACGTCGTCGTCGCGATTTTTCGTCGAAGACGGCATCCGTGTAAACGCACGCGAAAGGATCTCCTGATTTACCAAAGCGCAGCGACGCGCGACGTAAATTTTTCCCCGTTTCGCTTAATCCACGTCCCGGACGCGCAAGAATTTATTTCCGCCTACCGATCTATTCCGCGCGCGCCGGATTTCTATATGGCATTTCCTGATATATAGAAGCGTCTGCCATATAACTGGCATGTCGAAATTATGAGTTCCGCCGGTGCAGTCTTTCAATTTCAGACACTACTGCTGGCAACTCTTGTTTCTCGCGTTTTCTCTATGCGTGTGTATGTGTTTTTTTTTTTTACGCGAATCTCTTGTGTCTGAATAATTAATGATGAACGGTGGACCGTTTTTGCGAGGCTATCGATTGCGACAGATATTCACGCGTCGCGCACCGTGAAATTCTCTTCCCTTCAAATCAGAACGTAATCTACTGTTTAAAAAGTCGAATGTCTCGTGATTTACGCGCCGCGCCGGTATTCCCCGAGGAGAGGTAAGAGGGAGACGCAACGGCCGACGCGCGTTCACGCTCGCGCGGCGAGATTTGCAACGAGAGAAACTTTCTCGGGGAAAAGATTAAGGTGCTGGCATCCACTCCTCCATATCTTTAAACTCACTCGTCGCTTCTCTCGGCCCCTTTACGGCCCCTTAAAAAGATACTTCCCGAATATCCCCCCCGAAACTTTGTGTGATTAAACTTTTACGGAAATCTAAAATTAATTACTCCGGCCGAACTTATTTTTAAACGTAATTAAGTGCAGTCACCGTAAAAAAGGCTAGGATTTTCACTCTGGGGCGAGCCTCTTGTCTCTCGACCGGTTAAGTGTTCCCGTCATGAAAATAACAAATACTATATCGAATCGCGATCGTTCCATTCGTTCTATATCGAGGACGAGCGCGCGATTACGCAAATGTCGAAATATAATTCCGTCGAAACAAACCAATATTTTCCAACCTCGGATAGGATATGATGTTTTATACGTGTTCGTACATATAAAAAACAAAACATTATATTAAAATCGATCTTCTGTAAAATTTTTAAATTACATTTTTAACATATCCGAGTATAAATTTAATATAACATGATTACACGTTGTTTGAATATTTTCTGTTAAATTGATATTCTTAATGTTAAAATAATAGAATTTATGACTCAAATAACAAAAATGACCTATTTTAAAACGTACATTCTAAGATAAATGAATAACATGTTAATTTATTTTATAGAAACGTATTAATTTAATATATTATTATAAAAAAAATATATTAATGTTGTATATATATGTATATATATATATATATAATATACTTTATGTTAATACTTCTATCTAATATATTTATGGTTATAAATTTTTTTCGTTTATTTGCGCAAGAGATTGGGTAAATGTTAAATTTTTATGGATAGAAGCGACTTTACAGTTATTATGTACAGATTGCAGTTGAAGAATTTGGGTTAAATTTAACATAAATTTCACATGGTTGGAAAATGACATACATATATTGTATTATGTATGTTACTTTCTATAATAACGTATTCATCTTAAATTAACACAAAAACTTGACCATGTAAAAAACATTGTTAAATTTAATTCAAATATTTAAACTCTGAAAAATATAGTGATATGAACTTAACATCATGCGGTGTCTATATAATTCTCACTATGTTGGTATTAAATTAACATCAACGTAATGTGAATTTAACACCATGGATTTTAAATTTACATACCCATGATGTTAGATCCACTCACGATGGGGTTGATATAAACACCAAGGGTTTTACATCTACACTTAATTTACCATCAACATGATGAGAATTATATAAACATGGTATGAGTATTAAATCCACACCAGGAGTGTTAAATCCACACCGACATTTTTTAGAGTGTATCTATCCATAAAATTCTAACATCTTATCCGATCTCTTGCGCAAATAAATGGAAAAGTTTAAATTGAAAAAGTTTATTTATCACAAAATATATACGTTTCTTGCTATCTCGCGCTATTTGTACGCAGATCTACGTTAGTTCGTTTTAATGCGTATTTTATGGCACGCATTTTTGCGTTACACGCTTCTGCTTTTTATTCAATGGTCGTTGGAACATTTTATATTCGTTCCGTGTAAAACGGCCACACTCTCGTTATATTCTCTTTCGAAGTGGTTACATGTTAATGCGTGAACCGAGTTTCCATGCTCGTACCACGCAGGTTAATTCCATTTGATAATTTGCCGATGAGCGATATTCCTTTCATGATTTTTGTAGATTAATTTAGATGTTGCGGCGCAAAGCGGACGACGGGAAATTGTTCCATGTCCCACGAGTTTATCCAACTACGTGAGACATGGCATTTTTTTATGCCACGAATAGCGCGTTAAAATTTACGATGGCGAGACCGCGGTATTTGCACGGTTAACCGAGGATGCGCGACGTTCATCTACCTGCTCGTGATAAAAATAAATTAAAAGAAAAAACGCTTTAGAATGGAGCTTATCGATTCGATGGAGAGCGGATACTTATTATAAAAATTTTAGATTAGATCACGAATCACATTATAGATCACCACGTGATTGATATCAAGGGTGATCTTGCTACACTTGTCGTCGGTTTTCTCGTTCTTTCGTACGTATAAATCAGTATGAAATGTAGGAACGGTTCGCCAGAATGCCGTACTCGAGCACGATGGATCGAGTGCAAGCGCTTTTTATGCACGCTGAATGCACCGAAATGCGGGGAGAGGAGAGTGCGAGTGATTTTGATTTAAAATCCGCGAGACAAATAGTCGCACTTCCGCGATATATAGCCGAACGTTTGTATCAAATATCTGGAGAATATCAAACTAATCGTATTGACGTAACATGAAATAAATTTGTCTCCTTGACTACAATCTGATATTGTTCATTGTCGAAACATTTAAAAAATATTTTTATTCTTCTGTCACATTTTAGTTTAAATTTTTGTTTAGATATATGTATGCAGTCATTGATGATATACAATGTATAAATAATCGAGAGAGAAAAACGAGAGATCCGTATAAAACAATAAATCGAGCGCATGAATTCTTCTTTCAAAAGAAGAATTCATGCGCTCGATTCGCGAAAGATTCGCTTTTGAGAATAAAAGTTTCTTAGCGCGCAGAGTTGACCAAGACTAATGTAGTTTTTTTTTTTAAAGAATAAAACATTATGTTTCTTTTTAAATAAGTTTTTGATGTTTCAAATACGCTTTAAACCGTATTATAAAGAAACATATTTAAAACATTAAAAACATTGATTAAGAGTGTTTTAAAATGTTTAAAACATTTTTTATCAATTCTATTTCTTAGTTTATAAGTATAAAATAATGGCAAAGAGTATAGCGATATATTTTCTCTACACTAAGCTTATATAAATTTATAGCTCTATAAAAAGTATTTTGTATGTGTGTTAAAACTGGTTAAAGTTTTTGTATTACATTTTTAACATAATTGCAGCAATCGTTTGCTAATTTAATATAACATAGTTATATTATTTGTATTAAATTGACATTAAAAATTTTTTTAGTGTAAAAATAATACAATTTATAAGTCAACAAATAACATAAAAATAATATAGTTGTATACATGTTAATTTAACATATTATAAGTGTTAATTTTACGGAAAAAAATATATTTTCACCTCGATTTTCATAAATTGAAGTGTTACATTTCTTGTGTTAATTTTTTTACATAATGTCTTTGTTACTTTTTAATATATTTTTCAACTGTGTTAAATAAATTTCATTCTCTCTCTCGCTTTGCCTCTTTAAAATCTCCCTTTGTAATCGTTATAATATACATTTAAATTGTATGTATCGAGTAGAGATGTGGGAAAGATTATCCGAGACGGAGAGTGTATTGGAGAGTTCTCTGTACATGTTCGAGAGCTCAGAATTGAAGGGGTGACAATTTTCAACATATAGGTATCCACTGACTCAGATGTAAATAGATATGACATTTGGCTGAAGTGTGCATCGTGAGTGCGCTTAAAACGCGCTCCAGTAGTCAAAGTCTTCAATTCTCCAATCGCTGCTCCCTTGAACTCGCAACACGTTTTTTACCGTTTTCACATTTCAATGAACACGTCACGGTACATGTATAACGTATGTATAACGTGATTTTTCCCGGAACAGATATTCATGATACGTAGTATCTGCTCCTATAAATCACAAAATCGAAAGGTTGCAATTATCACGTTAAAAATCAATCGTTTTATTTCATATATGTACTGCAAAGGTACATGACATGCGATCGAGTATCAACGTGTCACGAATTGCAGATAAGATAAATCTGAAGAATATTTCAGTCTTGTGTACGTTAGCTGGGTAACGAAAGATAAATGCGACGTTCCTTTTTTGAAACACTCGCAGTCGTGAAAATTCCATTCATCGATGTTGTTTTGATTGAAAGCTCCGTGCAAATCCCAAGCGTAAAAATATCATGAGTGGAACTGGGAGCGTTGTTGCGGAGAGCCGATCTTTCAGACACGCTCGATCGTGCTCAATGGAATTTGTCCACTTTTCCAGCCCCTCTCCTTCCTCTTCCGTCAGATTGTTGAATAGCAAGCGTTTTTCAAAGCGAATTTCCAGCATGAATGACACCGGCATGAAATAATATGTACGTATATACACGCGGTGTCGCTGGGGAATCGGATTTCAAATTCGTTTTTCCTTCGCTTCGCCGTTTTTCGCTCACACGCGCAGCCGCGATCGGGTCAAAATGGCCCGGAACTTGGCGCCAAGATATACGTATGCTCGGCAAACGCGAAACGCCGCTCGATATCCGCCGTGAAAAATATTACGTTTACCTAAGTTGGGCAGTTTCGGCACGGCGCTCGGCGCAGCAGAGCGCCCATGTACTAACACAGCGGCGTAGTAATAGAGGAATTTTATTTGGCCGAAGGGTCGGACTTATTTCTCCGAGGCGTTGAACCGCCCGGTCCGTCGTTACGCCAACCTAACCTCTCGCGGAACGTTCTGTTTCGTGCGCATATCGTACCAGCGCCTCAAACTTTGCTAATTTCTTGAAACTCGGAAACTTTCGCGGGTTACTCGATACTCTTAATTCACTTCCGCGAGTTTAAACATCCCCTCGCATTTAACCACAGCGCGACGTAGCAATTCAATAAACAAGTTTCGCAATACAAGCGGGGTTCGCTATCCTTTGATTCCTCCCCGCCCGAGCCGCGTTCGAAGATTAATTACGTACCGGTCTCGATACACGTCGACGTCGTTAGCGAGCAGATTGCATATCGACGTTTGTACATATAGCTGTAGCAGTCTTGCGGAGACAGAGAAAACAAGGTCGGCGTTTAGCCAACGTTCCGTCATCGCATATTCGTAAAGACAGATTGTCTTTTAGAATTAAATTGTATTAAGGGGATCTTAAAGACAATTAGTCTTATCATGGTGTAATAAAATAAGATGAAATGTTTCCGCGGATGCACAGTAGGAGAGTGAATTTAGACCTAATTTTTATTGGCTGCTGCTATTATAGAAAAGTACATTTGAACTCAAATTTGATTTGTCGTTTCCAGGATGCTGTCGCTATTATGTGCAACGTTTCACCTTGTCTTCTTACACAATGAGTTACATGATATCATAAATAGTATTCATACACAGATGATTTGCGTGTGTTGACACATCAATATCTCACTCACGCATGCCACACATATACGAGTATACAAATTTTCGTATAACAATAACGTTTTAATTAGACATCTAAGTCCAATTTTAAGAAGTCCACGCTGTTTCTTTATGCAAATTACTAGTCTGTAGACTACTATTTCATAAGTACAGATTGCACAGCTTTCATGTGAAGCAAATGTTGTCACGACGTGGAGCGCCACATAAGAAGACTAAAAAATGGTGAAAAAGATATCAATTTCAAAATTTTTGGTCGTTCTCGACTTAAACTCCATCTCAAAAATATTATTAATGCGTATACTTTAATCCGAAAAAGAATTTTCGAATCTATAAAAGAAAAAAAGTAATTGTTAGAAAATAATTATATGTATTTAACCGGTAATAACTTTAAGATCCCCTTAAAAAATTATCATTTCCTTGTTACGTTAAAAAGAATATTGTTTATACTTTATTTATATGTCGTCTGAAAAAAGACGTTCTTCTAACATATACTGTCTAATTGCCAATATAAAACAATATTAAATTTCGGTACGTAGTTCGATAATACTAAAAATATGGTATACAATATATACATATATATGTATAGTATTATGGGGCATTCCACGCCAAATCGGCCACTCAAAAATTTTTGTATTTTTGTTTTCCTTGTTTGTTTAAAAAATTAATAATTTTTTACATTAAATTACAAAAAAAATTAAAAAACAATTTTGAAACTTTTCTTGATATTTTTTATTGAAAACTAGAGAAAATAACACACAATTTAAAAAAAAAAACGTTTTGTTTGGATTATTTTCGCAAAGTTATAGACATTTGAAAATTGCGAATTTTGAAAAAAATTCATATCTCATGACTATGTTGATAAAAAAATTTGAAAAAAATTATGGTAGCTTCTTGCGATGGGTACTATAATATATCAAAATTTCAGCCAAATCAAAAATCCAAAAGTTTTTGAGTGGCCGATTTGACGTGGAATGCCCCATATACATTTTATCATTGAATTATTTAAGCAACAAAGATCCAGCTTCGACCGTTATAAGCTTTTAACTCCTAATTCTTATTGATTGTGTTCTCACATGTACGGTCTGTAATTAGATTCTTAAATTATTCATTTTGTATTTTGTAATACAAATAATAAGACTAATTGTTAATCTTAGTATTTGAAATATAAAATACAAAATATTTTTATATGCTACACTGAAATATAAAATGTAAAATACTTTCATATGATCTCTGTTGAAATATAAAATATAGAATAGAATTGTATTACAAATACTGTTTTCCAAATAAAAGTATTTCAAATAATGCCCTGCCTTGCCGTTACGGAATATAAGGAAGGTTCAAGTCATGTCTGGAATAATATAATATTTTTCGCAATAAATTCTCTACAGTGTTTTAAAAATTATCATTAGCTTCAGTGTTATTAAATTACTTGTCTATTTAATTTGTTATATCACGTACTTTAGATTCAGTTTAAAACAGTGTTTCAAGTCCGAGAAATAATTAATTTGCTTGAAGTGAAAATTGTAAAATTTTCATTTTAAAAAATTAAGCACCATGATCCGCTTTAACTGAATATGGCCTTTTTCGTTCACTTATATTAAAGATAATTTATTAAAACAATATGTATGTAGAATTGACTTAACACGTTGCTAATTCATTCGATCAAATCTGACAATGTCGATAATTCAAAGGTTAATACGTCGCATAATCGGAGTCTCTCGCGAATGATTGAAAATTAATTGCTAATAATCACAACTGATGGGAAATCCATCAAACGGAGAATACAGGTCGCGAATTAAATCCGGATTTCTAATCTTTATCAGAAAATAATAAATAGTATCGAAGATATGCGAGTCACAAACACTGTTATTTGTTTTTTTAATTAAACCAAGAATTTATTCAATTTGTAATTGAATAAATTCTAAAACATACCTTTTTATCAATAATATTCTCTCTCTCTCTCTCTTTCTCTGTCTCCCTTCCTCCCTCTCTTTCTCCCTGAAGGAAAAAACAATCCCGAAACTCCTTTCAGATATATCCAACAAAATCCTTTAGTTTCAGTTTTCAATGTTTCGCATCGCGTTTCACCTCTCCCGAGTCACTTTCACGAGTTTTTTTCCAAAGCGTTCTCTGACACATGGTCAGTGAATTTTAAGATAAACATTTGTTGTTTTCAGAGAATTGATAGATTCCATACTTGTCGCAAACAGAGAAAAATATTCACTTTTCCAGAACATTTAGTTACCACGCAGAGAAATTTTGGAGAACATGGTTGAATTGATATTTTGCATGAAAAAATAGACTGAAAATGTAAGAATGTCTTTTTCTATATAAAACCTATTTTAAATAAAATAAAATATAAAGATTACAAATTTAATGCTATTTTTTTATCTTGACTTAGAAATAATTACCTATATGAGATAATTTTTATACCCCAGCAGCGAAAAAATAAAGATTACAGTAGTTTTCTTTACTAATTAAGAATCCATATCTATTTTGCTAAATTTGTTCTTATGTGTTTTAGAAGATATTGATTAAATTTACATATGTACGTAAATCTTTCTAATACCATTGTAATAAATTAAAAAACGATCAATAAATATAGATATAATATGAAATTAATAATAAAATAGTTATTCTTGGGATGTAAAGGTCAGATGATCGTTTATATACAATAAAAAAATTAGACCATTCCTGAGTTAAGCTCGCATATATTTAATATGTATATATAAACGATGCTGTCATAATATTATAAATTTGCAATTCTGTTAAAATAATATAATATTTAAAAAGAATAAAAAGTCGATATAGATATAATATATGAGTATACAAAAAATATAATGAAATATTTCATTTAATTTTATTTACTCCGATTTATTAATTTTATTTATTATTTTTATTCTTACATCATATTATATTCTCTAAAAATCTTGGCATTTTAAAATAAACTTTTTTTTACAAAGAATTCATTTAAACATTTTAATTATTGTCTATTTTTTAAATATAGGACCAAATGAGAGAGAGAGAAAGAGAGAGAAGGCTAGAATTTTCAAACATCTGATAATTGCCTTCTAATCGGATGACTTGTGTCGCAAAGCAATTTGGAATTATCCAAGGTGTAACAAAAGACGTTATCCTCGCGTCCGATTTTTCCAAATAAATTTTCTTGAAAACAAAATTCTTATTTCTTTACGTACAAAATGATTATGTGCTCAACCGATACTTGGAGATTACTCTACATCAAACTGTAAATGGATGTGTGTTCAAACTATTGCTTATAGAAGATTTAATTGTTACACTTTGTGACGGTTTTATGGCGAGTTCGCTTGTCCTACGAAAATCAAGAGAAACTTATTGGAACATCGAGGAGAGAACCTGTTGCGAACGCAGTCAGGCTATTCAACGCGTGTACATATAATGCCATATATGTAGTACACGATATCGAACTGGTGCGCCCTTCTAAATGCGAGCGTTATTAAACTTCTGATAGAGGCCGTGATCGTTATGGGATGCGCGCGATTAGCTTTGAATTTTCCTACCGAGCCGCAGATTTCGTTAAAATATGATGCATATTTGTTTTTTCATGCCGGAAGCGTATCTCAAATCAGATAGTAAATAAAGTTGCTTTACTCGTCATCGTCTGCAATAAAATCACGGTTAGATTTATGAAAACGACAGAGATTCCGATGTAATAAAAATTGCTTGACGTGAAATTGTTTACCGTGTTAGCTTCATCTAGAAAATATCGAGGAGCGAATTTTTTCACGTAATAATTTCCCATAAAACGGTATCTTTTATTAGCAAGAAACCGGAGATAATATCTTTCGAGAGACGATCTAATCTCTGAACGGAGTTGCCGAAGAGTGAGTTACTCGGGAATTGGCATAATAATCGGAAATCCCATCCAAGTTCTATCGAACTGTTCTCGCGCGCGCTCCAATCCGCTTATATATCGTTATATCATCGTGTACATCGATATATCAGGTTGTTCAGGAATTAGCAGTATGCTTATCAATTGTTAGTATCATCCCTCACGAATACTCTCGCCAGCTGTAGTTGCACATCACGGAATTGATCATATTCAGATAATTTGCGAAGTGACTTACCTTCTATTCAGGTGTACAATTGAATACATTAACATTAATACGCTTCATTAACAATGCATTACAGAAGATACAAAAGATGAAACAATCGCAGTACAGAGAATAAAATAGGATAAAAGACCTAATACTGACATAGTGTCCCAAATGCTTCTTTGAATATATAAATTATGTAGTAAATTTAAGTAAAATTAAATACAATTACAAGTAATTGTATTTAATTTTACTTAAATTTAAAAAGTTATAATTTTTTTAAGTAAAAAAATTCTTTTTCCGAAATGTTGATACGTTTACGACGTTTTGTTTAGTGTTAAAATTAAATTTTTTACTATAACATTATTCTTCCATTTTTTTTAAAAGATAAAATTGTACACTGTAATTTTTTGAAGTCAATGGAACTAATACTATTGATTTGATAACACTTCAAAAATGGTTTGGTTCATTTTAACCCAGAGTAACCATCGTGTGACTTATTTGAAGTGTGACTATAAAGGGTTAGAATCAAATTCCAGTATTTGGGACAGTGTCAGTAATTGGATCTTTTATCCTAGTCCCTTTTGTTGTTTTTCTCGTTCTTCTATCTTTTTTATTTAATAATACTGGTACTCTGATTTTTATATCTACAAATGTACATACACGCACTTATTAATTTATGCAATTTAGTGCCTTATATACAATGTATATTATTTTATTAGTAACTTACATGACATGACTTCATATAAAATGTTAAAAATGTAAAATACAATTGAAGGGGGGGATCAGTATATAAACCAATTGGTTCTATTTTTTTTTAATTTACTACAGTTTTTATTAACAAAAAATTGTTTTCCCATGAATATGATATGAAATATTTACAAAAATTGTGATACAACAATGATCACTTTGTCCGAAAGTGTTGTCATTTGTTATATCAAAAGATTTGGTACATTATGATAAATGTTTGGTACATTAAATCCATTTGAAAAGTCATTTTGTCATGAAAGTGGAACTAACCAGTTTTTGTATCAACCTCTTTCATTTTTTTAAGAAATTTATTCTAAAAATTGGAGAATTAATATTTTCAATCATTTTTAAAACTTGAGTAATTTTTCATTACATTGTGATGCGAGTTAACGTACGACAAGAGCGCGGCCATCAAATATAAAATTCAACATCCGATGTCGAAGATAAATAAATCATCGAAATTGTCAATTACTATGTTATTTACAGAATGCCAATATTAACTCTTATTCCTAAATAAAATATTTTTTTTTTATTTGCTGTTGAATCGTGTTTATTGATTTACCCTACAATGTTGTCGAGAATTAGAATTGAAGAAAGAATTTTATTGTGTGTTCCCTATTTCCTAATTCATTTTTCTTAAAAACGTAACTTTGTATAAAATGATTTATATACTATTCTAGCGCAATTCAATAAGAATTGATATAATTTATATATACGTTTCTTTCTATTCATTTTTTCATGTAGATTTTATCCGGCTGTATTTTATATACATATATATATAAGAGCGAAAGTAAAAATTTAGTACATATGTATGTATATACATATATATTTGTATATATTGTTACATTCCTATACATTCAGCTAAAGGAGGATCCCCTCGCGTGCCAGTCTCGCTTAAGAGAATTTCATATTTAGAGCCGTCTACCTGTTCGGTGTACTCGGAGATTGGAATATTCCTGAGATGTCTGAAGTTTCATGAGAAGTTTATACGCGTACTTGAACATGAACGTACACATATATACTTATACATATATCGAATACGCGTGAGAGATTTATAGTTCTTGCGTCCTTCATTAGTTCGAAGATCATTGTGAGACGTTTAATAATAACTTCTGTAATACGTTACAAGTTAAATCATCTCATACTTTTTTTAGCAGTTATTTATAGTATAAACGGTATATTCTGTTTTATTTATAATCCCTTTTTACTTTTTAACTTTTTAATTATTGTCATTCATATTTTAAATACACGTGACAAAAGATGCCCATTTGAGCTTCTTCCATCTAGTAATAAATTCTATACTAATCACTAGAGAGAAGGAGTGGATGATAAATCACTCAATATATCTGATCCGTTACTAAAAAAAAAGATCTGTTATGAGGATCAGCAAATTGCCTGAGAAAATAACCAACAAATAAAATGTTTTCTTTACACCAATTAATTGATTCATCTTTCTTATTTTTCTTTGTGCATAAAAGTGTACAGTTACTAAAACACATGAATAATTTACGAGATATTTTATATTTTATATCAAAATGTGTTAAAGAGTATATCTTGGAACGACATTTCATGAACTTAGAGGATTATATTTATAAAATATTTTGACCCTTTAACAAAACTTTTATTTTAAACAAATATTGTTATTAAATGCAAAAGGTCCAAAATCTATATAAAAATAACTCATTCTTTTTAGCGCAATAAGCTTTCAATACAACTTAATTAATTGACACATATTGAAATGCATTGAGAAAGTTTTCTAATAATATTTAGTCCAAAGTAATTAGAATTTTTCTGTGGAAAGATATTAGTAGCTTACTAGATTTTTTACATGAACCCTTTTTTTTGTCATTCCAGACAATGTCTCGAAAGTCCTCATCGATGTAGCTTCTGTTAAAATTTGACAGGAGAGTCAAAGGTAAAGGAAAGCAATTTTTTGCGAAATATCTTAAAATCTGTTGGTTCTACAGAAAAAGTAATTATTATGAATTAAAATCAAAATGTACAAATGGCTTAAAAAAAGAGTAACGATTCAAAAATCTTAAAGATGAGAGAGCTTATTTAAGAATATTGGATATTACACAGTATAAAATATCTAAAACAAGCCACCTAAATAACTCGCTTCTTTTTAACTATAAAAAGAAATTAGAAAAATCCAAACAAAAGTTGCTTGATTTCAAGGGGCACATAATGTGATGTCTATAATTTTTTTGAAGGTAGAGACATAGAGGATAAAAACGTAAAGATCAAATCTGTTTTTTTTTTTAATGAAATGAAATTTCAAGAAAAACAGAAAACGAATCAAGAAATCACAACTGACGATGGAAATTCAACGAATATTTTAGCCGCTGTGACATTAAATCCATATATCAGTATAAGACACCTTGAAAGTGGTATATTAGTCAACGAAATTTTACGAATACTCCATTCCAACAAATTTCATCCCTTCCATGTCTCACTTTATCAAGAATTACAATAATGGTAATAATTTTCAAAATCGTGTACAATTCTGTGAACGGGCACTACGAAGACTACAAGAGGATAATATATTTTTCACTAAAATCTTATTTATTGACAAAATTACATTTATAAACGATGGACATGTAAATCTTCGCAAAATGCACTGTTGATCAATAGAAAATCCGCTGAGAGAAGTGGAGAGGCAGAGACGTTGGTCCATAAACGTCTGGAATTTTTAATAATAAAATAATTGGTCTCCATTTTATCGATGAGATAAATAGTCGATATTAAATAGTCGAAAATAACAGAAATATTGCCAATATTATAAGATCTTCCACAGACCATATGACAATAAATATGGTGGCAAGATGTGGATATCCTGTTTATTCTACATGGATTATTATTCAATTGCTAAACATTTTGAGTTCGTTGGATTGGTCGGTCGGAAATAACAGATGGTCCGCACGTTCTCTAGATTTAACACCTATGAATTTTTATTTGTGGAAAAAGTTAAAACAACAAGTGTGCAGTGAAATGTCAATAACTAGAAAAGACATGAACGAGAGTATAAGAAGAGCTTGCGTTGCGATTGATCCGTATAAAATTCATTTCTCAGTGTTATCTTTATCGACACGCTTTACAAATGCATTGGCGCTCAGGGTCAACAGTTTGAACATTTGTTGTAATAGTATGTACACTAATAAGTAAATTAGTGAAATATTCGGAGAGAGTCTTGAAACAATTCATTTTCCTTTATAACTACAGACTTTGTAAAATCTTGAAATACCTACAATTATAAGTCACTGTATTCGTCTTAAAACACTCTATTAGAATGTAAATGAAAAAACATATTCCATTTAAAAAACAGATTTGACCTTTATTTATTCTCTCCACCTACAAAAAATTATTGATGTTACATTATATGATATCAATAATTTTCGCTTCTCGAAATCAAGCAACTTTTGTTTAACACTTCTTTCTATTGTTAAAATGAAGCGTGTTATTCAAGTGACCTATTTTAAATGCTTCACCCTGTATATACAAACAATTCATAAAACGTCAAAAAATAAAATTACATACAATATTATAATGGAACGTAAGTTTCAATCTAAAATCATCCTTAGTGTTAACAAAAATGTTTTCGATGGTCTTATTATATGTATATATAAAATTGGTTGTGTGTGAAGCGATGATCTTATAATTTCCAAATAAATATGCGTTTAATAATATCCATTAAATCGATTGGGATACACAGACGTGAGGACTCCATGAGTGCAAAATCATGTATTGTCCGACAACATTTCAAAATATGTGTCTAATGATGTATTATATCCTTACGTCTAACATATATTCCATATAACAATAAATCAATTTCAGTAATTAAAAACAATATATTAAACTATTAAAATTTATGATTTCTACTCAAAAATCAATATAACAGTGATGCCATTATTTCATTGACTTCTTTAAGATTTCTGGATAATTATTATGATACAATATTTGTAGATTAGAAAATTATATACAAAAAAAGTTCTGAGTTTTTTCATAGAACAATCGTTTCCGTGTAATACAGCTTTGATCACATTTAAAACAAATGCGCCTAGTATTTTACCTTTGAGGTGATATGGAAAGGAATGCATTATCTCTCACTCAGGAGCATTACTCTTCAAACTTTGAAGTTGTAGTACACGAACACGGTTATTTCTACGAAAAAAACTCATAAGACCTTTTTGGTAGAGAATTTTCTAAACTACAAATATCATAATAATTCTTTTTGCCGTAGAAACTATAGGTTTTGAGATATTTGCGAAAAATTGCTTCGTTTATTTTTAATTCTGTATAAAATTTTAAGCAGGGACTTTTGAGACATTGTTTAGAATGACGAAATAGAGGTCCATGTAATTTAGCAGCTGTTCATTTTTCCGCTGATTTGTTATATTTTTGGATTCCTAATTCCTTTGGACTATTTCCACTCTCGATCATCATAAGACAGCATTTGTATTTTCATATGCATTGTGTTCCTCGAATCGAACACGATGCATTCCAAATTTATAAGCTCATGATTTCCGAAAGAATATATGTATATGACCGCGAAGCGAACAAATCGATCGTAATAAGAAACAAGAGATCTCCGAAGGACGATTTCCTTTCGCTGTATACAAAAAACTATCGCGTATAGAAAGAGAACGTGTCAAAAATCTCGTTCAGACTCGTATTCCCTTCGTAATCTTCTCGTATCAATATGTATTTATCGAGATACTACGTGCCGTGCTCGGAATTTGATTTTCACCGACTTTTCCGTTGGCGTTCGTTTGAGGGGAGAAAATGATTGCGTTACGCGACGACCGTATTGATTCCCTGCCTTGACTCCATTTTGAGATACTCGAGGTAAGAAATGATGTAAGAAGGGAAACTAAAAGTAGTGAAGAGAGGGAGGAAAAGGAGAACGCCGGAGAATCGTAAAATGTCGAGGATGATTGATTATTTTCTCTCTCGCTTATCGGCGCTAGTGAAAAGAGTGGTGATGTAGCGAGGATGAGTCTGTTATTATTCGACAGTCACCGTACTCTCGCCTCGCGGACGCAGAGCTATCAAAAGTTAACGCTGTTAACGAGATAGACGTATGATAAACGGTGTTTCATTTCCGCAGGTGAATTTCGCGAAATGCGTAAAGGGGGGGGGGGGGGGGGCTATCGAAAGTTCACTCCCTATATCTAGAAGCTCTATATGTTCTGCGACACAATCGCGTATTGCGAAGTCACAAAGTTTAGGCGTAATAAAAATTCAAAGAACGTCTAGCCGCTGATTGCCTCGAATACGGACGGGGTAAGGTAATTCTTTAATTTTAAAATTCGCCGCGGGGGTGGTATATCCACTTGAAGAAACAAAACTGAAACATAAGTCTGCCGACGGTTACAGGCCATCATTAAAGTCTCTCGACTGTGTTTGTTAAATATTGAGTAACAGTAGTTCACCAAGTTAACTAATTTTAATTTACTTTATATTTTAAGATTGAAAATATGCGAAATTTGATGTAACTCTTTCGTATGTTTGTTTTTAATATATTCACTTCTTTTTATACATATATATATTTTATATTCCCTTAACAGTATAATTATTATATGTATGTTTATTAATATTATTGATTTGAAAAAAGACTAACAATAGGTAAGTAAAACGAAACGTCCTGTTTCTCTCAAAATTCCTATGGTAATAAATTATTTTTAAATTCTTATTTATATTATTTTCATATTAATTTACTTTTATCTCGATATTTATTACTTTACGTGTTTTTACCTTCCTCCTGTAATATTCTCCTTTACTCCTCTTCGGTTCACGTACGCGTATTGCGCCGCTCTCTGTATGTTCCGTTATAATATTTTTCTCGAATTCTCATTCAATATACTTTTGTTCATAGAAAAATATATTTCCGGTGTAAAATATATTGCTATACTATCGCGAAAACGCCATTTTCTACTACGATAGCCAAAATTGAATCGCGTTGCTGTGTTATAGAACACGCAAAGATATTTTAAGATAACGCGAACGACAAAAAAATTCAAAGTTTTTTCCCCTCTTTTCCTACATTCTCTTGGCTCATCTATCCTTCCATGTCCTTTCGAGAATTTGGGTCGTTCACTCGGTACAAAAGAGTGTGAGTTTCCACACCGGTATAACTGGTGCAGCCGTCTTTCTTTTCACTCTTTTTACGACGACAGGGATGCTGCAGCTACTGTCTAATCTGGCAGCTCGTTTCATTTCCCTGGCGATTTGTCCCGTGGTGCCACCTCAGAAACGTTAAATCCGTGGAGGCAATTTGGATATTGCCTATGTCGGATATAGTGTCTGTTGGTGAGTGGAGTGGAAGCCGCGGTGCGAATGCGGAGAAACAGAAGGAGATAAAAAAGGAGAGAGAGAAAGAGAGAGAGGAACGGAACAAAAAAAAGAGGAAACACAATAGCGCAGAATAGTCCATTGATAAAACGGGCGGGCGCAATAAGAACGATTGTTCGCGACGGCTTAAATTCGTGTAGCATTTGTCTTTTTTTCAGCCTTTTCTTTTTCTTCAATTCCAAGTCATATATCGCTATATATTCCGCGCGTTAAGGCGTGACGTGGCGCGTCAGGAGATATGATATAGTACGATTGTAATATAATACTTTTGTTAAAAGATAGATATCTATTTCTCTCTTGCACGCGTGTGTATATACAAGACGCGCGAATGCTTGGGATTTATCGAGTGTTCGTGCCACATCACGTAGTCAGCGTTGTAAAATAAAGAGATATCGAACCGCGCGCGCACTGTATACCCGCAAAACAAAAATTTTCACGTACGAAGCCCGCTTCTGAAGTTCGTTCTCGTGCTTCGGTCGCCAAGTTTCCGTCGCAACTTCGGACCACTTGACATTATCTATTTAGGGTATGTTGTAATCCACCAACAACACAGGCGTGAATAAGCAACGATAATTAGCTACCCTCCATGCGATAGTGCTTAAGAAACTTTAGGATATGCACTTACACATTATTCGTGCCCTCGGTGGCACGGCCCGTCGAAATATTTTCAAAGGAGATTTCACTGTCGCCCGTAATGAATAGAGTAACGATAAAATTTCCACTCTCCAATATTTTTCCATTAATCTCTTCCCCCACCGGTGAGTGAGTATATATATATATATATAATTATATATGAAATAGAAATACTTGCGGAAATAGCAATCCCACTTGAATGAAACGTTACTCAAAATTAATGAGATCTTACGGCAAAATAATCTAGTTTTCCCTCGTTAAAATCACAGGAGATTATAAATCGGTGAAAATAAATGTTTCAGATTCGACAAACAGCGCCACGGGCCCGATTTTCGTAGCACCAGTTGGGAATCAGACCGCCGCGATTGGCCGCGAGGTCGTCTTCTCTTGCAGCGTTCGCAACATAAGCATTCGCAAATACAAGGTAATGATGCCGGGGGAGTGGTGAACGTAAACACACAAATGTGGAATACAGATTAAATTCGCACACATTTGGTGGCACGTCAATGGTACTTATTCCATAATGGGATTTCAAACGCGTCGACCAGTCGCGTTTAGAATACTGAAGAGCAGTTTTTATGATCATTTGACTCTTCCGTGGCTGCTCGCATTGCACTGAAAATTCCAGTCTCGTGGTTTACGGATGGATCCCATCGAAGCGACGCGACGCGACGCGAGAACTTGAATTAAAAAAAAAAAAAAACCGCTAAACGGGTCGGCTTTTGACGTAACTGTCTGGATTTGTCGCGACGGGAGTGGGAGAATGTGCGAAAACGGAGCAAGCAACGATGATAGAATGTAACGTAACAAATGTCGACCGTCCTGATATCGTAAACGTAAGGTCACGTAGCATTCGCTGAGGACGTGCTACGCGACGAAATTGAATTGCCGCGAGTGAAAAATTTGCCATAAAAGTAACTCCCCTTTTTGTTCCACCAACGTGCGCTTAATCTTCATATCGTCTCGCTTTTTGCCATCAGAAGTAATATAAAATAAAGCCAACACGCACAGGAGGAGTAAAACAAATCGTGGTTAGATCGAGTCAAATTGACTTCGCTGGCAAAAGACATCTCGAAGCCTGTTACGAGAAAGACAAAGCAACAAAAGAATCGTTTTTCTCTTGCTTAGTGAGGCTACAGAATCGCTCTTTCTCCCATCGTAATCTGCTAATCCATTGAGGTCATTTAGATAACATCGTTCTTAGATAACATCAGACTACATTTAGTAATAAATTTATACTAAAAGAATATATATATATATATTTCAGAATAAAAAGGAAATAAGATACTAATAATGTTATTAAATTTAACACATTTTACATATTCCAAATAATCTATTAAATTTAATGTTAATTTAACATAAGCTGTATAAAAGTAACTAGGATTTTGTTTAGAGAGAAGGGAGGCAAATTAGAGTTGAAAATTTTAAACCTCTTAGTCGAATGGTATCGACTATTGAACTTGTTTTATGTTTTATATTATTATTTTTAATTAATCATTAGCAAATAAGTCGCATATATAATATATTTAATTTAATAATTTACTTTATCTTTCTCTTAAAATTATAAATTGATTCTTCGAACTGCAGAAACTTTAACACTAGCCGCCTTGGAGTCTCAGAAAATCTATCTGCAACACACTCTCCAATTCGTTTTTGTTTTCAAAATTAATTTATAATAATTGTGAATATTCATTAAACATAATCTGTTTAAGCAGTTTTCATTATTTTTCTAAATGTTTTAATTATTTTTTAAATATTTTTTAAATGTTCTTTTCTTTGAGATTTGTGGAAGCTCCCTGTTTTCTGTCTACGCCTATATAATATAATAAAATAAATATGATAAAAAGTAACATAAATATATATTATGTACAAATCTTTTTTCCAATTTTTTTCGAAACTATATAAAAAATATATACACTGACACAATTTGTAAGTAAAGTATGTGAAAGCTTATTTCTTCAGTAACATTAACGTTTATATTATCGCTCATTTACTGCAACCATGACAATTCAAAAAAGAAGTTTTAGGAAACGAATTTCAATGTTTTACATAATGAAAAAATTTTATAATATTAATTTTTTTTTAAATGCAATTTTGGTGTAACGATTAATTGCAGAAGATAAAAGTATAATGTTCTTTTAAAGTATACTATTCTTTTCTTTTTACTTTAAACTCCGTGCTTCTTCTCCAAGCAATTAAAGAATAACAATTTTTGAAATATGTATTATACCAAATGAGTGATATATTAAATTAACACGGTTTAAGTAAATTAACGTATATAATAAATGCATGTGTTAAATTAATACATTTTATTCACTCTTATTTTAAAATTTACGTTTCAAAATACATTATTTTTATACTAATTGTTCAACTAATTGCACTCATAAACTGTATTATTTTAACACTATAAGAAATGCTGAACATCAATTTAACAAGAAATAACGCAATCGCGGAGTGTTATATTAAAATACATTCAAGTATAATAAATAATTTAATAAACAAATTTTAATAACGACAGGGTTTTAACACAAATACAAAATATGTATTTTTTACTGTGTATATTTAATAGAGCGAATGTCATCAGATGATGAATTTCACCCGTAAAACATTCTTTATAATAGAATGTACTATTTAAGAGGAAACGGTTATTCCAGGCGGACGGGACTGAATTAAGATAAGCCGAATGGTCTCCATGCTAAGTCTAAGTTAAGACTAGTATTTACCACCAAATTTCGTGCTATTCGCAAACTTACTACGTTATGCCGTATGGTATAATCATTTTACACCATCTCATACAATCTCTATATCAGTTGCCTTTAAGAATCGCTCATACAATATTATTTTCTTTTATATTTCAATTCGTTTTTGTCTGGATTATCGATTTATATTCATACCGGAAATCCGGTCTGCACTTATAAATACATACATTTATTTCTATAACCATTCATAAATCTGCGAATCTTCCTTAAATTGTTTAAGGTGTTTCTTCAGTAAATCGAGTTATAGAAATATCTAATTTTTTTATATAAAATATAATCGAAGTACCGAGAAAGAGAGAGAGAGATAGGAGAGAAACGACATGTGCAAAATTCTACGGTAGATTAACGATGAAATAAGAGAGAAAAAATGTTGAAAATGTAATTTTTCACGTATAAAAAACTTAGTGACAGATAAAGCTCGGAGACGCTTCTTTGACTAATTGCACACAAATCTTACCACAGACTTTTCTCAAAAACGAGATTATAATAGCTCAAGAAATTACAATTTTAATGATCACGAGAAAGTAATACGTCAATAACCATTTCGGAAAGACATATTTACACGCACAAACTTGCATACAAATTTAGTCCGGAAGAGTGAACACAACGTCGTCTTGTTTTCGTTTGGTGAAGATGCAACTCTTGATTTACTATTGTATGTTTCATACTATTTCATTAATATACACGTAGTTTAAATATTTTATCCAAATTATGCAGATATTTGTAATTTTAGGTGAATTCTGGGTGAGGCACTCCTTTCCGGTACTTTACTAAAGAACCACCTTAAATCATCTTGTGTTCGCCATTACGTCGTACTATATTATAATACGTTCCATCCATTATTTCTGCTATTGTTAATTAAATTAAAATTTATTATGCCGTCAGCATATACAAATCTCTCCTCCATCGTATATCTTTTAAACCTCAAATAAGTATATAAACATTATTTTCAATGTTCAAGATAAAGTTAATTGTCATCGTTTCATTTTTGTTTTACGTACTCCTTTTTCTCTTTTCTTACTTCACAAGTTTATTTATCGCATCGCGCTATCATACTTGATTCAATTTATACTTTCATATAATTACTTTGTAACTAGTTTTCTGCGCGATTACTGCTCGTAGTTTCTTTTCCATATATTTTTGATTGCTGAGAAAGAGAATGTCATCCCAATAGAGGGTGATAATATTCCTTAAAGGAATATCATCAATCACATTCGGTGTGTCATTTGACGAAATGACAATTACTTAGCACTGCATTGCGTTGCGGGGCTTTTCAGGTTGGCTGGCTGCGCACCTCAGACCAGACTATTCTCTCGATTCACACTAGGATCGTGACGCATAATGCACGTATCACGGTCACCTATGAGAGCGGGGCAAGCTCTGGGTCCGCCAGTGCATCCGGCGGTGCATCGGGAGTAACCGGAAGTAGCCAAGCTACGGAGGAAATCGTCGACGGTACGTGGCGTCTACACATTCGCCAACTGAAGGAGACCGACAGGGATTGTTACATGTGCCAGATCAACACTAGCCCGATGATATCCGAACTCGGCTGTCTTGACATACATGGTAAGTATTATATCTTATCCCTTGTCGTGTATCCGTGTCGCATATACGTTCTGATCCGGGAGCAAGGAAATCTTGTGTATGATGCACTTTGACCTGTAGTTGAAAATCCCTAAATACAGCTCTGAATTTAAATTCGTGTGATATTCGCAAACTTTCCACATTATCTTTAGCTGTGGTGCCAAGCACATATAGTTTTAACTATAGACGACTGTCTTTATTTTAGCACATGGATTTAGATGTTGAAAACAATGCTACGACATCGTGATTACAACTAATTAAACTTTGATTGCTTATTATTATTTTGCTACATTGCATTAACAGAAAAGTGACACATCTTAAGATTAACAACTTTTCAGTAGTGCATGTTTGAAGTTCTGAATTGAAACAACATTTTAATTAGAGTAATGAATACGTATAACTTCACTTTCTGTCTATGTCATACTTTCCATTATAATGTGTTCTTTAAAATGCTATGCTATAAGTTTTCAAAATTAGACAACAGTGCAACTTTTAGTGTAGTGTAAATTTTATCTCTTATAAAAGAGTTGTGACACTTTGATGTCCTACTTCAAAAACAATTTATTAATATAAGAAGAAAAATGATACAGGGCTTGTGTCCTAAACTAAGAATAAGAAGAAAAAGAAAAAGAAGAAGAAAAATGTTATATTTTTAAATTTTAGGTAAATTTAAGGTTAAAACAGTCTTGATTTAAACATTTTATTTCTTGCAAAGAATGATGTCACAATTTGAATCAAGACATCATATAGCACAGAAACTTATAGCAATATTGCTGCAATGTTTGTAAAGTTATTGTAATGCTGCTGGAATAATCTGTGCTGTGTACGAGACGTATTTCTATAAATAAAATAGGTATAAATAAAATAGGATATTTTTTTTATAATTATTTCTTCTCATTGTTCTTTTCATTATCTCAAGAATGTTAACTTTTTATTTGTGTCACTTTTTCTATTAATGCTGCGATTTGTCGCCTATATATTTTTTAATAGGACATGTTAATAATATAAAATTTAACTTCTTAGAATTGGATCCCTAAAAAAACCTTTTTGAAAAAAGAAAAACTATTCTAGAATATTACATTTTAACGTGACCCTGTCACGCCAAGTTTTTTCTTCGCTACATTCCAATTGATCATTTTAGTCACTTTCAGTCTATCCTATGTGTCTTGGGTGATGAAATACTTAGCTAATTGCATTTATTTCGTATCCGTAGTTGATTAAGAAGAATGTAATATTCGATATCTTTTTTATGATGCAATTGGTTTTTTCTTTTAAAAAATTTTTTTCGGAATTTCGTTAATTTTTCAGGGATTTCACTAGAATTTTCATAAATTTTTGAAAATGTAATACTCGTAACATAAAATTTGAATCTTAATAAAAATAAGAGATAATAATTTATATTTATTAAACACTAAGTTAATAATAATAGAAATAGAAAAATAAATCTTATTGGCTTCCCTTCCTTCCACCCTTCTCGCTCTCTCTCTCTTTTCCTCTCTCTTGCTCTCTCATCTTCTCCTGCCCTCTCTTGCCATCATTTCTCTTGTCTTTTCTTGTTCTCTCCTTGCTCTCACTTTCTCTCTCTTACACTCTCATTCTCCCATAACATCTCTCTCCCTCTCTCGCTCCTCTTCCTCCTTCCTCTCCCCCTCCCTCCTCTCTCTGTTGTCTGCTCGTGTACATATAATTATTACACATGTATGCACATTAATGTTCATTTTCGTTCAAATTTGCTAATTTAATATAATATTATATGAGGGCATATTGTGCGAAAGCAGCTTAACTGACAAAACGCTTTATGTATGGGTTTATCCGTGTGTCCGAAAAAATCTGAAAATCTGAAATGATACTTTTTACGGCTGGATATCTCGGGATTTACTGCATCAATTTTATTCAAATTAGTTGCAATAGAAAGATCGCGCGTTGGCATTATACATATAATAAAAGTGTTGTTGGATTTTTTATTTCAGTTTTAATTCCTGAGTAATTTTAATTAAAAGTTTGTTGATGTCAAAACTCTGGATAAACCTAGTGGTAGTGTCGCAAATTTGGCAGCGGCATGAACATACACGCAATGAACGTTCACGCGTCAAGTGGTCAAGTGGCTCGTTTCATATGTATTTTTGCATTATTTTATCGGTGCATATTTTTATGCACTTGGTGTCGCGACGCTGCCGAGTCGCTTGATATTTATATTTGACGTATACCTATATTTAAACGATATTTTTCTACAGTACTGAACTAATTTAATAACGCACATTACACAGAATATAATTGCGAATTTAAAAGCCAAGAATTTAATATGTACACGCAGACTCTTTGTGTAGTTTAAAAATTCTTTAGAATATTAATTCTAACGATAATTACTTTGTTAACGAATTGTATTCCTTTACATTTCTTGTCGTGCTTTGCATATACTTTTTCTCAGAAGGTATCAATTTTAATTAGATTTCCTAAACATCAAAGACGATATTGTAAATTCCTCGAAAAAGTAATGCATAACATTAGCGTTACCTACTTAAATGTCTATTTAAGGAGCACGCAAATCGATACACGAGGAACAAGACAAGGAACATCGCATATGTAAAACCTTTGAATTTGCTCGAACGGACAAGTAAAAAAACAAAAAACAGTATACGCCACGGTATAACAACAAAAGATCTTCCTGATAAAATTACTCTTCCATCTCTCCCGTGTCTCAAACATATTACTTAAGCGGACTATCTATTCCCTCCCCAGGCTTCCTATCTTGACCTTACCGTATAAATGTACCTCGAGAATGCTTGTTATTTTAAAGACGGTTCAGTGAAGTGCCGGTTATCCATGATAACTTTTATAAAGTATTCGCGCGGGTTAGAGAGGAAATATAGGTGGCCGTTACCAATTTAATATTGATATGAACTATTTGTCCCCCATAGTACCGCCCGATATTGTTTATGGTGGTGACACTAGCGCTGATCTGGCAGTGGCAGAGGGTGACAATGCGACCCTGAGCTGTCGCGCGACAGGACATCCACCTCCGAGAGTATCCTGGCGGAGGGAGGATGGAGAACCCATCATCATAAGGGCTTCCACGGCAGGTAAGACATTGTTAAAAATCTTTATTCTTCTTCTATTCTGTAGCAGGTCAACTGTTATCAAGTAAAATACAAGATGCCTCAAAATTATCGTCGCGAATATCTTGTAGCTGCATTAAAGAAATACTAACACACACACACCTATACACAAATAATTAACTGTTTTTTCTTAAAAAAGACGCGAAAAAATGCGTTTGTATAAATTGAAAATCTAATATATTCAACTCTAGAAAGTTATAAATTAGATACTTAGAGTTAAATCTATTAAACATTAAATATTCTGATCAAGATAGTCAGAAATACAGTCATGTGATAATTAGAATTCTGATTAGTATGATCAAATAAAGATATTTTCATGAAGTTAATGCTAAAAATAACGATACAGACAAATAAAGAAAAATTAAAACTTCTATCTTTTTTTTCTCATTCTACTACCAATCAAGGGCAAGAATATGCATGCTTCAAATAGTAGAGATGAATGCGAAATTCTCGAATAATAGATGCTGTACGGCGCCAGCATAACTCAATATTGATAGGATAATTAAGTGCTACTAATATCTTAGTTACCTCGTAGTTGCTTGGTCGCGTTAAAGTGCGAACTATTATCGAAGTCTACGGGGATGGGAACGAATCCTTCCCCGATTGCATTTACCGTTATTGCCGTTTCATTATCGATTTTCTCATGCCAGAGGTTAAAATCGTAAAACTATTCTTTTTTACATGAAGATTTCCTTTTTTTATTCATAGAAATTGACCCGTGTGCGAACGTATAAAATTATTGCAGTAAAATATGAATTTTCTTTTTTCATCCGATACGTAACTCAAACGTTTAGTAGTCATTATTAATGAAGAATTAGATACGATCTTGTTAAGAAAAATCCAAGATACTTGTCGATATTTCTCCGTGAAGACGGCGATCGTGATCCCGAGGATTAAGTTGGGGACAGAGAGAAAGTGACTAGAATAAGAGCAAGTTTGTGGTGAATCAAGAGAGCTAGAAACTTTTTGAACCAGTATTCTTCGCGGATACGTAGAGATTGAGTATAAGAATGTAGTATACGAGCAAGGATGTAACGAGTAAGCTCGTTGAAACAAGTTCCTCTTTGGGAACTGACCTCGAAGGCGGGTGGAACGTGAGAGCAAAGCCACAACCGAGAGTTCCTTGAATAGTATCTCGGTTTGTATGCGTGTATGTATATAGAAATCGAGAGAGAGAGAGAGAGAGAGGGAAGTAATGTCGTGTAAATTGCCGCACACGCTCGCATTCACGAATCGAGTCTCCCGAGTTACCAAAACTGGTCGACGTAACTGTCTTGCATATCTTGTTTGTACGATCTGGTATCCTTGAATTCGTAGCGCGATCGTGTAGTCGCACTATTTTCCGAGGATTTATTTTATTACGTTTACTTTTTCTACGTCGACAGAGATGCTTTTTTTACGGGGGGAGCTTATATTTACCATCGGTGGTCTCTATAATTTAAGCGTATGTCTTTTCGTTTTCGTTCTCTCAGTCCGCCAGTCAAACCTGTATCTGATACTGACACGTTTCGCGTGTTGAGCAAACTTTCCGTTCGCTTCGCGTTGCTCCTTAATCGGACATGGAGTAATCGTAATCCGACATAATAGAGTTCTGTTGTTCTGCGCTTTGTTGTTTCGAACTCGTTGTTTGAAGCAAACGGAAGAAAGGGAACGGGATTGCGATCGATCGTTTTTTTCATGGCATGGTAAAATGTTCCTCTCATGTACACAGGTGGTAGCACTTTCGAGAAGCACGACCACTACAACGGTTCACTGCTGCATTTCTATCGTGTTGAGAGGCGGCAAATGGGGGCGTATCTCTGCATCGCCAGCAACGACGTGCCGCCAGCGGTTAGCAAACGGGTGACGCTCGCTGTGAATTGTAAGCTCCGTTCGCTCGCACGATCCGTTCCAATCCGTTCCGATCCGATTCGATTCATAGATTACGCTTATGGAAAGTAATTCGCTAATATGTATTTTTCATATAGCCAAGTCGCGCATAATCACGATTCGAAAAGGAAACAGTCAAGGAAGCTTCGAAAATGAGACAAACTTCCTTATAGAAAGGAGAAAATGAAAATTTGATTTGTTTCACGAACATACAGTATTATAATTTAAAAAAAATAGAGCTCCTTATTTGATTCTCCACACAATTTTTAAAATAGGTTTGAATACTTGTCCTGGATATAATATTATAGTTTCAAAAATTACTTTGCACCGCGAAGATTCATGTCCAAGCTTCAATTACGCGATGGAATAGTAGAAAGAAAATTTTTGTAAGAAAAAGTTTGATTTCGACGTGCACATTAAGAGAAGAGAGAATCAAATTTTCATTTCCTTCTTAAAACGAGCTCTATCTTTGAGACTTCCCTCGTACGTACATTTGTGAAAAGCTTCTACTCTCGTTTTCTAAACTCATTTTATTTCCATAGTCGCACCCGTCGTAAAAGCACCCAACCAGTTATTGGGCGCTCCTCTGGGTACAGACGTGCAGCTCGAGTGCTACGTCGAAGCGTTTCCGAACACGATCAATTATTGGGTAAAGAATCAACGAGGCACGGAAGACGAAATGTTATTGGAAGGGTGAGTTCTTGTTATATTCGTTACTTTCTTAAACGAATAATCGTACTCTCGATAATATAGCTCGAGATATAATATAAAATACTCATATAGAATAGAATATTCTACTGTATTGCTGGATATTGCAAAATTATTGCAATATCGCTGGAATGTTCTGTGTCGTATGAGATAACTATAAAAGAACTATGCCTAATTTCTTATGTAAAATTAGATTCCAGATGAATAGTAAGATGTAGCTAGAATTGTAGGGCATCCAAAAAAGATTAAAAAATTTCATAGGCACAACCTTTACATTTTAATTCGGAAATAAGACTCCTAAACGGTCACGCTAGATCTTAAGTGCTGAAATATTTCTGTGTGAATTTATATACTACATGTATAATGTAGTCTTTTAAACCGCGAGCCGAAATTATATATTTTCTTGAAACACAATCTGATTAAAGTAGTAGATAATATCACAAATTAAATTGACAAGTAATTTAATGATTTGATGCTCAATTAAGCATCTTATTAGAAACATATTAATGTGCTAAAAAACTTTAAATAAATTTATCGCAAAAAATATTACCTCGGTCGGGAGTCGAACTCGAATCTCTTGCGTTTCGTTTTAAAACAATATCCAAAGATGATTTTTATAAAAAAAAAAAAAAAAAACATGAGGGTGATTATCCCGAGGTGTTTTGTCTACCAAACCTTATAAAGTAATGTCCACTTTTTTATGATTTTTTTCCACGCTAGTGGATTAAACAAGGATAAGTAATCAAAATTGATTTGATCGTTCGTCCTTGTCTAACTCGTGGACATTACAAGGATTGGTACACGGAAAAGGCCGGGATGTCCACTCTCAAGTTTCTCTCTACTTTTACAAAGTTTTCACAAGCAAAACGAACGTTGAAGTGTCTCTAGAGGGGATTGCCTTGTGGGACAATAAAGGTCATTTGTATATTAATTAAATGAAATTTGTTTTCTTGTAACATTCATTGAACTTTTTTGTCTCACACACACACACACACACTATATCTCCTTGCAATGATGGTAGTATTATAACAGATGTATCAAATATATTAAATTAATATCTAAAATGTATTTGATACAGTTCGGTTAAGTACTTGAACACAATCTGTGCCGTCATGTTAGAGAAATTCAGATATAAAATATATTAAACAAATATGTGATGACGGCGATGCCTCTGGACATGTCACACGATATCTAGGATATGCCCAAAACTTTGATGATCCATGTACTAATTTTGCAAATCTCGAAATGATTTCCAATTAAGGTGTCGAATTACCTATATATAAAATTTCAGCAAGGCTGATTAAAGCTTACTAACAAATGTGTTTAGCAATGTTTCTTTCTAAAAATATTACATAGGAGATAATTGTGATAATTTAATTATAATATGTAATCGCTAAATGGCATCCATTTGTTTTCTGAATTTGGAAATTAAATTTGACTAATAAATCTAATTGAAAATTTGTTAACTGAGAATTGTGTTATTAAACGATCGTTGTACTAAAAAGTCACTACATCCAACTCTCGCGATTCGCTGAAACTGGTATAAACTGATATAGAAGATAGACGTTTCAACATTGTTGCAACAATATAAATGGATTTATTAATCAAATTTTATTTTCGAAATAAAATAAATAATACCATTTAGCGATTGGTTTAATGTTACATTTAAATTATCACAACCATCACAATATAATATTTCTATTACGTTCCTTTTCTTCTATTTTTCTTCTATTTCTTATCTAGCATTTTCTTTTTCATTCTTGAAATGAACATTCTGAAACTAACGTAACATTTATATGATTTATAGACCGAAATACAACGTGCGGGAGGAACGTACGGGATACACGGTTCTGATGTGGCTCTTAATCAAAAAATTTACGGATAGAGATGTCGGTAGTTACAAATGCGTTTCAACGAATAGCCTAGGAAAAGCAGACGGAACTTTGAGATTGTATGGTGAGTTATACGCCTGCCAATTATGTTATACGCTTTTTATGTACTTCGAGATTTTCAAATTCAAATAATGTCCATTTTCACAGAGATTAAAATTGGCTTTGAAAGAGGATCTCGAGCGAAGGATCACGTATCTATTATCGGTGGTAAGTATGTACAGTAGATCTACTACTCACAAGTATCTATCAATCCTATTAAATTATTGTTGTTCCCAGGGAAAGTTACCTTATAAGTTACTTTTTATTACAGAAATTGAGTATAATTAGTTCGGATATTTTATTTTTTATATTATATTTTATCATTTGCTTCAATTTTGTATTACATTTTGTACTCAATTTCAATAATAAACATATAAGGTAAATTAAAAAAAGTAACTTTCTAACTGTTCCTTCTTAGAACCAAATTGATTCCTAGTAGCGCAATCGCTATTCCGCTATCGATTTTGAATGTTTTTTTTCTCAGTGAAAAGGTGTGATTTTTTTTAGGTTTGGCTGAGGCTGCTCAAAGTTCCGGTGCCAGCAGTGGCGTCGGCGGTTTCTACGGAAGTAGCAGCTTGTCGCACATCCTATCGATGTTTTTCTTCATACCGATACTGTGGCCACGGTGAAGAAGGCATCCACTATTGGTCACCGCTAAGCTACTTAGTGCCGGATGACTTTGTGCCAAAAAAAGACAAGAATGCGTGAATGCGAAAGATAATGATATGATAGAATCATATGATAGACGACATATGGAAGCAAAAGTGTGCTCAAGAGAGAAAGAAGAGAGAGAAAGAGAGAG
>NW_017278534.1:280417-354729 GCF_001594065.2 Cyphomyrmex costatus | reverse complement strand
GAGAGAGAAGAGAGAGAGAGAGAGAGAGAGAGAGAGAGAGAGAGAGAGAGAGAGAGAGAGAGAGAGAGAGAGAGAGAGAGAATGGAAATAAGATAATAAATCGGAGTCTTCGGTACTCCAAATTCTTCCTACTTTCCTTTCCTACTCTCGAGTGTCGAAGACATTTTTAGATCAATGAATGTTGTCAATGTATGCATCGCTTAAGATTCGCGCTTCGCGAATCGGCCAAGCAAAGCTCGATTTGCGCTGTTCGTCTCATGAACATCGTCGGAAAACGGCACTGAACTAAAAGTATTACACCAATTATAATTTGTTTTAATATATACTTTACACTCGAGATATTCGACGAAGACATTTACATGACGATCGCGATGAGGATAGCGTAAACTGTAGCCTGAATATACTGTCGATACGCGAATTGACGAATTTGAAAGGGAGGGGGTTTGCCACTGCGGGGTTGCTTTATGAATCGATAATAATCAACGGTCATTTTGTCAATGATTTATCGTGCTGCTGACTGACTTGAACGTCGGAAAACTTTGATGTTTCAAAATAAAAATAAGAATCGAACATTGTATATCTTCTTGCTTCGTACTTTATACGCCTATTTATAAGGCTATAATTTATTTTTATTATTATATTTTAATTAATATCAATTTTTATTGGACCGCTAAATTTCAAATCGAATGAGACAATGCCACAGTGGTCTAAGCTGAATCACGGGTGCTTTTAAATAATTGTGCGTAAATTTATATGCTATGAATGTAATTCTTCGATTGCGATCGAAATTTTTTCAGAAATTTTGTCTCATTTGGTTTTATATTTTAATTATTTATTTTTTGTCAAGGTTTGTTTAATGTAATTTATATAGTAAGATATATGTATACTCATAACAATCAGGTACAGAGGTAAGTATAATACAATATTTCTACATAAGATATAACTACATCCAATGGTTTAATTGCTATTTGTATCATATACACTGCTTGCAATATTGAATATTGCAGTGCAATGTTGCAGAAACATTGCAAAGACTTTTTTGCAATATTACTTCAACAATATTAAGTACAAATAGAAAATGTTTACTCAGTATTATCGATTTACATACGATGATAAAGTAAAATATACCAATATTATCTGTGCTGATACTGTGATCAGCTACTCATAATTCAGATAAAAAACTTTTTAATGAAAATTAAATCGGTGACAGATGGATGTCAAAGATCTGTTCGGATGAGCGACTTATGCCTAATTTCTTCACTTCAAGATAAATTGCGGATAACTTTACCCAAGAGATATCACGTCTGTGAAGCTGGCCCCTCATTGTCAAAATTTTGAAAAAATAAGCAGAGTTTTGGTTGCCCCCCGAAGAGTTCTAGAGTTCTCTATCAAATTTAGGAAGAATTCTATTGATTAAAGCAGCGAAAACACCATTTGAAATTACGGGGGGGCCAACTTCACGATTCTGCAACTTTGAAGAGCTATAACTTCTAAACCGTTCATTTTAGCACGTTGGTCTATAGAGGACAATCGATAGAACTCTTTGGGGGGCTAACAGAACTCTCAAGAAAACACCGAATTTCCAAAATTTTTTTCCAAAAAAATTTTTTTTCTGAAAGTTTTTTTGGAAAAAAATTTTGGAAATTCGTTGTTTTCTTGAGAGTTCTGATAGCCCCTCAAAGAGTTCTATCGATTGTCCTCTATAGACCAACGTGCTAAAATGAACAGTTTAGAAATTATAGCTCTTCAAAGTTGCAGAATCGTGAAGTTGGCCCCCCCGTAATTTCAAATGGTATTTTCGCTGCTTTAATCAATAGAACTCTTCCTAAATTTGATAGAGAACTCTAGAACTCTTCGGGGGGCAACCAGAACTCTGCTTATTTTTTCAAAATGTTGACAATGAGGGGCCAGCTTCACAGACGTAGAGATATCTATATCTCCATTGTATTCTGGGAGATATTTCCTGGATAAAGTTATCTAGAAGTGAAGAAATTGGATATTAAATAAAAATAACAAAAATGTCAAACCAACGATGGAAAAAAAGAATAAGAGGGAACTAAGTTGTGTATAAGATCTATAGTAGCCAATAATGGCAAATAGATATCTGATAACCGATCGGTATCACTTTGTTTATTCTAACCGAACTCCTGTCTATTAATGTATATCATTTCAGATATCATTGTTTTGTGAAATGAAGGTCTAATAGGGTATAAAATATATTTTTTCCTATCAAATTCATGTTCCAATCAGAAATAGTTTCTCAAAATAATATCGTTTTGATATTAAAAATGTAAGTCAAAAATTTTCGAAATTTTTGTTAATTCCAATATGGATTTTTTTACTCCAATTTCGAGTAATTTTTGATCTTTATATAATATCAAAGTGATATTATTTTGAGGAGTTATTTCAATGATTTTCGAAAACGTATCTATTTTAATAAACTTTGGTTGTAGAGCATGAAAAAATATTAGACCAATATATTTTTTTAGGCATATCTCGAGGTTTAGGGGGAAAAATCCTCTTTCAAACAAAAATCGTTTATTTTTGTTTCGAAGTGAATATCGTCATAAAAGATAAAAAAGATTTTCCAGAATAAAAATTGAATAGCTCCAAGCAGTACTTTAGATAGAGTTATAATAAAAATATTTTTTTTTAAATAAATAACTTTTATTATAAATAAATAATTTTAAAAAAATTGTTTTTAGTTATAGTTCTAAAAAGAATACTCTGAAGTCATTCAATTTTTATTTTGAAAAATTATAGTTATTCGATGATATTCGTTTCAAAAGAAAAAAATCGGTTTTTTCGAAAGAATTTCACCACTTAAACCTCGAGATAAGCACAAAAAAAGATATAAATCTAATATATTTTTATATTCTACAACATATATTCAAAACTCATTGATGAGGGTTAGAACAAAACCGTTGAGAATTACGAGATAGCATTGTTAGTTATCTATTATTTTTCATCATTTAGATCGAAAATATCATCCTCAGAAAAATTAAGTATATACAATATTACAGAAATAATATAATATTATATATATATATATATATATAATTTCCAAATAATTCAAAATAATTTCTCTTCTACTAAAATGCCGTAAGAAAAAATTTTAAGTTCACAAGAATAAATAAAAATAGAAACATACCGTGATGTAGGCTTTTCTATTCGAGAGATCGTTCAAAATAGGTAGATCCAGTATTTCTACACATAATGGTTGGAGTTGCGCGAAAACCGTAGTAAAAACTTGAAAACTTATGACAAAAATCTTTGACTATACATAAATATGGACCGCCAATAACTAACTTCAAACAGTGGCGACTCCATTAAGTACTAAAAGTTTAGATATGTACACCTAACAGCAAGCTTTTATTACCGTTAAAGAAAAAAACCTGAGAACGGCCATCTCAGCCTTTCTCCTGTAATGTTTCGAATTCCTGTACACTAGCGGCACCAACGTTCATTTTCGTTCTGCGGGAACTACGTATGTATGTCCCAGTACCATATTCATTTTTGCGACACGTCGATAACGTCGACGTATACGATTTTATCGACGTGTCGCAAAAATGAACGTGGGTCGTAGTTTCACAGCTCGAAAATGGACGATGATGCCGCTAGTATACGATGAAGCATTACAAGAGAAAAGCCGGGACGGCCGTTCTCAAGTTTCTCTCCATTTCTCTCTGCTTGTACTTTTGCACACTTTTGCATTCAGCATTTTCATTTTCTCTCTTTTCAACGTGTGTGTAAATATATATTTATATCATTCTAAATTCAAAAATTTGTGGGAATTTCAAGCAATACGAATAGACAAAATTTTATTATTATGTAACGAATTTCGCAATTTTTAAATAAAATTCTAGAGATTTTAAGTTTTTTTGAGAAATATCTGGAAATTTCTAGAGAATTTGTAACTAATGTAGAGATTTTTTCTATCAGCGAGTTGGCACACCATGCTTAGTAATTGTGTTGGTGATCATTGGCAGCTATATGGAGTATATGTTGTTTATATTGTATTTCTAATTTATTTTTTATGCAAGTGATCAGGAGACAAAACTTACATTAACAGCCGATCAATATTGACGAATGATTGGCAAATAATAAAAAACGGTACGTATATTTTCTTTTTCTAACTACAAATCATTAATTACGATGAATCAATTGTTATTCTTGTGATAGATTACGATCTAATCTATACATTTCAGCAGTTATTCGCTACCGACAGAGCTCGGTAAACAAACTGTTACTTTTTTAAGATATATAAACTTGTAGGGGTCGATAAAAAACTGGTACTGATAATTTATTTAAAATAAAAAATATAACGTAGATTCCCAAAATTTATTTATAATATAAAATGAGAAATAAATTTCCAAAACTTACTTGAAATATAAAATAAGAAATATGTTCTCAGTGACACAAATATTGTACTTAGGAGAATCAAAAGGTCTTTTTGCCAAAATGATTACGAATGATTGTAAAGCTACGATAGGTAGATGAAAGACAAAGGTTTCATAGATGTTTTTACATCTACATATTGAAGAATCCTTTGATAGAATTTTGGCTAGGGCTTATAACACACCAACTACACAAACCAAGTGATCCTCTCTTAAAGTAATTAATTTTTTTTTCTTAACAGTCCATTACATACATTAACATATTTTATACGTAACATTATTTATAAAAGCATACCAAGTTCTAATAGCTGCATTAAGAATTTTTATCGTCTTATTAATAAATGAAATGACACACTTAGAAAACAATAAATTATTAGTATTATTGGATGTGATCTCTCTTGTTATTGATGTGTCGACGGAGTTGGCACTGAGAGGTATTTGTATCATGGAAAATATTAAAGAGATGGGAATTTATTGCTAATACTTCATTACCAATGAATGTTTGATAGCCATTGATTAGATTTTATATTTGATGATTCCTATTTTAACGTTATAAACAAATAGATCTTTGACTTAATGATGCAAGATGTGGAGATTGTACCTTTAGAAATATTATCTTTCATGCTACCGTTTTATATCAGATGGATAATATATTATTAGCTGCATCTGAACATAAATTATAAAGTATTTAGAAATTTTTCAATTCTCAACATGAACAGTAAATTAGAATTTACAATCGAGGTTAAAAAAAAACTTAAGTTTCTTAGATTTATGGCTAATCAAGAATAAAAAACTTTACTTTTTGGGAATTTTCCATAAAACGTTTTCAAGAGATATGTGTGATACTTAAATTATCATTCACAATATCCATTTATGCAAAATGGTATTATTATATTATAGTTGATAAGATTATCAAATTGGTACATACAAAATTCCATGAAAGAAATCTAAAAGAAAAAATTTTAATAATTGTTATCCATTAAAATTAATTTTTATAATAGTTTGTGAGAGAGTCAAATTGCATATACAAGAATTCATATTACAAGGGACTCACACAGCTAAAAAAGTTTTTTACAATCCCATACATTAAAAGTGTGTCAAATCAAATAAGTTCATTAATATTACTAAAATATTATTAAATATGCAATACTTATACAATACCACATAAATTAAATAGGTTTAAAACTACTAGTAAAGATTAATTAGATAGTAGTTCTAAAAGTAAAGTTGTCTATGAAATTGATTGTGTAGTTATCAAACTACATTCATAGAACAGATAAAAAAAACAACTACAAACTGAAATGATAAAACATATCCGAGATATTAATAATTAATTTAAAAATTGATTCTTTTAGTCATATCAGATCATAAACTGTATATAAAAAACATGAATTTGATTGGGATAATATTAAGATTGTAGATAATAAATATGTTAAAAGAGAGGTGTCTGAAATGATTTATATATCATATATTAAAAAAACCATGTGTAGGATTAAACAAGCAAAATGACATAGATCTATTGTCTGACACTTATCTCCTCGTCCTAGATTTTATCCCCCACTTAGATACCTTTTTTCATTTTTTATGACACTATGATTTACTGATCTTTATTTGTTGCATATTTATGTATAATTTACTTCAAGAAGATAGACGTATTTGTCGTATTAAGTTCTAATATAATGCCTGTTTCTATCAATGTAGATTAATTTTAATTTTGATGTAATGAATTTTTCTCATTCTTTTAATTTTAAAAAATAAAAAAAGGGTAGAGAATAAATTAAACTGAGATTAAAGTTAGAATCCTATTTTGTAAGTCTCAATAATATCGTTATTAATCGATTGTCATAAGTGAATACGAATATATTTTTTTGTTTATATCACATTGACTGATGAATAGAAACAAATTTTTGATGAAGAACCAGTTAGCGATGTTTTATGTATTGTAGAATTTTAACTTATAATAATTTGTGTCATTAAAGATGATTATATTATTATAAATAGTCGAAACGTATGATTATATTATATTATGTTTTGATTACAAAATTCCTTGGCTTGAATAGCTCTTATTATTTTTGTTTAGTTTTGAATTTTTATTCATATGAGCTTAATTTTTACTTTTTTAATTATTAACCAACTATGATTACCGGCTATAAATGTAATATCACATCGTAGATGTATGTACACATACACATATACTGTATACTCCAATAAAATTACTGCCATCGATTTAGAAAGAGAAAAAGTGCTTCATTTCTCTTTCTCTAAAGTATCAATAACGGAACATATGGGATCAAGTAAGGCATAAATTGAATAGTAGTGTAGACATCCCTTTTCCATTATCGAGAATAATGACAACTGACATATAAAATTAAATCCTGCAACTATAAATATTTTCAACATGATTGATAATGAGAAAATATATAGATAAAAAATATTTTTAATTAGATTAGATTAATGAAAGTAGAGTGCAGAAATTAGAGCGCGATTGGCCTTTTAAAATAATTTTAATATCTAATTATTATATAGAAAATTCATCGAACGTTTCGACTCAATTTGAAGTCCTTTTTAGCGAAGCATTGTTTTCCGTAAACTATTGCACGTTTCTCATTTATCATAGATTGTCACTAATGGATTCAGCAAAGTGCAAAGAATGACTACGTTCAAATTGGCAGCGTTTGCATTGTAATATTTTCGCTCGTAGGAGTCGTAGAGCACATAGGAAAAAAAATAATAGCACTTTTATTGCACAATTCGAATGGAAGCTATCGATTGAGTTTACATAGAAATTCAGCCCTTATTGACATCCAACGATTTCGGTCCCCCGCAACTCGCTTGCATAAAGAAGCACGGTAGTGTTTGTGCGCTTATCTTAGCGCTAAAACACTACCGTGTTTCTAAATGTAATAAATAAGAGGTAAATGAGAATAACTTCGCAGATTTGCAAAAAATTTTTTTAACTGTTATAATACAGTTTTAAAGGTGCAACACTCTTGAATAAAATTGGTTTTTATATTTCTAAACGAATATCTTGAAAACAGTTGGAGGTACGAAAAATTGTTTACTTTTAAAGCTTTATGGTTTTGAAAATACTTTGTAACGACATGATTAAATTTTTTTTAAACGTTTAATTTTTTTAAAACTATTACTACTGATTCCTTCTTTTTATTAAAAAATTTTTGCAGCTAAACTAAAATTTATTTCACGCTAAATTTAACCATATACTATATGCATATATAATAATAAATAAAATGCCCGTATCAGATTCAATCAGGATCTCAAAACCCGTAAATATCAAATTTCACGGAAATCCATCGAAATTTCGTAATTATGGCTATCATATTGAATCCGTCATTTTGAATTTTTCGCATTACATTGAAAATCAGCGATCCCAAAAACTCCTAGGTACTAAATTACACGCAAATCTGTCGATATTTTGAATTTTGGTCACTTTTTAAGTTCTTTTGGCCCTCTGTGCGGCGTTCGATACGGATCGTACGGATCGCATATTCGTTATTCACGTAAACAGAAATAACTCTGTTTCGTAAAAACAACAAGAATTTTAATAATGGAAGTGTCAATGCAAGTACTATACACGGTAACGTTTTAGAAAGTATTTTCGTCCTGTCAGTTTCAAGTCCAGGAACCAAGACAAAACAAACTCGTTCTTCTTGCGAGCGGTCACAAACTTGAAACTTCACAACGCGAGGAGTATACTTTGGGTATTATGAATACACCGCGGATGCAACAATATTTTAAAATGTTTAAATATTAACAAAGTTTTATTATCTTTGAATATATCTCTTTGTAACTTTTCTTATTCATTTAATTAATTTACTGCAGTGTATGCTGATAACATTGATAGTAGCACAAATATTATTTTGCGGAATACTTTAGAATTTAGAATACGTTATGCGTTGAAATGTCAAATCTGTCATATGATAAATTAGATATTGATAAAGTAGATTTTTTTCTGTATCGATAAATTATCTAAAAATGATGTGTATAACTTGATACATCTTCTTAGGAAATATAATCTAATTAAATGCGTATATATTATAGTATATGTACATACATATCCGATGATTCGCAATGAACGTTTGTTCTTAAAATGTAATATTTTTAATTTAATCCTATTCATGTATATGATCAGCTGATCGCAGCAAAATTTCTACGTACCGCCTACGTATCAGATATAGAGAGTTACCTTTCCTACGCGTCTCATGATAGGCTAATTATTTTTCGCTATAATTTGAAAATAATACTTAATAATACTTAATGAAGTTACAAACAATTAAAGTCAAAATGCTTCTTTTTATTGAACTCGCGAATAACACGAGAAAAAAATTCATAGGAACTATTTAAAAAAAAAAAACGATTTTGTAAGGAAAACTCCAAGTTTTTACGATAGATCGTCGGAAATTTTCGCAAATTCTTTTTTTGGTACGTGATGGACCTCTTAAATGAGCAGAAAATTTCCTTTTTTATCAGCTCGTAGTTTTTATATGTAAAAAAATTATGGTAATCTTTCGAAATTAGAGATTTCAAACTTTAAATCTTTTTTTTTTTTTAATTTAAATTTGTTCATTTTTGACGAAGATTTTATATATATAATTTATATACAAAATACCATAAAACTTTTCCTCCAATTCAATATAAGTATGTATACATATGTTTCATACATATAACATTTTAAATTAATATATATGACGGGTTATGTGCAACATTCTATAAAATTACTTTTTTAATAGAAAAATTTGTAGTAACGTAAATATCACATAATTTTCTTCGATTATCATGTCTTATACATATGTGTCATGTATTATAAACTTTTTACAGCAACATGTCAAATTTAATACACATGCCATTATCAGAATCTGAAAATGCAAATACATTGGAATGGACGCGTCCTGATCAAGTGATGCAATTACATCGTATGAAATTAAAGAAACGTGCACTTCAAGCGCGTATAAATAAAACGACTATTAACACTGGCACTCAACAAGCGACTACGAATTTAGATGCGTTTAACTCTAGTAATAATGCATTGCAACGTACATCTCATTGTCAAAAGCGTAAAAATCCTTTTGCAGTCAGTGAAACATGTAAGAAACAAAGAGATATAACATCGGCTGGATTAGACATCAGTAACGACAATACATTGTTCGAATTACTAAATATCGATGGCCGACGAGAAAGATCAACGACAGAAGATTCATCTATAAAAGACTCCTTAACTTTTGCTAATGTACTTTCAAAATTAGAATCAATTAATCAGATTCCAGACGTAAATCTCTCGAAGGGTGCAAAGTACATTCCTATAGACTGGACGTTGAAAACTAAAATGAGATTTATGTCTTCGAAACCTTTTCCATGGAATTGCAAACTCAAAACGAGCGAAGAGGCATCAGGTACTACAGGATTTGTAAGATGTTTAAATATCGGAGAAAAAGAGACAACTTTGGATACTAGTCCAAACGCAAGGTTAGTTTTATTAATTTTTATTATATTCTACTACTTGTTTTTCTAAGTCCTGTAATGATACCAGTTAAATATTCTTATTAGATTTCATCAATGTTGCTTAATATGGCAACATCCATTTGTACCATGGTTAGAGTTATTCCCTCGCTCTGCTGGCAAAGTGAGTGCATCTCTCGCAAATAATGCATCGACAATAAATAATCAAAATATGAAAGATGCATTGTATCGAGAATGGTGTGATAGCTTCAGATCTTTATTTCACTTATTACGAACAAGGCAGTGTCCATACTTTTACGTGTGTGCGAACACATTTACAGTGCTCTTTCGTGCCGCCGGCATCTGTGGATTATCAGAAATTCATGCACTTGTCACACCTACAACACGTGGATTCCGACAGTCATTAAAACAAGAAGGTAAAAAATCTTGTATAATTTTATTTAGTTATTTATTAAAAAATGTCTTTTATGACAAAATGTAAGTACAGCTATACATATTTAAGAAATATTAGCTATATGATGAAAAATAATCTTAATCCCTTGTAGCGATAGACGCGATTTCGTTATCTGCCATTGAGTAATCGTTATTGAGGAATAACTTAATCGTTATCAAATTTGGAAAACGATTAACGAACTAAACGGTTATTTTTATCAAGTCTTAAATTTTATAAGTAAATAAAAGGTAAATTTCAAATTCTAAAAAAGATGAAAATTATTTAAATTGTTAAATATATAAATAAAATATTATATAATATTTCGTTTATATATTTGTTAATTTAATCATACTATAATAAAAATGGAATTTTTAAAATGACACACACACACACAGAAAAATTAATTTGAGCTTTAATTAATAATTATATTGACATCAATTTTTGAGCATAAAATTTAATACATTCTATTCATTTGTTTATGCACAAATCTTGAATAATGAAATATTTTAAAATAGATTTTTTTAATGAATTTAAATAATGAAAATCCAAAAAATGTGACTAGAATATAAGGTATTAAAAGTAATAATCATAAATATTTAAATCGGTTATTTGATAATTAATATTAATTAATAGTAACTGTTATAACCGTTTACAAAAAATAAACTTTTAGTTCATCACTATTTAGTTTAACCCCTTCAGACTTTGTGTATTATAATATATGATACATCAAATTTGAAGAAATTATTCATTGAAATTATTTATTTCTGTCGATATCACTTGAGACGTGTTTAATAATGTATGTGTTCAAAAAAATAGTTAAAATTAAAAAAAAATTAATTGTTTAGTTGGTTTGTGAAATACTTATTAAATGCCTTTGAATTGAAATTTAAAAAAATTTGTATAATATATTTCCATTAAAATCAAATTTGAAGGGGTTAATGAAACATGTGTAACTACATTTTATGAAGTAAAAATAAAAACAGACTTTGAAAGTTTTTTAAAAAATATTAATCGTGTCTCTTTTAATATGTTTCAGAAATAGAATATTCTATGCCTTTAAGGAAAGATTCCAAAAGACGATCTGACACAGATTCTGACTCTAAAACTGTAGATGCTATGTCTAATGAGGATTGTCAACATGAGAATGACTGTAATGAAAAAGAAAAAGAAGAAGATGATGAAGATGATGAAGCTCAAGACGCATGGCTCGAAAGTCTTGGAATAGAAAATTCGGAAATAAAGAAAATTAATCACTCACAGGTACTTATAAATATTGTGCATTCTCAATTTACGCTCATATTTCGATTCATTTTAGGCGAGAATGACTTTGGAAAAAGAAAGCGAAATAGATAACTTGAAACAATCCCTTGTGTTCGTAAGAGGTGTGGAGACGCAAGCGTTATTTAACTTTCTAATCAATTGTAAATCAGCTATCGCAGCGACCGGTGCGTTAGCGGGTATTCCTCCCACGCTTCTGGCTCCGGCAGCTTTCCATGGTGCTACATTAAAACCACTCAAGGTATCACATATTAACAGATTACAATACGTTTCTATTACATGTAGAATTTTAATCTTACCGTATAACTGTTGCTTTCTTCCTTTTTATAATGACAAAGGTTCGAGAAAGCATAGTGCATGATAATAACGATAGATATTATTCTCTCGAATTGAGAGGACCTCTTTTGCCCCATGTATTGCCTTCTCTCTGCCATTTAATGAAATCCAGTCAATTAGAGCAATATTCGGTTAGCTGCGCGCAATTGGCCTCAACAACTTCATTTTCCACAGCAAGACATGGTATGGATACGCGAATATACGCATATCAATCAACGAAATTAACCAAATAGCAAAAATATAATTCTTATACTTCTACAGGCCACGTGATTGTCACGAGAGGAGATGACAGTATCACAAAAATATCGCCTAATGTTTTTGGGCAAGAAAATTTGAGCGATTGTGGATTCAACGAAGAATTATTGAGCCACTTTTGCAATTCTGACCCAACTAGAATAGAAGTTTTAGATAGTCTCAAGTTTTTTAACGGACTATATACATGGTCGTGATCGTAAATATACAGTTTAGAAATAAATATAATACCTCTAAGTACAGATTTTTGTACTCGTAAAAATTAGTTTTAAATAAACGCAACCGATTTTTTGTCCTAAGCGCTAGGGCAATGTTACATCGCTGACAACACGTACCGTCCGATGATGAAAATATAATTATACTTGTAAAAGTATACGGATGTCTCTACTGTAATATATATTTAACGATCTAATTAATATCCAATGTAATGACAAATATTTAATGTAACTACATGCATACACAAATTGCTATTGTAAATTTATATTTTTGTTAATATGTAATTTAATATATTATAATTTAAATTACTATATATATATGTATATACATATTATGTGAAACAAGAACCAAAAACATTATCAATATCGGGTAAAAACGGTTTCCCATTTAATTCGATGTGATGTTACATTCCTTCTGATGATAACTTCGTAGATTAAAATAAGAATCTTAATATTTTTATGTTTTACTATTACATGGACTTTCATTAGTTTAATGCCGGCCAATATTTATGAAAGAGTCAAATATTGATTTTGCTGTACATCATTTAAGACGAAAAAGAAAGAAAGAACGACCCTATGATCACGACAATCGCGACAATTTTTAATTGTTAATTAAAAAAATTTTAGTTTTCTCAAAATATAAATCACACGCGGTGATAACATCATCATTAAAAAGGGCTTTCTCCGGAACTCTGGGGACAAGGTAGGTGGGGTCCGCACAGCGGATGGACTGCCCCTAAAAATAACGAATCGATATTCGCTCGCTGCCCCCAAATCAGTTGCCGGACTATCCGTGCTCACTTAGGCCACCAAAAGAGAGAGAGAGAGAGAGAGAGAGAAAAAGAGAGAGAGGGGGTCACAATACGAAAAATCAATTGGCTTGGTATGTTGAAACGCTTTTCTTTCTCTCTCGCGTGAATCGCGTGGCGATCGCGCAATAATTGATAAACGCGCGTCATAAACACACGCTGTAATTTCGTCGGCAAAAATCGCCAAAGGAATACCGCCTCAATGGCGCGGCACTGACGAAACGACGCGTTTGTCGCGTCGATACGAGGCGCGGGCACGGCTACGAATATACGCGCCGAGAGAGATCACGTCAGGGCTCGTCCGCTGTATTGCGACACTTATGCACCGCGTCGCAACGGAGCGGAGCTCCGTGGTTTCGCGTTGCAAGATCTCGGCTCAAATTTTCGTGCGCGCGAGTGCGTCATTTCCCAGTCGCCGTTTCCACGAGCAAATTTTACTTTCCGCTGGCCCCCTCCCCCTCCCCCTCCCCCCACTGCCTCCTCCTCCTCCTCCTTCCTGGGTGAGCGAATTCCTCGCAAGCGGCGGATATCTTATCGCTTGTGTGATACAAACAGAATTCGAAGGCGCTAAACGAGAATACTTTTAGTGTGCTCGACTCGAATTCGACACAGACTCGAATTCCAAGAAAGAGAGAGAGAGGGAGAGAGAGAGAGAGAGAGAGAGAGAGAGAGAGAGAGAGAGAGAGAGAGAGAGAGAGACAGACAGCGTCCGTTTTAATGGAATGAGATCGAAATAACGTGTGCGCACAGATTTGGACCGTATCATGCTGACATTCATTTTAGCACCAAAATAGGCCATATGGTCATTTGACGAATATCAAATGTCAATTTTGCTAACGTGACGCTAAAAATGAACGTCGAGCGTTAGCATATGAGAAGGTTCCCATAGAATGATTCCCTATACTTGCTAATTTCGCGTTTTTTTCGAGGATTTCCTTTGAAAAATGCAAATCTCTGCGGTGACGTCAAGTCGATTTTTCTTTCGTATAAAGAACTGAGGTTCAAAAGAACTCGTAGCTTTTCTATTGCAAGTTATAAAATAATAAAGTTCAAAGATTACGAAAACAAATTTATTTTAAATCTTATTTCGATAGAACTTCGAGCCTGATTAATTATATATAGATATATGTAGAATACCAAGGATATAATAATCCAGATAGTGACTGTTCATATCGTGTACTTCCAGAGGAAATTGATTAAAAATTGCCCAATGTAGAAGTACACTTCGCACGAGACACACCCTATGTGCAGAGGTATTTATACGCGTCTCCCGAGGCCCACGCATCTCTTGTGTCCTTCGGGTTTGTGCCACCTCTGTGTTTAATGGTGGAAACGTCGATAGCTGTCCTATTGGGATATAGATTACAATTATCTCTAGAATGTCATCTTTATCGCACACGGGGTGGAAAAAAATTATGAATAAAAAAAAAAAAAATTGATCTCGCAAAAGGAGGGAGCGCGTTGTTTTCCCCGATAATAACAAGAGGCAACCCCTAGTCGGGGCGAGGATTCGGAGTGGATGGAAATCGCTGGGTACGCCGCGCCACGACGCGTCGTCGGGCGTTGGTATAAGGCACCCACGACGCGTAACGAAGCAAAGGGGGCAATATAAGGGGGGAAGAGCGTCGTGGCGTGCGCGCGAGCGAGACGTATCGGGGCTCGGTGTCGGAAGGGAGAAAAAGAGAGAAAACCTAAGGAGAAGAGAGAAAATGAGAGAGAGAGAGAGAGAGAGAGAGAGAGAAAGGAAGGGGGAAAAGACAGAGGGAGAAAGGGGAGAGGGGAAGAGCGAGTGAGAGAGAGAGAGAGTGAGACGGCGATGTTCTCCCCGTGAAACGCTAAAATATATACACGCGTATATATATATATATATATGTGCGCGGGGGATTTCGAGAGGCTATAGCAAAGCGCACGACGGCGACGACGTTGATGATGATGACGACGAGGACGAGGATGATGACAATGATGACGATGACGAAGACAACGACGGCGGCGGCAACGTCGACGACGTACACGACTACTACTACGACGCCCGCGTGGGGGTTGCACGAAGACCCCCTGGTGGGGTTCTGGCCGCCGACCCTACAGTCCCCCGCTGGAAATGATATCAGTCGCGACTCGGTCGAGGGAGCCCTAACACGTCGCCTGCGCTGTCGGCCGCGCCGTGCCCCTCGCAGAGTATATACCAGAAGTCTCATTTCTCCCGTGTGACATATATACATTTATCGCAATACCGCCCTTCCAGCAAGTGTGTATATACATTCCCTGTACCCGGTCGCCGCACGAAAACACCACCGCAGCTCCAACACACGAGGCCTACGTATCGGAAAAGGAGGAAAGGTAATTCCCCGCGATCATTATCCGCCCTGAGCAAAATACCTGAGGCTCGCAGGTACCCGGGGTGAACAAAACGTACCTCGTACACACAAAACGCGTTACTGTGCTTCTCGCGAAGGCGATCCGAGAGGAAATCGCCTACGAACACGAGGAGAAAGCTCGCTCTTCGCCTATTTTCCTTCCCCGCGCCTCTGTCGTCGGAGCGCGTTCCGGAGACGCGACGTCGACGTCGAGGCGCGGATATTAATAGAGCTCGCAGAGAGAGAGAGAGAGAGAGAGAGTGAGAAGGCACCGGCGCGGCGCGATGTGACGCGGCGAATGCGACTCCGACGTCTTTCGCGCCGTTTGGCGATTTCGCGCTTGGACGCGCGAGACTCGCGCATTCCTGGAATATACACGGCGATCTCCCCCCCCCCCCTCCTCGTTATACCGTGTATCTGATGTGCGTATATATACGTAAGTCGCACGTGAGTAATATACACGCTACCAGCGCGCGATTTGCAACCAGACGTATTATGAGCCCAATTGCGTTTCTCTCACAGTTTTCGCTAGTCCGTTCGTCGCACCAAAGTTCCTGATCGTTTCCAGATTGGCTACTGGTTACTACGCGTTACATCAGAGTTACGCGAGAGCCCGACGGAAGAACGGCTCGTGACGTTCAAGGTCGCTTCGCGACATTGTCGCCGTCACACGTCGGAGCGACATTTCTCAACGTGAATTTACACTGCGAGAATCGCCACGCGATTAGTTTAGCGGAGCTTGTATACACCCGGATAGAACACAGAGTCATGATATTGTAGGATATCACCATGACTTCATTTATAAGTAAAAACACACTTATAAGTTAAAACACAATATTATGACTTCGGCGTTCTACTTGTACGTAATTTTTTCGCGTTGTTTTTTTTTAGCATTTTTTTTCTTTAGAGGTTACAATAAGCTGTTATCGAAGCTTGTAAGTTTCGAACCGTAAGAAATTGACCAGTCACAGTAGAATGCAAGGAGAATAATCGACTATGATTGGTCAACTTTTTTTTTTACGGCTTAGGACTTCAAGCTCAAGTTTATTACAGGAATTCGCTTACATTGTTCCCTAATAACGCGCGTATCTTATCTCTAATGGACTTTGTACAATCAGACATTATCAAAGCTCTTAAGCCATAAGGTATATTGACCAATCATAGTTGATTATTTTTTCCCGTTTGTGTTTTTTTGTGATTGATCAATTTCTCACGGCTTAGGCTCGCAGGTAACGATACCGGAGCCCATATTCATAGTCAGGCCTAAAATTTAAGGCTTCCTTCAACTTACCTTCAGATGCTCCACGAATTATTTCATGAGCTACTGAGCATCTAAAGATAAATTTAAGGAACCCTTCAAGTCAAGTTCTAACTGTAAACACGATTCGTCCGAATTGTTATTAATTGTTTTAGTTGCCACCGAACGTTCCTGTAAGCTTTACAGTTATTTTTTTTTAATATTCAATATTAGACTCGTTCACCTGAAAGTCACGCCAATCGATTTCACGCATTCGCGAACTTGCTCCGGTCGCATCGCCCGCGATGAGAAAAAGATGGGGGAAAAAAGGGTGCGTTTGGCCCATTCCTGCACAGGGAACGGTAGTCCCTTGGAAATGCGTGGGGGGGTCCACCAACAAAATTATGGATCGAGGCTACGCGAGGGTTCACGTCTGCGCATGACTATTCGCCGTTGTTACCCTCTACACACGTACATGGCACACGCCGAACGCCCGCGAGCCCTCCCCCGATGGAGAATCTCTCCTTTGAGATCCCTTCTTCTTCGCGTGTGTAATATACCCCTGCGAGAGTTTATCAACAATGATTCTCCACGGCGCACACGATATCCGTCTACATTTCTAACCCGTGACACTGTAAGTAAGTAAAGTGACCTGATAAAAACGCTTGATTAAAAGCAAGGCGAAATTAAGAAACGTATTGAAATCGATTTTAATTCGGACGAAGAGGCAGTAGGGAGAATATTCCGCCATGAGGTGGAGAGCCCGCGAAAATACACGCCAATAATTGCTGTGTTCGTTCGAATTATATAGAATTTTCGACGCGCGATTAATCAATGGGACGCGCATTAATGACGTGTGACAGGTCAGTGAATAACACTGTGCGCGGAATTGGAATAATTGTGCGCTGATTAAAAGCGCGTGATTGAATCGCATCGCTTCCTTCCCTCTGCCTCCCGCGATGGGATTACTTAAATTCATTTATGATCGAGTTTATGATGCAACGATCGCGGATCCATCGCGAAAGTGTATTAGTATTCCGCATACGTGGGCGTACGCGGTTACTAATAGTGTACACAATGTGCGTGTGTATGTACGTGATTAATAAGCTTCCCGATCGTAGACATGTGCACATGGCAAGGAATATTTCGATGCGCAGTTTTACGCGTTCTTTAAATTCCTCAGTTTGCGCATCCTTTGTGAATACTTCACGTCTCGCATTTCCGTGACGTGAGACATATGGGTGCAGGATTGTTTTCGCTGTGAGAGAGATAGAGAGAGTGAGTGAGTGAGTGGGAGTCAATTATAAGAATCTTATTGTACCGTACATGTGAAAATACAAGAATAGGAAATGAGGAATAACGGCCTATAAATGGTCGAAGCTAAATCTTTAATGCTTAAATATTATAAATATACACATGTGCCAAATTCATTTTTGTGGACTTAGAAACACAGCTGAACTACTGTAATAATATCAGAATTAAATTTTGATGCTCAATAGATGTCTGTTAAAGAGATCTTAATACTGGAAATGTGTAAATAAATTTCTTTATTGTGAAAAATAATACCTCGGTCGGGAGTCGTATTCGGATTTTTAATATTCCAAACAAGCATCCTAAGTCTCTAGATCGCCGAGACTTTATACAAGAAGCCTTATACTCGTATAAAAAAAATGTATATTCTTATGTAAGATATAAACAGCCAGCGATGTAAACAAACATGAGGATTTATAAGTCTGTTCTTTATTTCCTGCAGGGAATAAAGAACAGACCTAATGACTGCACTATGAACTATGCTATATATACTATAAAAAAGACTAGCTTATAAATCAAGTCAGGTTTTAATGCTAAAGATAGTTACGAATTATTCTAAAGTGATAAACACATTTAATCGATTTTAGGTTCTGTCAAGGACAATATCTATTTACAAGATTATTTATTTCCTTTTTTAAATTATGCCTATCTATTGATTAATCGTTTTTAATATTAATTTACTGACTTTTTTTATAAACATTATTGTGCTTATTAATTTTATTATAATCCTCTCTATGCTTTTTAACTTTTTGTGGATATTTTTGAACCGACTTAACATCATTCAGCTGTGCACCTGCTGTGATTGATATATCCTTTCTTATACATTTTTGATAAATCTCCGTCTTTACTATTGAAACTTATGAGATTACATATAATTTTTCGTTTTTTGGAATAATTTCAAAAAGTCGAGACGTTTGGATACACTTTTTTTTATGATTTATTAAGATTATATATTGTATTTGCTAATTTGTGCTTTAACTATGCAGAATTCGACCCTTATTTCCGTTAATATTTTTTCATACTTTACATCATTTATCTTTTTAAATAACTATTAGTTTTTCGACGTTTTTAGACGTTACACTTTATTTGTATTTTAGCTGTCAAATAGGATCTTCATACTCTAATGCGGCCCTCACACGATCAATATAAGATCAAAGGTTGGCAAAGTTACTTCATAAAAGTAACTCGTTAATTTGAAAACTAACGAACCACTATTATTTTTGTTGCTTTTCTCTTAATTAATAGAGTATTATGCTAATATGCCAATTTGGGGAAGCTTTTCTGATAACTTTAATCTGGACGTACATATATAATATTGTCAAGATAATGATCCTCCCTGGTGGAAATCTTATAGATAGAAAAACAAAAAAGGAAATACTCATCGTAGGGAGAATTGGAGTTTCTACTTGTGGATATTTCCTTCATAATCACAAGTATGTACTCATGGGTATCTATTTAGGATATTCATGTGTATGTATGTATCTACAGGCGCAAGACTGTCAGTTTTCAGCAACATGAATAGTGTACGTACGAGTGATGGGGCTCCATAGGGAATGGCCAACGAATAAGCGATCTGCGACAGTAAGAAAATTACCGTAGAATTCTCTTCCTGTCATAGGCCGCTTCTAGGCTATTCTCTTTGGAGTCCCATAACTCATACTACTCATGTTACTTGTCTGAAACGAAGTCTTGCATGGGTAAACAGCACAAGAAATATTATAGAAGACAAAAAGACGAAAAAAATTTTAATGTCAACAAAATTTTTATATTTAACAAATAAGAAAGTAGATTTTTAAAGAAATTAAAAGATGTCTTAAATTAAGAATATTTTAATAGAAGAGGCTTAAAATAGTGCCAAGAATAATCAGTTCGATTCAGAATAAAAATCATTCTTAAAACAAAAGTAAATTATATTCTTAAATAAATTGTATTTCAATTAAAGAATAGAATAATTGCACTTGTTTAACAACTAAATATGCTTGTATTAACATTACTTTTTCTTTAATAACGCCTTTCATCAATTTATTTCAAATTTCTAATACACTCTCCAGTAACATAAATAAAGATGGCGGAAACAAATGCAGTAAGTAACGTATCGATGCGAACAAATGTTCAACCCCGTCACAGCAGAGAAAGCTAGCTGCTCGCATGCATAGATGGATCTGGCGCGATGGATTCATTGCTTATCTCGCCCACTTATCTGTGAGTAGCAGATCCGCCACGGCAAATCGCTTGCGTGAATAGACAACCGTCTCCCCGTCGCATCGGTGTAACAAAGTTGGCCGTTTGTTCGCACCCCCATTTGCAATATATTATTATATAACTGACAGAAACATTAACACGATCTGAACATTTCACCCATCCTTGAAAATTTGAATTATATTTAGAAGCATATTTTATGAATATGGACTTCATTCATAAAACCATTAACATAGTTATGTTATTGACATTTGGAGCGATTGTGGAGCGATATACTATACCTATTATTACCATATATATACTATATCTTTTATTAAAACTTGAGGATGACCCAAAACGACTGTATGGCGAAAAAAAGATTCAAATTTGAATAAGTGCTGTAATCGATTGAATATATATAATAACCGAGAATTAAGTTGTAGACCTAATAATATATTGAAATATGAAATTATTAAAGATGAGAGATTTCGGTTATAAATACATAATTTGAACAAATAATCACACATATATGTGTATAAATGAAATTTAATTACAATATGACATAATAATCCTTTGCTTTTCTCATTAAATTTGATATCAGAAATATCTGATACGTGGCCACAAATAACTCTTTCTCTCTCTCTCTCTCTCTCTCTCTTTTTCTCTTCCCCCCTCCACCTTGCAATAATACGTTGAGAAATGTAAAACTCTTTAAATATAATGATAATAAAACAAAAAATATAATTATGTATATAATTCAATTTTAACTTCTATCATCCAATGTTGTCAAGAAGAAAACAAATGTAATCCTTCATGGAAAATGGTAGAATCTCTTAAAAGAAATGTAACAATAAATGAAAACTTTTGATGAAAACGTACGAGAGAACGAGCAGGAGTTTTCAATAATTCGAAACACGTCCGTATACGGTATTTCAACAAATTATGTTTTTTTATTTTCTTAGACATTGCTCTCGTAGCTTGTAAATTTTGGTTTTAAACTCAAGGGCAAACGTAGAAAATTCTTGATCGCATATAATACAGAAACGCGTCGGAGTTTCGAACTCAGTTTCAAACTGTTCGGAGCATTTCCGGGACTAGAATTTCAACGAAATATTTTTTTTATCGTCAATGGACTCACAATCAGATATAGACTTTGGGTTCAAACGCGGAGACAAAGGTAGGAAATTTTTAGTCGTACGAAAATATTTGGTCATACGTACGACAGATCGTTAATTGTCTACCTGTTTAATTTTAGCTTACTTTTGCTCTATGAACGCTCAAACTTCAATCACATCATCATTCACTATACCCATGCACTTCCAACATTTTGATGTTATTGAGGAATTCTCATATAATGTTGCCGCCTTTCTTTAAGCCGTAATCACATTAGCAATTGTGCGATTGTAAGTGACAATTAAGGATTATTTTTCAACCAGTTAGAGCAAAGCAATTGGTGACTGCTTTGCTCTGATTGGTTGGAAAGTAATCCTTAATTGTCACTCACAATCGCATAATCGCTAGTGTAATTACGGCTTTAGGGTGGTATCTTTAAAATTTTCTCATAAAGCCGCGTAGCAAAAAACACCTAGCGAACGCATACCAAAATTTGTTAGGAAATAACTCAGGATGCCAAGGTGAATCAACAACTCAAAATATTGTTTCGCTTCTTGTATTTGCTCGCGTCTGATGCGAATGTTCTAACATTCGTGTTTGTATTTGTAAACAGTTTATTCTTTCTTTTTATTACACTGAATACTAACATTTTAGCAATTAAACTTGTGAGACTTTTATGTAATAAATAAAACACAAACTTTTACGTTTGCTGTTCGTTTGGTGTTTGTTTGCTAGGTTTATACACGCTTTAAAAAGATACGCACGATTCATAAGGGAGATATTCTTGAGAAAAGGAGAGATATACATGACTCATAAAAGAGAATTTATTTAACATTAGGAAGATACTCAGTGGCATGGGAAAATGCTTATGCAATATATGGGCATACTCGTATATTTTATTGGAAATAGATATGTATGTTTCTAAAATTGAGATTTTTATTAACTATATACCTACGAAGAAATTTCTATCAAGGTTTTCAAATTTTAGCCGCCACTCGTTATTTGTTAAGAAAATATTAACAAAAAATTTAACAAATAACGTCTTATTTCTACTATATAAATTATTTTGTAGGCCCCCTACCAAGGGGTGTTGAACTTTCTATGCGAAACAAGGTTTAGGAATAATTACTTTGGTCATTTATCTTAATTGACTTTTTTCTCCTTACTTAGTAGAGATAATTCTATAGCTTCAGTAACATAAATTAATAGTAAAAAGTATCTAGTGCAAACAGGTGAGTTTAAAAAAATCTATTGAGATAAAGAATCGCACTATCATTTTCTTTTTCTCTTCCTTTTCCCCTTCCTAGTATAATATAATGTGACAATAGTTTCACTTCGACGTACATCATCAAGCTTAACGACTGTCCTATTAAGGTAGATGCTCAGGCTACAAATCTGGGTATTCTTATTATAATATTAGCATCTTGAGCTAATCTTAACAAACAAGAGTTATCTCCAATAGGGTCAATGGTTTTCTCTGGAGGCTTAAATAACATAAAAAATAGTCTTCCCATCTCGCTGTGTATATGACTGATGTCTTCCCTCATCTCCCTTCTGTTCGATTAATGCGCTATCTTCTTCACTGATTTAACTGGCCAGCAGAGGTTTAGTCTAAAACGTCTTATGACCAACTGCGTATGCTTTATATATAATTTACGCAAAAATGAACATCTCGCCTTTCTATAATGCACTCGAGTGGCTCTCCGCCGATGATGGCAGAAAGACTTTCTTACGTGTTGTTTCAGTTTCTCCATCATCCATTCCGGCATCCTACATTGCTTCCTACCTCTATCCTCATGTCAATCCTCATAATCATTCTCGCCGTAATCTCACCCTCCGACCTTGCTATCCGTTCCTATAGAACCTCTACCTATCAGTTCTCTTATCTTTATACGGCCTTCGATTCTTCTCTTTTCTATCATTCTCTCTCTCTCTCTCTCTCTCCCCCCCCTCCTCTCTCCACTACTGCTATCACTCTTTGTATCTGTTCTTTTTCTTTATTTCAACTTATTATTTTTGTATATTTTTTTGCTTTTCTTTAATTTTGTTTTATTCGTTCTGTTTTTTAATCTTGTGTATTTTCTCTAAAATTCGAATAATCAATTCTGTCATTTATTGTATATATGTTATATATGTACAGGGTGGGCCATTTTAATATTTCATTCCAAATATCTATTTATCCCTAATAATAAATAATATCTTTCTCTTTGCGTATTAACTTTGTCAGGATAATTAATTTTAGTAAAATTTTCTAAGACGTATCATTTTCTATGAATACAAGAATATCGCGACTATAATAAAATGTCAAAGACTTGTCAGACAATAAAATAGATAAGAAAAACTTACCAACTTTATTTTCTTAAAAATCATTGTAAATAATATTGATATGCAATATTTTTGGTACAAACCATTTTATACGACAAATTAGTATTATATCAGCAATCTGCAGTCAAAAAAAGAGATTTTTTAGTTATAAACATTTTGACAATTAACCCCATACGATAACCAGTTCCGGTCTCCTCTATATGCATTTAAAAAAAAACATACTCTTTTGCATTCAAATTAATTTGTCCTACTGTGATGTTGCTAAAATACGAAATTTTTATATATTTCAGATTAATAAGTAATACTCGATAAAATGGACAACAATAAGACATTCAACCTTACATGGAACAATCACTTGGCAAATCTGTCAGGTTTGTTTGAAGCTCTTTACAGAAGTGGCTCCTTGACGGACGCGACTTTGGCTTGTCAGGGTGGCATGTTGAGAGCCCATAGGTTGGTACTAGCAGCGTGCAGCCCTTATTTTGAAAGAGTCTTTAAGGAACATTATGGAGAACAACCCATTCTCATTTTAAAAGGTATACATTGATGATATTTTGATGAAACATTCATAATGTTTTAAATTAAACATTTAAAGAAAGTTTCAAGTTTGCACGAGCTTTTTTTAATTCGTATACTGAATATTTCATCTGAGAGAAACAAAAATAGAGAAAGGATTACAAGCTGTTTTTACATAGCAGTAAAATCTTTTCATGAAAGTTGGATTTCATGAAAGCTTGCGATCCATAAACATATACATAAAAAATCAAGCTTCTATTTTTTTTAATTAAAAAAAGCTGTACTTTTTTCGAGGCTTACTTATTACTTTTTCTAAGGGTAACGGTAAATATCACGCGTAAACAAACTTTAAAAATCATGCAAGAGAGAAAGAGAGAGTTTTGTCCTTATCTTTATTTCGAAATCTTTTTATCTTCAAGTATCTATATCACCTCTTCGAAAACTTCTAAATTTAAAGAATTTAAAATGTATCCTGACACACTGTATTTTTACCGCTTAGGTGTTGCTGTTGAGGAAATGGAATGCCTCTTGGATTTCATGTACAGAGGATCCATCGATGTAGCGGAGGAGCATCTTCCCTCGCTTATAAAAACTGCCACCGATTTGGAAATACGTGGTCTCTCTGGGGAACCGAGAAATCAGGAGAGCAACCGCAACCTCTATACCAGGGTTGAGACACGGATGCAACGATGCCATATTGAAACTAGAGTACACACTACCGAATACTTCAAAGAACCATCGGTAATTCCTTTCCTACCGAAACACTCAACCATCAATGCAATGGAGGATCACATTAAAATGGATGACATCGAAGTGGAAGATGATCCGATGGTGATTGATGGGAATGAGGATAGCTTCGACGAGTTTCCGCGATCCATGGAAACGCAAATTGTAAACTCAAAGGATATACGATTTAGCTTATTTTGCGAGATTTTATCTGATGATCGTTTACGTTTTTTGATCTCACTTTTCGTCGACACGGGAATCCACATGGATGTACACAAAAGAAGGGCAGAGGGGCCGTTTGCCTCGTTATAAGTTTTGGCAAAAAAATAAACAATTAAAATTATAGAAATTATTTTTACAATAAAAAATCAAACAATTGGTGATTCACGCGTTATTTGTAAAAAAAAGTTTATTCAAGATTTTCATAGGCTAACTTTAATGTAAATATTTTAATAAATTTTGTGTGACGATGATTTTTGCTTACCTCCCAGCTGGGTACATCCATGGAGACTTACATTCAATAATTTAGAAAAAAAATAAATAGTAATCTGAATATTTGTTATAACTATTTTCAGAGATGTATACCTCCTCCGATGTATAAGCGGGAAACTAGATTTAAAGGGCAGAAGAGAGTATCCGTGGGTCGTGTTACACGGAATAACGATCCACCGGAATCGAGATTAAAAGACTCCCCGCGAGAATCAAATTCTGAAGATGCCTCAAGGATTATTGAATGCGAGCCTAATCTCAATGACGGATCGATAGATGCCACGATATCGGACATACAAGTAAGTGTAACTCCCCCAAATAATTTTGTCATATGTTGTCAAGGTCATGACTCTTAATGACCTCTAACAGGTTTTAGCCGTCGCTCGTTATCTGTTAATAAGTTTAGAAAATCACGTCTCTTCTACCATATGAAACAAAATTTCTCTATTTTAAAGTAAATTTTTTGTTTTAAAAACAAAATTTATTTCTCTAAAAACATTTTTTTATATAACTTTTGTTTTTAAAGCAAGGAATTTGTGATTTTGTAATGAATTCCACGAAGCGAGATCCACCTGATATCCCTCTTCTATCTAGAGACTTTCCATGCGAAGCAAAGTCCACCCCATCTGTAGTAGCGAAACGTATACTTAATTGTTTTCTGCAATGTGCAGTTGCATTTTTGCTGCAAAATTCTCTTTCCCTCTTTTTCTCTCTTTCTATCTCTGTATATATTATGCATATAACCTATGAATGTCATGTATACCTATGTATATGTGAAGAGCGCGCGCGTTCGTGCGCGTGTGTTGTGTGTACACATAAAAAAAAGAGAAAGAGAAAAAGGGAATATTTCTGTATACATATCGTTCAACATTTGCCGGAACGACATAATTAAAAAATATCAAGTTTTCCAGAAAATGAGTTAAATGTTTTCAATCATTAAAGTGCGAGTGTATTTTTTGTAATATTATTTTTAAATGCAAATTTATTTATAGCTGATATTACAGGAATAAAAGTATATTAAGATTTTTCATTAGATCTGCTTAATAACAAATGAGATGAGACGTTGTTAAAACAATTGACGAAGTGCGATAATTGAGGCGGTAATCCCCAATGTTCATATAACTGTTTTCTTGTGATGAGTTTTAGCAACTCAGTTATGTCGATCTAATAGGATGTAGAGCTTCAAAGGACCATTCTTTTTATGTAAATAATTAAACAAATGACAGTTTTTGTATATGTATACATTCGAAGCTCCAAAGTCAGAATTGAGTCTCTTGCCAAAAATATTGTTTAAAAATCAAGTAATTTTGAAGTATAGTCGAACTTTTGGGAGGACTTTATTATCCAGTATATGGTGAAGAAGTTGGTATTTCTGTCCGAGAGTTGCATGAATCGCTTCAGCAACCCAACGAATTTTATTAACCCATCGCGAGAGTTTGATTCTTCAGTCCTCAGTTGTGTTCCTTTTCCCTTTAGAGCTGGCATGAACACTTGATATCCTCATTCCTTCGTTGCTTCGTAACATCCCGAAATCCTCTATCAACTACGCAAATATCGCTAGGTTTCATAATTTTTTGGAAACCGTTGGGATCATTTAGCAGTATTTTCATTATTTCGGCGTCATTTTGAGTTGCATAGAAAGGTCCTTTCATTTCAACAATATAACCATTCGTTGTGCAAATGGTAAATGATTTACACAATATTTTTTTCTACCCTGAGATTTTCGTTAATAATTGTTCGTACTTTTTTATGACGAATATATGTTCCATCAAATATTAGTACCATTTGTTCATTCAGCTTATATAGTTTTTTTTAGTTGTTTCAGACGTCTGATTACTGATGAGTTCTTCGCAAGATAGCCTGGAATATTCGAAACAATTCGGTAAAACATCTTTTTCAAATGAATTCATAACTTCTTTACAATAATCCGAGACTTGTTGCCCACAGTCAAGTTCAAAAACAACTGCGATCGTACTGTTTGAATTACCAGTTCTTTACTTGAATAGGAAAACTACTAAAGCTTGCAAAACAGTCCGAGTTTTGAATTTCTCATCGGCATCTTCATGCCACACAATTTATCAATGTTTTCCTATTTAACTGTGACCAGTGAATGTTTTTAAGCGTTCAACATATAATGATCCATAATTACTGTTGTCGGACAACTGGTTGACGAAATTCTTATGATCTAATACTTCTATTGTACTAAGGTTTGAGTATAATTTCATATTGTTTAATTAGTCTCTGAAAATTTTTTTTTTATGATATGTATAGAGTAATACTGATTCCCTCGAGGAATAAAAATCTTTTTTTTTTTAAATCGGACTTGTAATCGGACTTTAAATAACACAGTAATTATTTTGATTGACTCCAGAGAAAACAGAATTTATGCTATAATTCGCTGAAATGGCATTCCTCATTTTCTTTTTGATTCAATCGAGGAACGAATGATAGATCATCAGCAGATGACTGTGAGTGTTGGTAGTGTTGGTACTATTAGATAATGATTGTAAAAGTAGTAATGTAACCAGATTGTTGAAATGGGAGGACTCCTGTTGATGGAGCTTGTACATCATCCTCTCGATCTCTCGTTTTCTTTCTATAGACAATCAATAGACACCGAGCGCATAAAATGTCACCAATTTGTACTGGCTTTCCGATCTTGTTGTTGTAATTAAGTGATTCATCGTCATTTTGCACTTTTTTACGTCTTTCATTGTTCCGGAGCAGAAAGGCACATTTACACATCTTGCGTCTCTTTTTAAAGCTCTCTTTCTAAAGCTTGTGAGTCAATTTAACATTTTAAACAATTGTTTTTCGTCTAATTCATATATCGATAACACTACTGGTTTATTCTGAAATAAAAAGCAAATTTTAACATTTCTTTGTCAAATGAAATTTATTTAAAAATACATAGCAAATATTAATTATGCAGTGTAAGGTACCTCAAGTGACCTTAACATATAGTCTAGGTCATGACCCCGAGTGATTTTGAACAAATTTTAGCCGTCTCGCTCGTTATTTGTTAAAAAGTTATTATCAAAAAAAAAGTCGTTAATAGAGAGACTCGCTCCGATGAAACAAATTCCCTGCTTTAACAGCGCAAAATATTATGTATGTTCTTTTTGAAAATACCGTGCAGGAACTTTTCGTACGTAGTACGCATGGTACAATTGAAAATGTCACAGTGCGCGCGGTACAAATAGATCAGTTCAAGTTCTCAAAAAGAACGCTATTTGATACATACACAGTACATGTTGCACAAAGGTTAATTGGTTATTAAAAAAATAGTTTTTAAATAAAAAATATAGATGGAAACTGACGATGAAAGTACATCCTCCTTTAATAATTTAAGTACATACTTCTTCAGTAATTCTCCTTTATTTTGATTTTCGATGTATGTACTGTACGGTGCACTATCTCAAGAGATGGTACAAAAATTCTGTGTATCAATTTTCAAATGTTCCGTCATATAAATAGAATGTGTGCATTATTTTGTATTGACGTAAGTTCCGGCAAATAAAACGTACAATGTTCTGCACCTTTCACTAGATACAGAAAGTGCATGCACCGTCTTCAAAAAGAACAAACCTATTTTCTTATATAATTCCTTATATAATTTTTGTGTCTTTAGAGCAGAGAATTTGTCCGAATTTCTACGCTTGTATGTGGAATTTTATGTTGTACATCTTCTCAGTACTTATATTATACATTTTGAAATTATACGTAATATAATATTTTTTACTTTATAAATTTTTTGCTTTAAAACCACTTTTTTCCTTTAAAACAAAAATTTTATGTTTTAAAAAATACAAATTCTCTGCTCTAAAGACACAAAAATTTTATAAGAAATTACATAAGAAAATATTTTTCGCTGTTAAAGCAGGGAATTTGTTTAATTGGAGTGTAGTCATGTCCAAAAGTTAGGTTTTATTGATTAACTTTTTTTGTTAATAACTTTTTAACAAACAACGAGTGACGGCTAAAATTTGTTCATGGTCATTGGTGTCATGATCTTGACAACATACGTCAAGGTCAAGGTCCTTGGAGGGTAGTCTCATTACTGAATATTTATCCAAATACATATTTTTACTTCTTAGTGTCTATTTCTACGTTTCTTGGACGCGAAAAAGGCAAATATTTGAGATTGTAAAATATTTGCTATATGTCTTTAAATAAATTTTATTTGACAGAGAAATATTAAGGATTGCTTTTTATTTCAGAATCAATCAGTAATGTTATCGACACATAAATTATATAAAAAAGATACACCCACAAAGTTTATTAAGAAAACTTTAAAAAGAGGAGCAACATGTGTAAATTGTTCCTTGCCCCTTCGGAAGTATGAAAGACGTAAAATAGTGCAAAATGACGATGAATCACTTAAATACAGTAACAAGATCGGGAAACCAGTACAAATTGGTGACATTTTATGCGCTCGGTGTCGATTAATTATCTACAGGAAGAAACCGAGAGATCGAGAGGATGATGTACAAACTCCATCAACATCAACAGGAGTCCTTCTATATCAACAATCTGGTACACATTACCACCTTTATTACAATCATTATCTAATAGTACCAACCATGGAATATAGAGACCCTGAAGACCGAACTACATCGAAAAAGCGTGATCAAAATCAGGTTTTTGAATTAGTACTAATGGTGCTCGGTAGACGATGTTCAAATTACAAAATCCTTTCATGTATGCTTGCGCACACAAATCAAACACACATGACCTAAGAATTAAGATGTTATTCTTTGACAATAACAGTAAGACATAAATTGTCATTTTCTAAATTAAAAAAGATTTTTATGTACAACTGTGATTTAAATCATCACAGATTCTATACATTCAGATACAATGTGCCTTCCAGAAATATAAAAGTGTAATAAAATCCAAATATTGGAATGTGAGTTGGAAAAAATAATACAAGGTGTCTTACAACTACCGCATTTTTTCTTAAGGACATATTTTGAGATAATTTAATGACGAAAATCTTAATACAAAAATGTCGAGGCTATAATAGTTTTTAAATTAATCGCAATTAAATTTTGCTAATCACAGAGCTAACATTTCGCGCGGTCAGGTATAACGATTTGACAAATCATGAATGTAACACGAGAGCCTCTTAACATGCAATATTTTTCAGAAAGTTGTGTGAAAAATATTTGTACATTTTTCGTATTGTTTAAACATTTGTTGTATTGCCATGCCTGAGCGCGCGAAATGTCAGCTCTGTGATTAGCGAAATTTAATTACGATTAATTTAAAAACTATTATATAGCCTCGATATTTTTATATTAAAATTCTGATCATAAAATTATCAAAAAAATGCGTCTTCAAAAAAAATACGGTAGCTGCGGGAGACCCTGTATATGAAATACTCATTATGATTGTGTACTATGCTGACCTTACAGAAATCCATCTCGCTAAGAGATCCTTAAAACGATTAGTCACATTTGAAATAGCACTTATACCAAGACAATTACGTATCATTGACACATCACTACATCAATATCTCACTCACACGCTACACATATATAAATTTTCATATTATAATTACGTCTTAATTAGACATCTAAATCCAATCATAAGAACTCCACGATGTTTCTTCATGTAAACTACTTGCCTGTGGACTACTATTTTGTGAGTATAAATCGCATAGTTTCTATATAAGATAAATGTTGTCACGATGTGCAACGAAGTAACAGCTCTGGGAGCGACATATTGGACTAAGAAATGGTAAAGTAGAACTCAATTTCAAAGTTTTTTTATCGTATTCAGCATAGATTCAAGGCACGTATTAATGCGTATATTATACTTTAGCTTTGGTAGTTTTTCTATTCAAGTAAAGAACTGGTAATTCAAACAGTATGATCGCAGTTGTTCTTGAACTTGACTGTGCGCAACAAGTCTCGGATTATTGTAAAGAAGTTATGAATTCATTTGAAAAAAATATTTTACCGAATTGTTTCGAATATTCCAGGCTATTTTGCAAAGAACTCATCAGTAATCACGTCTGAAACAACTAAAGAGCTATATGAACTGAATGAACAAATGGTACTAATATTTGATGGAACACATATTCGTCATGAAAAAAGTACGAACAACAATTATTAACGAAAATCTCAGGGTAGAAAAAAAAATCATTGTGTAAACCATTTACCATTTGCCCAACGAATTGTTGTATTGTTGAAATGGAAGGACCTTTCTATGCAACTCAAAATGACGCCAAAATAATGAAAATACTGCTAAATGATCCTAATGGTTTCTAAAAAATTATGAAACCAGACGGTATTTGCGTAGTTGATAGAGGGTTTCGGGATGTTACGAAACAACGAAGGAACGAGGATATCAAGTGTACATACCAGGGAACTGATAAAGATGATTTGTGTTGCTCATTTTTTTAAATTAACAAAAAGATATAATTTTTTTTGTCAATGTGGTCATCTCTTTTGAAAAAAATCTAAAAAAAATATATTTTGTAGAAACTTGAACAGAAATTCACATGGAATTTTGTTAAGGTGGTCAATCAGCGGAATCGGGGTAAAAAAATGTTTAAAAGTCATCTTTTTTTTTTAGAATCGAAATTCGCATTAAATAAAAATTAAAAAATATCCTTATTAGTATTTCGGAGTAACCGATTTTTCAGAATTTTATTTAAATTTTTACTAAATAAAATTTGTAAATTTAAAAAAATTATTTTTCTGCTCTAACTTGATCATGTCTTCATATACATATATATAAAAACCTAAAATTTGATATGTAAGCGTCTTTTTATATGAGTAACCTTAGAAAAAGAGATCAACATTGAAAGCCGTGGAAGCATTTTCACCGTACTTATTTCGCTAGGTCCAACTCATTCTAATCTCTGGAAATGTTTAAAAAAAATTTTTTAAATATGACAAATTCTTAAAAATTACAAGATATAATTTATCAGATATAAATTATCAAATATAATTATCAGATACAATTTTTTCACCAAAGCTCTGATTTATAATCGCTCTCGCAAAGCTTTTGAAATGATTTTGTTTATTAATTTACAGGAAACTTCAAAGAGTTCCGACGAACCGTTGATGACAGGATTAAAGAGGAAGTTCGAGATCATGAATAAAACAGGAGGAAATGAGGGAAGAGAAAGAGAGACAGGGATCCTTAGCAGATCTGAAAAAGCGCAACACAAACCCTTTACCTGCGACCTTTGTACTTTGGCTTTCACAAGAGCATCACACTTGGCGAGGCATAGAAGAGTGCATACGGGCGAAAGACCTTTTGCTTGCAGTATCTGCCCACGAATGTTCGCTAGGCAAGACAAATTGAAGCAACATTTGGATTCGCACTTGCAATGGCCGAAGATGAAGAGCGGTCAAACAGCCTCTCCGTCACCGACAAAAAACAAACGCGGCAGGCCACGTAAGGTAGAGAAACTACAGAGAAATTGAAGAATTTAGAATTGCAGCCCGTCACATAAGAATGTTTATCTGTATTGTACTTAGCATTGTCTCAGAAAAAAAAAGCTGATGTTATATTTACTGTCATTTTGACATCAAAATGACGAAAAGTCATCGTCAGTGTATTTGCTGAAACAATTTGCTACTTAAATTATAAGCACCCGAAAAAATTACTCAACCGACCGGGATTTCAGCTTGGAATCCTTCGTTCTTGTTCTTAGTGTACTTAGGAGTTAATTATCTCGTGACTGTTTCACTGTTTATAATTATTTTAATCTTCTAGTAATATCTAATCTACCTTATGGCCTCATATTCCTATATATTCATTTCTCATATCTCTTTAAAATATAATAATATAATGTTTTCTAGCGCTCTTTCATGACGGACTGTATGTAGCTGAGCTTATCTTTGATAGCCTATTCAGATACCAGCCATTTGTATACGTTTTAGGTTAATTTGGAGCAATCTGCAATGGAAGAAATTTTAAAATTTGGTGAGTTTAGCTCTCTATTGAACAAGTCCCATTCCGCGAATTCAACGAATAATAGTGAAAACTCTGGGAATACTGGAAACGATGGCAAGAGGAAAGAAGTGCATCAAGACGGGGATGACTCGTCTCACAGGGAAAAAGGCAACCGCGGCTGTCAAGTCGAAAATGGTCTAGACATTGTTTAATAGAATCTTCACTTGGAATTTGGATTTAAGTGTCTATAAACTTATTTTTCTATGCACAACCGTAAAACACGATCAACGTAATGAAAAAAAAAAACTTTTCGAGCTTCTCTCTCTCTGAAAAGTCGTGGTCTTTTTCTCAAATCTATTTCAAGTTCAATAGGCTTATAATGTCTTCTCGTTCCGATTGGATGTATTCGTATATGCAAACAAGTACTGGCGTCGCAAGTACTGCGAACTATTTAACGTAAGTACCTGAGGTATCGATTACTAATGTTACTATCAAAGCGCACGAGCCTCTAAAGAATCCAACGGCATGAACGAGAATTGAAACAGAAGTCGACTATTGTCGACTAGATTCATGAGTATCAATTGGTATCATTAGCATGGAAAGGTAAAATTAATATAAAGGAATATCTGCGCTCTATTCATACACGCGCGCGCGTGTGCACACCATGAGTCTAACTGGTACTACATAATATAGATATAAATGATATATATTAAATAAAAGTACGTTGAAAAGGTCTACGAGTCAGTTATAATTTTGATACTTAAAACATAAGATTTATTGTTCGTAAATGACAGTTAAGATGAAAATATAAACAATAGACTCCTTTCGCTGGTCATTATCAATGTTAAGTACTCTGATAGCAAAGTCTGTGGAAACAGATTTGGAGCAGAACCTGCTGACAATGTTCGATGGCAGATTGGCAACAAATTGTAGACAGAGTCTGTATTACCAAATATTGTCTGTTCGGGTTTTGCTACCAATCTGCTGACATGCTGTCAACGTCTGCTGACAAAAACATGTCAGCAGACGTTGACAGCAGTTTGGCAGCAGTTTATTACCATGATAGCAAAATGATGCCAATTTGCGCGCAAATTGGCGGCAAACTCGATCAGATCTTGACTACAAAACCGTAGCCATTTGCGTCCGCATTTGACTATGGATTTGGTGACAACATTTGCTGACATGTTTTGCAGCAGATTGGTGACAAAAACCGAGCAGAGTCTGCCGACATGATCTGATAGCAGATTGGTAGCAAAAACCGAACAGAGTTTGCTGGCAATATTTAGTAATACAGACTCTGTCTACAATTTGTTGCCTTTCTGCAATTAAAAATTGTCAACAAACTCTGCTCGGTTTTTACAACCAATCTGCTGTAAAATATGTCAACAGGCGTTGTTAGCAGTTTAGCAGCAGTTTGCTGACAATACAGACTCTGTCTACAATTTGTTGCCAACCTCAAATCATGTCAGCAGACTCTGCTCGGTTTTTGTCACCAATCTGTTGCAAAACATCTCAGCAAATGTTGTGGCCAAATCCATAGCCAAATGCGGACGCAGATGGCTACGGTTTTGTAGTCAAGATCTGATCGAGTTTGCTGCCAATTTACGCGCAATTTGGCATCATTTTGCTATCAGGGTACATAATATGATTAAAACGGTTAAACAATAAAATAAAAAGATTACAAATAAATATTAAAAAGCAAAAACAGGATAAGCAAAAACTTAAATAAGAATGACACGAAAATATTACCAGATTCATATCTGTACATCATATAATCTCTTTCCTCCTCCTCTATTTTCTTCCTACTTCCTAGTTATCGTTTCCTAATTTTCTTCTCGATATATACTGGTGGTGCTATATATTTCAAACTTTGCATAGACTTATCGAACGATCCACGTATTATAGAAATAATAATTTCCAAGAGCAACTCTTCAATTACGTTAAGCTCGTAGTTTATTTCTAATCTTTTTATTATTTTATTGTTTATAACCGTCTCTTAATCATATTATATACTTAACATTGATAATGATCCGATTGGAATCGAAACATTTGTTATTTATATTGTTATTCACGAACAATAAATCTTATGTTTTAAGTATCAAAATTATAACTGATTCGTAGCCTTTCTCAACATACTTTTATTTAATTTATATTATTTGAACTATTTTATATTATATATATTTTTTAAATAATATATATTTACATCTATTTTATGTAATATACTCATAGTTTGTTGAGCGCGCGCCCACACACACACATACACACACAAAATATAAATATATAAACCCGACCAAATAATATACGCGTGAAGAATACGGCCTGACTTTCACTGTAAACAATTTTAATCTAGTGATGTATTGTCACTCGACACATTTTACATTAATTGCAATATACATTATACTCAGATATCTAGGTTTAAAATTCAAAAGTTCAAGTATAAAGGCATCCATGCAGCCACTGTACGCATGTAAATGACGTTATTCTAATGTGAAATCTTACGAGAGGCAGTGTTGCGGGTAACATCTAGATACATATATCTAAATATATGTATAGAGATACATTTTGTGTATCTGAGCTTATATGTGAAATATATTCGAATTGGAATATCTGTATCTAGATACAAAAGGCGGTATCTGATCTGTTTTTTTAGATACATTTTCAGATACATTTTTACGTACTTTTTATCTCTAGTAGAAAAACATATATTCTTTTTTAAAATTATTTTTAATTCAAATATTACTGTCGTTAATGGTACCATAAAGATTTACGTACCTAAATTGAGCTCAGGAAACATACTGTCAGTGCTTTTGTGTCTGCATTGACTACATTTAACACAGAAAACAGCTTTGCAACTGTTATAAAATTTTTCAATATGATTGTGTCGTACATTTAATTTCATAAGGAACCAAAAGTAAGAATCAATCTTATTTTATTAAAGAATTTTACAACAGTTGTAAAGCTGTTTTTTCTATTAAACGTAGCCATTGTCATTACATATTATCGTTCATAAACTTGAAAACACTTGCAATGTTCTTACATTTTACAAAGACTTATAGCATACGTTTTCCCTTGACTGTACTAATGTAACACTCATTGTCAGACGATGTAGCGTGTTTTCGCAACTGTAAGTTGCGAACTCATTCGACGTAGTGCAAGTTTTATGTTCGAAGTGGGATTTTGCTACACTGTCTCGAAGGGACTGTGTAGAGTCAGTATGACATTTAAAATTTGAAAATGTTAGTTAAACAGAATTTTAGCACAATAACGAATGGGTGGTATACACAATGGTGTGTACAACTTTTGTCTTTTTTGTTTGTAAAACTTTCTATTGTAAAATTAGAAAACATTTTAAAAAAGGTTAGTTTTTACACGATAAAATTTTACACAATAAAAATGCGAATTTACAAAAAAATCATCGTATTATTTTTTTTTTTAGAAGCACTTTTTTATAGCTTCGAAAATTTACTTTATAATGCATATTTATTAAATTTTGTTTGATGATTCATTCAGGTACAGTATTTCAAAATATAACAAAAATATTTTTGAAAAATTTATTTTTCATTTTAATTTTATTTAGTTTAAAAACAAAATGTCATGAAAGTTTTTTCATCGAGATATACTTTTTAAAAGATAAACAATTTACTTTTGTGAAATGCAAAAAAATTGCAAGTGTTGTTCTATGAACGGTATTATAAATATATTTTCTATATATTACCATTATTATAAAAATAATTAAAAAATATCTGATATGTATCTGACATACTTTTAAAGTATCTGAATATCTGTATCTGTATCTTGTTGTATTTTTTCACATGTATCTATGTCTTTATTGAGATACGTTATAAAAATAGTTTATTCATCACTAGCGAGAGGCCCGTATCATATGCATAACACATACGTAATAATGTAATATATAGTAGTGTCCAATACAGTGTGAGTCATGCCTACGTAGTAATATTTTGTCATACGCGCGACTATATAATATGTGAAGTACAAATGTTCAAATGTTAGATTACGCATACAACACTCTGCCACGCGACGGCATAAATTAGGAATATGCGAGTACTCGAATATTTCTCAGGTACTATTGTTCTTTGAAGGACAAAAAATCTCCAAATAATAATAATAGACAAGTTTCAAAGACAAGAGGAGGTTGAATAATGAGCTTATAAGCCTCTTTAACAAATAAAAATTAGACCTATGGTGAAGCCAGGAGGAAGCCAAGGTTCATATAGGACAGCTTTTTTCCAGGAAAATTCGATTTGGATTATAATGCTATTGATAATAACGATAGTTGAAATCAAATCGATATTCTAAAATCTAAATAATTCGATCATTTCGGTTTACTCGAATTTTATCAGAGCACACACTTTCATTGAATTTTCTCGCTGTATATTAAAATAAATAATAAAATATTAAGGAGATATATACTAAAAAAAGAGTAGATAATCAGAATGTGTTCCTATATAAGATTCGAGTAACAGATATCCATAATAGTAAGAAGAGAATCGCACGAGTACTCGCACAATCTTAGCGTAAATAAACGGGCCTAGGGTTCCTCTCGATTTGTTTAGATTCACGACTGCTATAGCGTACTTCTTTTATGGAGTTTACAATTTGTGCAACATTGTACCGACAATGTTGACGAGATAACTCGTCTTACCGCGAACGTTGAATTAGCTTTATAATTCGCGAACATCCGTTCGGTGCACGTCGGAATATCATATGGTGTCATTGTCATTATAATTGGTTATCATTGTTATATATATATATATATAATTAATTGTTATTATAAGAAATGCATTCTGTTTTGTTAACTGGCTGTTGCTCGATCTCGGACGCTGTTCACTCATCCGTGACCGTGTCTTTTTCCGTGGTAACGTGCAATTATTTTCAGTAATGTAGACATGACTTCTGATTGCTGCCGAGCGAGGTATGCGAATGGTTCATATCTTGCATTCTATATAATGTGTAGCGCTTGTAAATAAATTTTCAAGTGAACATGAGAATCTCTCTGTTTTTCATCTATGCTGGAAATCCTACCGCATCTAATTTGTTCCGGAGTTGTCTCTGGTGAAAAAAAGGTAGAGTGATTACGGCTTTACGCGGTTTGTCAAAAAATAATAAAAATTAGCTGAAATGCTCGTGGCTCGAATTTCGGTTCAGTCTAATCTAGATGCACTCTTAGAAGTCTGAGTCACATGAGTGATTGTAAATTCTTTTCTTACACTGGAGAATTCCTGATTTCGAAGTACTATTTTCCTTCCTATGTTTGGTGATACTTGTGTCTCTTGTATATAGAAAATATGTAGACTTTCACAACATTTCTAAAAAATATTCAATCCAGTTCGTATAAAAAAAATTTGAAAAATTTTATAAAAAATTATAAAATTAAATAGAAATTCTGAAAAGTTACATGAAAAAATCTAAGGAAAATAAACGCCAGAATGTTGAGAATGAAAGTACAAGAAGGAATGCCTTAGTTAGTCTCCAAGGTTATTGTATTCACTGAGAGACATACAGAATATCTTTACAAATATGTGTCCGATTCTACATATATAATTGTTTGATTTGTTCGGCGGGACAGGGATGGGATGAATCAGCACGTTAAATTTTCCTTTCATTCTTTCTCATGCGCGCATGCTTAAATCGGTACACGAAGATCACGCCTCTTCTTCGTATCGGGAAAATAACACCGAAATTTATACTAGGAGAATATGGATCGAACTCGCAACGCTTGCTGACTTTAGCCCGACTCCGCGAACCCGCAAATTTTTTTACACGTTTAATACGCAACACCGAAAGCATTCATTTCTTACGTTACTATTATCGCGAGCTATTATCATACACGCCATAAACTTCAGCACATCTTACAATTTACATCGAATGCAGAATGCTCTATCGCGCATAAAGTAACGCAACGAGGGTCTTACATCGCAACTTTGTACTTAATCGGAAACGGGAACGGGGATCTTCGTGTCGGCCATGCTAATCCTCCTGAATGTGTAACGGATGTACAATGCCGTCGCGAATTTCACTTCAACAAATTACCTGATGACGACGCGGGCGCGGATCTAAAATTAGGCTTTCATGTGCAACAGATTCGATTCTCGAAATTTTAATTCGCTAAATTGTGTTAAACTTTCCGTCTTTTCAATCGACAATCCACTTCTCGGCGAATTGACACTTTCATATGTTTCTAGCGTTTATACATATAAATTTATGTGTGAAAAATGTGAAAAGTTTATTTAAAAATTATATTCACAGCAAGGATCTTTTCTGATCTGAAAAGACGTTCCGATAATACGAATAGCTAAAACGACTTTTAGAAAAGCATCGTTAATTAAATCATTAATCACAAGGGAACAAATTCGGTCGGGCTTTTATTTTTGAGCGGAGCTATATTGCATAATATCTATAGAATATATAAGAAAATAAAAGTTGACCTATAGAATCTCGCGCAAGGTTTGTTATATTATTCGATAAATTTTCGTCGAATATCATGTATGTTAGAGCTGAGTATGTATTTGAAATATTATACTTTTATTTGAAAAACAGTATTTATGAGACAATTGTATTTTGTACTTTATATTTCAGCGCAGAGCACAAAAATATTTTACATTTCAGTTTTAATAACAAAAGATTGAAAGTATTTTGTATTTTATTTTCGTCTTCCAAATACCAAAAGACTGTGACAATCACAATCTTATTATTTTAATTTAGAAAATATTTTGTATTATTTTAAATATAAAAAAAACTTTTAATCTTTTTCGATATTTTAAATATAAAATACTTTTATATGCTTCGCTGAAAGACAAAATATAAAATACACTTATATTGTAAATAATGTGTTTTAAATAAAAGTACTTCAAATACATGCTTATTCCAGGTTGTACTCACAACGTATACACATATATCTATTATCAGTTCTTCATTTCCTTCCCCTCTCCCTTATATTCATATTATTCAACAATTATTACGTTATGACGAATATCTTAGACACGAACAGCAATATTCTGTCGGTCGTTATCAACACCGCGATTGTACGTGATCTATGATAACAGCGTTCTATCACAAAAACGTAAGTACCCTTAAAAAAGTGTAAACTAACAAGGCAAAGTCTTCATTAATCGTTAATCGCTTTAACGCACAATTTTATATTTCTATCTTTTTTCAGACTTCTCTTTCTTCTTTATTTATTCTCTTTTCCACCTGAATACAAATCTACGATCGTCCGCAAAGTTGATATCTCTTTTTTTTTACAGCCCGTGTGTAACTTTATTGTCACATGTAACATTATACAATCTGTTACGAATAATTATCGTTCAGTTGTTTGCAACTTTAAGATGGTTCTTTAGTAAATCGAGTTATCATAGAAATGTCTAATTTCTTTATATAACAAATTGAAGTGCCGAATTTGATGTGTACAAAATTCTAGGTTGATAAAATGACACAGCAAAAATGTAACGTTTAACGTATAACTTAATGACACGTAAGGATATAAAATTAAACGTTTCTTAGACTAACTACACACAAATACTATCATAGACTTCTCTAAAAGACAAAGTTATAATACGCTGCACATTAAAATTATAGCATTACATTTAATCGTGCGAAAAGTACTCAAAATTGGATAGTAACTCACGGAAAACAAATATTATATAATCTCATTTTGTTTTCGTTTGCTGAAGATACAGCTTTTGATTTCATTGCGGCTTGGAATAATTTTTCCTTTTTTTCTCAATTTTCTTTTTTACAAAAATTTTTCTTTATAACACCCTTGCTCGCAATATACAGTCAAGGACTAAAAGGTTGCAACACTTTTTTTCGACGAGTTTCAGACCCAGCAAACGAGAATAAATTAAAATGGAATGGACATTTTGTTTATTTGAATGCGTATTTTAAACAGCGAAAATTTTGTTTTGGATTCAATTGGATTCAATTAGATTCAATTGAATGCAATTGGATTGAAAAACAGCGTTTCCTATTCAAAATTTCGAATTGAACAGTATTCACGATGTACTGAAAAAGCTGATATTATTTTTAGATTGTAAGGTATACAGATGTGCTCCGTGCAATTCCTATAAATGAATAAAAATGTATTCAGGATTGAAAAGGTTTTATTTTAATATTCATGAATCCGCATATTTCTGAAAATCTGAATCCATTTTAATCCATTTCAATCCATTTGCGTTTCCTGGGGAATGCAGTCTACTCACTGAGCGATTGGTTCTTATTTATGGATCGATATAAGTAACAATCAATCTTTCGGTGAATAGGCTGCATAAAATTCACCGAAAAAAAAGTGTTACAACCTTTTAGTCCCTGATTGTACATTTCGACGATGTAATGTTGCCAAATTGTTAATAAAAGTTATAAAGGAAATCTTTCTTTTTATTTCATATCACTTTTGCACTATCGTATGTTTCATACTGTTTCGTTAAGATATGTACGTAGTTTTAATATTTATTCAAATTTTATGCAGATATTTGATTTTGATTATTATTATTATTATTATATTTATGATTTTGAGCCCTGGATAAGGCACTCCAAATTTTCGGTACTTTACTTAAAAAACCACCTTAAATGCGAATCTACGTTCGAAAACGAGTAAAATATAATATGTATAAATTGAATAAATCGTGTTACACAAATGTGACGTTATAATAAGAGTATGAGAAAAATTATATCTCGCCTTAAATATACAATTCGTAAATGAAGTTGTAAACTTAAAGTGCAATGAAAACAATTTCCTACGCGTTCAAAGACATATTTTTCGAGTTAAATCTGTCAAGCATTCAAAAATAAGAAAGTATACGCCTGTTATACTTATATTATATATTATTCGCTTAAATTAAACATTCACATTCAAATTGTGTATTTAAATATCCGTCGATAAAGAAGATGTGTCACCCTGGCGTATAAAACCCCGCAGAATACAAATTGACAGTAACGTTACATCAATGTTATAATTTTCTCAACAATATAAATGTAATGTAACACACGGTTATATTATTGAGCAAAAAAATATAACATTGATATAATATGTGTATGTTAAGCCCAAGACACAATGCGAGGGAATAGCGATAGCGATAAGTTTCAACTTATCAGAAATCGAATGCACCGGAATACACATTTTTGATAGGTTGAAACTTATCGCTATCGCTATTCCCTCGCATTGTATCTTAGGCTTTACTGATATTAGTTTGTGTTTTACGGGAACCGCCAGAAACGGTGCTATTTAAAACCCGGGAATACAACGACTTACAATATAACATTTAAGAAAGGCATTTTTGTACCCTTCATTGTCCTTAATATCGAATATCTAAGGATTCACGCTATTCGGCAAAAGTATATACGCAGTTGCACGCATATGGTTTTGAAAGACAGGGCTGGGACTAAGACATAGCAAACGAGGTATTTGCCTTGTAAAAAATTTAAAAAGATGCAAAAAATAATTTGCATTTTAATATTTAGAAATCATATTTGTTATTCTATTTATATTAAATAAAAATAAAATATACATACATGTAAGGATGTAAAAGATGATAGGTAAAATGATATGCTTAGGCCAGATTTTGGCCTAAATTTCGAACTTCTTTATGTACGTTTTTTTTGTATTCATCGATGTGCTGAATTATTTGCAAACGGTTATTTCAAACTAATGTGATAAGAACATGTTGCAAATTGCATTAAAAATAGCACAATTTTGTCAAAATCTGATCTTTTAATGGCAATTTTTAATATTTTTCCATTAGTTTAACTTAAAATTAACGTTCGCAAATGATTCAAATGCAAAGATTCTACTGCTTTAATTAAAATTGACTTATTTTATTCATTGTCCAAAATATTAAATAAAACGGTTAATTTTAGTTTCAGCAACAAAGTCTTCTTTATGTATATATTTTTGTACCTTTTAATGTGCTAAATTATTTAGAAACGTTAATTTCAAACTAAACTGATGAGAAAATATTGAAAATTGCAATAAAAAATCAGATTTAACGAAATTATGTTCCTTATTTGAATACAATTTTCTCATCAGTTTAGCTTAAAATTAACATTTACAAATGATTCTTCACATTAAAAAATACAAAAAATCGTAAATCAAAATGTTCTATTGTTTAGGCCAAGATCTGGTAATTTTTTATCCGTCTCCTCTCTCTCTCTCTCTCTCCCTCTCTCCTTTAATAAAATAATTAACAATTTTGAGATTATTAAAGTAAGAAAAGTATTACTTTAAAACACAAATTATCTCTTTTTACTTAATTTAACTTTAATTTTACATTTATGCATAAAAGTGTTTGTAGGCAATCAATCTGTAGACAAATAAGATGTACGCAAACGGTGCTGTAAGCAATCAATTTGTAGACAAGAGATGCCCTCTCAAATTTTTTATTACTAAGGAGCGCGTTTTTTTTCTTTTTTCTCAAACGCTCTTAGTCCCGTCTCTGTTGATGAAAGGATAATTTAAAATCACCTGTTTCTTAACAGATCTATCGAATGCTCGCAATAAAGTTACGTTGTGCTTACGAAAAGCGAAATATGTACATATATCGTTAAAGACCACGACGACTCGCGAATTCGCCCACGCATCCTTTGTGCATTTGTGACAGCTTGATATCGCGATTTTGCCTCGTTTCGTTCGTTCCATTCAATCTCTTAATTTTTTATTCCTCGCATGGAATGTTCAAGACATATCAGATTTATAAATTTGCTAAATACTATTAAATATTTTATTTTGCCCAAATTATTTCACAATTTTAAAACACATTTTTGCATTTATATCTAATGGGATATGTATAAAATATTATCAATCTTTATTTAATTATAAATCATTAAAAAGAGGGAAAGAGAAAGAGAAAGAACAATGAAAATTGAGATCTAATCGTTGGGGTATCAAAAACACCTCACACGAGTAATTATACAAAAAAATCACGATAGGAATAATGTTAACGATATCCCTATTCTTAAAGTACAATTTTCTTTGTGACTTGCCGTCGCGCCAGCGGACGTGTGTCATTCGAACGTAGAAAATTTTTCATACTTGAAGAAACAAGATATCAATGTATGATAGAATTGTGCTTTTTTTGACAATTGTTGTTATAAAAATAAACGGGAACACGAAAATACTCGCCGTCGCCGTCGCCTTTCGCTTTTCGTGTGTCTCAGATTTATTAAACATTTTGATTTCAAGAGATACCTATATCATACATCTAGTAATTACGCTATCACATCGGTACGAAGACAGTGATCGCTTGATGTAATTCATACAAATACGGGCAGTCTCCTATCCTTTAAAGGATACAACCTGAATATCTCCAATTTCTTCTTCCTCCTTTTTCTTCGGTTTCTTCGCGTCTTTTTGCTTTCATCAGGACACTGTTTTCGTCACAACCATACCTGTCGACAGAGAAACCATAATTATGACGGAACAAATTAATTCAGACCGATTCTTATGTGATTAGCGTGTGCGAGATTAAACAGAATTCTTTACCTCCTCGCTATTGACCACTAGTCAAACCTTCTCGCCGCTTGATTTCGGTTTCTCCTGCTCTTTGTCCTTATTCCGTTCTTTTTCGCGCTCCCTCTCCCTCTCCGCCTTCCTCTCCCTCAGCATCTCCGACCTTCGCGCTCTGTGCAGACTTCCGGACGGAAAGGTCGAATCCTCGACGGCCGCGGCCGCGGCTGCCGTTGCACCTCGCTCCACTGCCGTCTGCTCAATAAATTACTCCAATTTATTTCCCAAGACGCTCTCTCAGCGGACTCGTACGATTACAGGTACAAGAAAATGGACTGACTCGCATTCGGGTCAACTCTGGCATATCACAATCCTATTGCTATCCACGTTTATACGTTTATACGTTGTCTGAGATATAGACCGATATTCATAGTCCGAGATGCTGCATGGACGAAATTATTGTTGCGGTACAGCCGTATAAAAATTATTGAATTGATTTACACAGAAAAATTAAAATCATGATTTAAGAAGATAGTCAGGATTCGCAATTTGAATAAAATTTTGAACTTCTAAATTATTTTATTACAAGAGGCTGATATCTGAAATGGGTTACATAAAAAAACAATTACAAAGCTTAATTAAACAAAGAGTACCCTTCCTATTCTACTAATTTACTTTTTTCTTTGTTCTTAATTAAGTATTGCTTTCAAATTTATTATACATCACACAAAGATTATTACTCATAATCAGTTCTGAAAAACTGCATTTTCTATTTAGAATTTTGAATTGAGAAATATTAAATAAGTTAAATAATTACAATTATACATTTTTCAATCTACGATAACGTTATATTTTAGAACTGCCATATTGATGATTGCATATAATTGTATAAATGAATAAGAATGCATTCGGATTGAAAAGGATGCACTTAAAACTAACATTTCAATCCATTTTTGTTTACTAGGTATATAGAGTTTGACAGGAAGTTATCTCTCTGCAAGGAAATTATTTTAATGATTAATATAAATTCTTTTCTTTCTCTATTTGATTCGAAACACAAAACAACGCACAAAACGGACGAAGGCTTTCTATTTTTTCTAACAATTCTTACTTAAGATTCTTTTCATAGGAAATAGAGATTTATTGTAGCAATCTTTAAAATACTAAGTTAAATAATGAACGATAAATTAAATTTCTCTCCCAGGAAGGACGCTGAAATTATATTCCATTCATGTCGTCGAGTTAAAAAATTCCGTGTACCCTAAAGTTGTTCAAGCGGCGAAGGAAATAAAATGATTTAGGTACATACTTTGAGAATAAAACTGGCCGTCGAGCTCTTGGCGATGGGACTCTGTCCGGCAGATGGATGCCCATGACCATGACCATGCGTGCTGAAATAACCGCCTAACTTCGGCTTGATGTGTCGGTTGTGCATCTCCATGTGCACTATCTTCATGAATTCGATTCGCGCGGCTAATTTCTGAATCTCCTCCTATCGCAACACGCAGAAGTCAGGACGAGGCGAAAAAATCAATTTTCGATTTTGATTACGTTGCCGATATCGTTTTGCATCGCAATGTATAGAGCAATGTATGTATACAAGAAGGACACAACATGCAAGTACCTTAAGCTCTTCATTTTCCTGATACAAATCTGTTGTCTCCTCCGGTACCAAACCAATTCCGTTCAAGGAAAAGCTTGCAGTGACGCCACGTGCCCTTGCTCGACTGTCCCACTGATCCCCCTGGCCTCGCAATACTCTGATTACCTAAACACCCACGTCGATTAAAAATAAATCAATTAATTATCGCTATACTTAATTAAAGAGGACAAAAAAACAACAAAAACAATGGCTATTGAAAAGACCGATCTGTGTTAAAAGAGGATATTAATATAAGATAGAGGACTGTTTCAAAATGAAAAAAATTCCGAGATGTACAAATTATGTATCATATTAAAAGACTACTCAAGCGGAGTCGAGTAGTGTATCGCTTACCTTGGAGAAACATCGGGGACATGAAAGAAATTGTTGTCAAAAATAATAAAATTAAATATTGTTAAATAATATACCAATATATTCCACGAATATATATATATATATATATTTTTTTTTTTAAGCAACCAAAAGCGTATTGTTAATATTGAAATACAATAACATGATAAGCATGTTTTTTATTCTAAATTAGAATTCGAAACCAAACGATTAATTATTTTGTATCGGACTCTTTGTTGTTTGTCAATCGCTTAAAAATTCTCCCCTAAATTATACTACATATTGTAAAAAACATTTGTTGCTTAATTTTCGAGATATTTTGATGTCTCAGTTAATAATTTTTTATTAATAAATGTGATAACACTCTTTTTTAATTTTATTAACTTTTGTCATAATTTTTTTCATGTTCCCGATGGTTCCCCAAGGTAAATGATATTCGACTCTGCTTAAGTTGTCTTTTAATATAATACATAATTTGTATATCTCGGAACTTCTTCATTTTAGCTAAAAAACAGTCCTCAGGAACAAAACTATTTTCCGTACAGTTGTTACAAGATCAATTTTTTCAGTTTTCATACAATAATAGAGTCCAATCGTCTAGTTTGATTGGATTTATCATAATTATCTTACTTTAGGACCGAATACCAGGAAGACCGTAACGGACGTTGAAAGTTGAGTCCGCAAAAAGCCTAATAGGTATTTGATGTCCGGCCCGGCACGAGGAAATATGAAGAGACTACGGACAACGTTGTTCTACATGATACATAATGTTTGTCGCAAGACGTATTTCGTATGTAATAATATGCATTGCGTTGACTACGTACTGAATGGCTATCATGGTTATATTCACCGCGGCTATATTGTAAATGGCGTAACTTATCAAACGGGCCTCGTTAAACAGACTCTCCGCGTTTCGCACGTTGTAACATATCTTTATGCCCCAAGCAAGAAAGAGAATTTCACCTTAAAGTAGAATTATCAATTATATTCGCTGAAATTCACTCCATCAGCTCGATAAAAATTGTGATAGTTTTTGCATATTCACCGATAGCCAGGCTGTGATCCCACCAATTGTACGAACATTGGTAAAACTTCAAGTCGTGGTTATCTGTGATTACCTCTGCGTATGGCGGCGAACTAACGGTCCAAGTTCCGAGATAGATCAGCATGACCAGCAAAATGGGCACCATCCATTGTAACAACTGTTTATCCGTCAGCTTAACTTTGTGCGCGCTTTTTACCCGATACGTAAGCGAAACCCTGACAAGAGACATTTACTTGATAATGATTACTAGGACCGTACAATGTGAATACACAGCAAGCAAGAAATGAAACCTGTATTGGTCGAAGCTAAGTCTTAAATGCCTTAAATAATTACATGTGAATTTATATAATCTAATAAATCATTTATCATCGTTTATACACACTGCCTGAAAAATGCGTATAATGTTCCTACGTATATTAGTTATTACGAAGAATGCTAAGATCTCGTTGGTCTAATCTTATTAACAAATTAAATTGCTTTTCAATATTGCTTTTAAAAAATTGATTAAAAATATGTAGAGGCCGGAACTCTGCTTATAAATGGTTGCATTGCATAAAACTCTGTGAGAACTAACGAGAACTGCCGTTGAAACTGATAGAAATAGTCAGCACGTCACTTTTTCTACAAGTGTCGTGCTGGACTCAGGTATTAAAAAATTGATTAACAAAAGAACTGTAGAACTATGAAAAGTGCTACTGGAACTGTTGTAATTTTTATGTCGTGCCAGCTTCACAGATCCTAGATAGTAAATATATGTGTTCATTTCGTATCAGGCATCAAAACTTTCGCACGCACCAGTATCACTTTATAACGCGTTAGATAAACGTAAGAATGTTAATTGTGATTTCAAATTTTCTCAGGAAACATCAAGTTGAAAACTACCGTATATTAGTAGATGGTATGATGACCGCTTTTAAGAATATCGGCGTTCATATGTCATTGAAAATCCATTTTTTACATCACCACCTTCAATTCTTTGAAAAGCAGCTTGCTACAGAGTTAGACGAACAAGGTGAAAAATTTCATCAACAAATCATGCAGATGGAATGTCGATACAAAGGAAAATCTCTACTTTCCATGATTTCTGATTTTTGCTGGTCAATTGCTGAATTAATTTAATAGTACATAGTGTAACAGTGCAGGATATTTGTTTATTGCGCGGCCGGGCACGAGCGCACGAGCGCCCGTGCCGACCTATAAACAAATATGCCCCCACTCGCTACACATAGAATTTTTCATTACAAGTGCTCGTCGTAATGTGCCCTATACAGCAACGTTTTTGCGCAGAAGAGTGGGATTAGAGAAATAACTCAACGGCTTGAGATATTGGCTATTTACCGCATGCAAAAGCGTTAAGGAATAGGGCAAATTATTACGTGCACGCGTGATAAAAAAAATATTAACATGCGCGTATATTTGTTATCATATATATTTGACCTCAAATCGCGCTATCTGTATTCCTCAAAATTCATAACTATAAATTGATTCCCCATTTTTGTACGATCTAACTTTGCCACAAATCCCTTGGGGAAATGGTAGTGGGCCGTGCCCCCGACATAACCAAACCCACGCGCCCTTTGGAAAATTTTTGTGGTCACACAGGGTAATTATTTAAAGCACATAAGATTCAGCTTCGACCGGTATAGACTTTGTTTCTTGCTTGTTGTGTATTCACTTTATTCATCACTGAGAGTGACCGAGTCACGAAAACCGAAACGCTGAAGATACAAGTGGACTAGTCACGACAAATTTACTGAAATGCAATTCCTCATCATTGATTTCTCTTAAAAAAGAAACCAGTGATTACATTTTGGGATCGAGATCTCTTCATTTCATAAAGAAATTTTCTTGAACCGAATACAACAGCTTTTATTTTATTTTTCTCGAAACCGCGTGATTTAATATACATATACATATTTTCAATAATATATATAAGAGCGTTTATCGTAGCTACTTACCGCCAGGTTTTCATCAGCAACGCCGTATACGAGACGCAGAATCCCATGTGTCTCGTCCACTTTGTGGCAATGCACGAATACATATCAAGAACCGGAAATATAGCTGCCATCTGCAACAAAATTCTTAATTATATTAATACAATCAAATTAAAAAAAAAAAGAAAAAGAATTGAGCGTTCTTTTCACTTACCTCGAGATACATCAAGGCGCAACCCAAAAGCGTAATAGATAGAAATATCGGGGAAGCTACTTTGAATACTTTTAGTTTACGATGTTGATACATGTACGCCACCAGAACGATAGTACCGAACGCGCAGAAAATTGAAACGGCTAGTAGTGAGATTCTTGAAAAATAAATACACAAAATTAAAAAATAACGACATCGAACAATGAGATCAATTTAAAAAATACGGGCATCTTAAGTGTACCTAAACGGCCAGTTGTACGTCGCCAAGCAAGGCTCGGGGCCTTTGCATCTCGCGCATCCCGGTGCGCAGCGCAGACATAGAAATACCTTCTCGTAAGAGTCACTCTTGTTTTCCCTCATTTCCTTCCACGCAGCTGAAATAAATACGAGTGAAAGGTAAGATGCGTAACAATAATGAGGAATAACTATACTGATTCTGACCTTCCACAAGGATCCCTTCGAACCCCGACCGATGATGTCTGACGCTGTAAAAGCCTTGCCTACATTTACACACATACGCGCCTTTTGCCCAACCAGCGCCCACCCCATTTTCGTTTACTCGGCTGCCGGGCCCCTGATACACGCACTAAACCAAAAATTAAAGTTTTCGCTTTTTACTATTTCCGTGAAATTAAGTAATAGATCGCGAAGTACGTTTACGATATTTACTTGCGTGGTATCGGTATGACACTTGTGGGTGCCCTTAAAAAAGGCTATCTGATTGCTCGAGATGACCTCGAGTTCGTCATTGTGGTTTTGCATCGGGGCGTCGCATTGGTTCACTTCTAACCCACTTATATCGATATCGATGCTGATGAATTCCCGTACTCTTCAATGAAAGGAAACAAGAAAAAGAAACGATCGAGTCGATTAGAACGTAATTTACTACGAGCGAGCATAAATTAAATAATTTTTGTTTACAAGTGGGAGCTGTATACCAACCCGGGTCGAACATCCGGCGGCTTCGCATTGACGCTATATGAAATGAGCCAACGGCGGGTCTTGCAGGAGAAATACGGAATGGTCCACCAACCCCTGTAGGATTCAATCGGCGGTGACTGCATGAATTTCGGTGACCTGGGATCACACGCAAACGCCACAAGCCGCCATAGAAACTTCGACATTTCTTCTAGTGAACACGTTCTTTTTCGTGCAACGAGTCATACGCTCGGCACTTCACGGTCATCCCGGTATCGCTGTGACGAAACGGCGATAGAAAGTTTCTTAAAGTATTGCAAAATCGCAAATTTATATCGTTCGCGAGAATCTATCGAGTTTCTATGACTTGACGCTTGTATACGGGATGAGGAGTGATGAATGATCGTGGAGCGCCTACAAGACCAGTACGATTCCTTTCCAGCGAATTATATTGAACATATGGGTCTGTCCACCGTTATATCTGAATATTTTTCATAGATTCACATCTAAATTTTGCAGTAGTATATAAACTTAGAGATAAAATATTTATTTTATGTGATTATTTCAAATATTAATACATAATTACATTTTTAAAAAAGAAAGATAAATATTCCTAAAATGTGTAAGTAAATTAAAGTTGTTAGATCAAAAATAATCAATATGTATCGTAGTATGATTTCAAGAAATTTGTTGCACAGGGTAGCATCATATCGCGTATCTAAATTGATAACTAATATTTCGTATTTCTTATTTGTTGAGTATTTAAATATATGGCCCAATAAGATTCTTATGGTTTAAAATAATTATATAAGTAATTAATTTGATTAATATGTTTGATAAACACAGTTTCTTAATAATAATATTTTTCCTACTCTGGCATTTAGACAAAAAAGATAATCGGTAAATGTATCATAATCATATTGGATTCGTCTTTAAAATACGTTTTTATTAAAAAGATTAGAATTTAAATGTCTTAACTTTAAACAAAGTATTTTTTAAAACCGTAATGTGAATACACAACAAATAGGATATAAAAGTCCTAAACGATCAAGCGGGCTTTTTAGTGTTTAAATAATTCGGAGTAAATTTATATACCATATCCAATCTTGTAAACTGCGCGCCGAATTTAATTTTTAGTCTTGAAACGCAATCCTAATAGAATCAGAATAGAATAACGTCTCACAAATTAAATTTTTATATTTTTTTAAGTTAAATTGTTGTGTGGGGGATATTTTCCAGCAAGGAATTGTAGCTGCATTCTGCTATTCACTACAAGTATTGAAAATCTACGGTATGTGTGTAATGTAAATTATAGATTTTTAATACTGTCAGTGAATAATGGAATATAGCCTGCATTATATTTTAGCATTTATATTTCTTACTGAAGATCGTTTTTTTGCCATTTTAATAAGTAACAGAGACAGAACGATAATGACTTATATTGATTTGTGTTATTACAGTAGGGATGCGCATCGATAAAAATTACCTCGATATTTGATATCGAGGTTTAACTTCAAAACGTACTTTCAAAGATATTATAGAAAACTACTGTCGGCTGTACAATATTGATGTTTCTTTAACATTGGTGTTTTCTTTCTTTCTTTGCAATAAAGCTTTAATTTATAACGTAACTAACCTATAAGCAGCATAATATTAAAAATATATTATAATATTCTCGATACAATACAATAATATTTTAATTTATTAATAACATTCATATGATATTCTAGGAATATAATTTTTAACTTCTAGAATAAAACTAATTCATTACAAAACATATTTATTTTTAAATCATGTAAATGTTTAAGATAATAAAAATTAATATTATAAAAATATATTGCAATAAAAAATTGCAAGATTTAATTTATAAAATTAAATCAAAATAGAATTATTCAGAATCATCAGAAATATGAAAAAAAAAAAGATTTCTAAATAAGGATTACAAAATTATATAGACAGTGTCTATTAGACACAACATAACAGTAATTTGTATAAATACGAAGCGGAGCATAATGGCTGAAATCTATAGCAATATGCATAGACTTATAGGATAGATCCAGCCAGTCACTATGATAAAAGTGAAGCCAACAGAACGATGAGAGATGCAAAACATCGATAAATCTCTATTCTTCTCTTACGCGCCCATATTCTCAGTAATGAAGAAAAATAGCAATACTTCACCGTCATTTTTGTTCTCACTCAATCTCACTATTATGGCTTTACTTCTACTATGGAGGCATGCTGGGTCTATCTTATAAATCTATGGCAGTATGACACATAGTGCGTCATCGTTATAGAGATTGTCCCGTTTTCACGCTTTGCTCATGCGCTGTAAGCGCAAAACAGAACACACATATGTATCAGTGAATTTTGGAAGAAACTCACATACTGCTATCGGAAATGAGACATCGAGGAAACATCAAGCTTGCGACATCGATGGCAAAACATTGGAAAAGTAATGAGTAAACCTCGATGTTTTTCTAAACGTCGACAATTTTTGCGCATCCCTGACACTCGATAAACGAAAAGCACCCAATAAAATTGAACTTCTTATTATGGACAGACCCGTATCTTTCATTTTCATATTATATTGTCGTGAAAGAAGAAGAGAAAGACAACATTTTAAGTATGAACGTGACAGATTGCAAAATAGTGCTGACAAAGTGCGTGTGCGTGCGTGCGTGCTAACATTTTTAGAAGGAAATACGAGGCCTATATTCTCTCCTCTCTCTCTCTCTCTCTCTTAAATTTATATTCAGAGATACGGTAGTATTTCTAAGAGCAGCAAATCATAGCGCGAAACCGACCATAAATCTTTCATATATATACACAAAAATTCGTAATATCTGTAATATATGTATATATTATACTACAATGTTCTTATATGCGATATTTTTTGAGAATAAGGCCTCAAGATAGTCAGATAGTCCGTTATTGGAGATACTGTCACAAAGGATATTATCAAATCGTTACATATTAATTTCGATAAAAATATTCTTGAAATAAAGAATAATAATGCCAATTTTCTTAACAATCGCCATTGTTAAAATAATTAAAAGACAATATAAAATATAATTTAAAAGATAATAAAAAATGTACGATAAATAGCATCTATTGAATTGCAATTTATATATCATATTATCTGTGAATAACGATCGAATATACAATACTCTTTGTCAAAAGAAAATAATGTTAGAAGTACGTAGGAGAAATATAAATAGGTTTTCTTTACAAAAGAGACTTTATTTTCGAGAAAATCAAAGGTAGAATTAAAATCTTGGTTCTTTTTGTGTTCGTGTAGAATTATTATTTCTCCAGTAACTATATCGCTTGATAACGGGCCATCGTATAACATTATTGACGTTCAATGGAGAGATGAAAGATTTTAGAAAGTTTGGCTTCTGCAGATACACAATGAGTTATATGACGAGCCGCGAACCTTAATTCAGCGCTACTGCCTGCGTTCTCGAACCACGGTAAGCTGGGGTCCGGTTGCGATCCGAGTTGCACCGCGTGACTCTCGACCTTAGAAGGCTCACCGACACTCCCAAGGCTACGTTTCAGCCAGACCGCGGTGATCACCGTGCCGGTGGACGCATTCAGCGCGATCACCCTCGCCTCCACAGCGTCGTCCACCGACACTAGCAGGGACTTGGTCAGAGCGTCTAAAAGAGCTGCGTAATTTCGTTAATATCTTCAGCCGTATCTCGGATATGTCATGTTCAACAATCACTTTCAGTGCTCACGTTATTCTCTACGCGCAACAGGTGCCGTCAATTAAATAGCAAGTAGAGTAAGAGAATTAGATTGAGAGAACGCTAATTCCGGATCACATTTGTCACGCTTGAATTTCCTTTTCCTTTTCGTTAAACGGCGTGCTTTAAATATTTAATTGTACGTCGCATTCTGAGAGAACGCAATCCCTTGTGCATCGTCTACATGTACGCGCGCGTAGAGTAAGGATTAATTTAACTAACACCGATTAATTTAATTGGCCGATTAATGCATTGAAATCGGCCAACTGTATCTATCGTCAAATGAAATGACAAATGCGATTGATCAATTTCATGATAATCAAGTTAATCGGAGTTAGTTAAAGTGGCTTTAAGCTTGATGTAAGAAATAAAAGAATAAGAAATTGACCAATTACAACAAACCGTAAGAAGAACAATCGACTGTGATTGATCAATTTCTTGCTTTCACTTCTTCTACCAAGCTTACGATCCGTCACGATATCCGTCACACTAGGCGGCACATTGGGCTACCGCGTCACATTTTGCCGCATGGAAAAGCTTTCCACTGGCAAAATGTGACGCGGTAGCCAATGAGTTTACAGCTCAATATGTGTTCATTGATTACCTTGTCGCACTTTACCACGTAGAAAGCATTTCCGCATTCAGTGTGCAGAAACCACTATTGTAGACGCATTATAGATCGTTTATAATGGCAGTAATATCGCGTAGTAAGCAGTAAGAGATTGACCAATCATAAACAATTATTCTTCTTACATTCGATTCTGATTATTCTTACAGTCGATTTCTTACGGTTTATAATTTACTACACTATATTACTGTCATTGTAGACAGCTTTTTAGTATTTCCGGTTTATAATTTATCACACTCTATTAACTCACCATTACGTCGCATCGCTTCAGCAGTCCCGAGATTCTGAAGCACCATAGCGGTCATGTCAGCTTTTTGACGTGCCATATCGTAACGCCTTGGATCCAGGGCGACGTCAGCAGGAAGGGATTTGAATCCCTCCGTACTGACGCAAACTTCGCCCAGGGAACCTGTCGATGCTGCCTCTATCACATCCAAGGCTTCTTCGATAGCCATCTTCGAAAAAATTGAAAACAAGACGTTAAAAAGAAAGAGCGACGAATTGCATTATCTTTATCATGGAAGAAGACAAGTAAAACAACTTGAAGCTACGTTCCATTTAACGCTCACAACGCTCGTGGAATTATCTCATCTTTGTTGTTTATTAAATGTTAAATAAGGACAAACAAATGCTCGCGAACATTGCGAGCGTTAAATAAAATGCAGTCGTTATGGATACATTGTAGAACTAAAATTAAGACCAAAATTTGATTGGCTAACTGATTGTTGATTGCTTCGAATTAGAGTTACTATATCAACGGAGTTTCTACATTCGGAGTAACTCTACTGCGAATTGCCGTTATGCGCATTAATTATTTCATCTGTCTTCTCCCATCATGATCTTTATATCACAATCAGACGAAATAAATATCGATGGAGACAAACCCGTTTAGAATTCACGATGTCATTATGAATAGTCGACAGAGACGGCGTCGAGGATGAATCGGCCTTCGTCACCGCCATCATTGTCATCGTTGTCAACGTGGCAGCGAGTAGGACCGAGAGCCAGGACTCGCCCATTCCGCGCCCTGGTCATTTGTTCTTGTAAGGAAACGGAAGCTCCGAGAAGTGTTGATTTATTTGAGAATAATATCTATCGAGGCTAATAAGGTAATTTGGTAATACCTCAAGGGAACATCTCCGAGTTAATGGTATAAATTAGGTAAATAATATTAGAAGAGAACAAATATTTCACGGTAATTTTTTTGCAACACCGAAATTCGATAGCTGGAAGATTGTTAGGAGGCTTTTGCTTTTGTCATGTATTACCAAAATATCTTCACGCAATTATCTCACCTCCCGCTGTGACATTCAAGTGGTGGCAAACCCACAACCTCCGCTTGTGACGGGCCGCTCGTACGCCCTTGCTGGCGATCGTCCGGGCATATTTCTGCCTGTAAACCTTCAGCCCTCTCGATTTTTCATTGGAGGAACTTCTTAGGTAAACACCGTCGCACCTACGTTGAAAAAGAGATAACGCAAAATAGACGTTACTCTTCGTCATCTCACAGCTATGCACTGCTATCGATATGGCGATCGATTACAATTGATCTTCGAACTAATTAGCCGGACTAATTAGTCGTACGATAAAACAAAGACACTTCATCTCCTCCTCCTCCTCCTCCTTTCCTTCATCGCGATGAAGTATTTTGCTATTTTAAACCGAGTAGAACGCACGCCTTGCGTCGGGAATATATTACTGGCAAGCTTATCGTCAGCCCAGTCGCTCGATTTCGTCTCGTTTTCCCGGCGTATCATAAAATAGAGTAGTCAGTGATATATAGAAGAGTTCATTTTCCAGCGGCTAACTCGGCCTTTGACAAGCGACACGTGAGGTTTGCCCAACCTTGAATAAACCTCGACAACCCCTTCAACCCTCGGCTTTGCTTGCGCCCGCATGGACATCTCGGTTGCTTCGCGCGATCGTATACGTCACACAAGAAGGAAACGTATCATTTTTCTTTGGAGAGTGTTCGAGGTTGATTGCGACAAAGAGAAAGAGAGAGAGAGAGAGAGAAAAAAAGTTCGTTAACGTGTGTCCAATTAAAAAATACATCTTCTACGTACAAAACAAAACGGCGATTTATTAGGAACGTGAAGAGAGAGGGACGTGAAAGTTTCGCTTGTAATAATAAGTGTTGAGGCCAGTTAAAGATCTATATATGCGACTTGTCATCAGTTGGCCATCAATTGGATAACACCGACGCGCGACGGCTGATGCGTGCATTGCCGCAATTTACATTTATTTTTCTGGCGCAATGAAGTTGCATTGTCCATCCGTTGGAGACGAGCTCTGTAGCGTCAGTAGAGAACGATCGATGCAGCCACTGGCATGATACAGCTACCCCCAGAACCTGCGTCCTCGCCCCCTCTCTTCGAGTCTCGCGCGTCGTATCTCTTTCGAGCTATCTCCCAATCTCTCTATCTCTCTCTTTCTCTATCTGTGTATACGTGTGTATATATGTGTTTCCTCCTAACTTTATTTTACGCGATACACCAAACTAAACCGTATTTTGAAGTTTAGTCTGCAATCTCGCGTTCTCGTAAATTACGCTCATTTTACGCTGCTTCTTTATAACGTTTTCTGCGAATTTATTTCAGTACGATTCATACTGATGATTTTACGTAGAAATAATTACGTAATTATTTATGTAAATTAAATGATCCGTAATTCATGTCCAAATTTTAGAATAGAATTTTGTTTATATAATTTATATGTATATAATATATACTATAAATATATTTATATTTTATACACTCTCATCCTCAAAAAATATAATACACCACATCGATACAGTGATCCATATTTTTGAGAGTAATACATATACACGTGTGTGTGTACAATATTTCGATTTGTCAAATGTTTTTTTCATATTATACGACACAAAGAACCACTAGAAGAATTCTGTTCTAAATCCTGACATCCTGAATTTCAGAGACCGTCTGAAAGACAGGATTCTGATTTTATATCGCAGTAAAGCAGTGAAACTTACGCGAAGAGATTGCACGAAAGTGTATCCGTACGTAGCGAGTCGAAGTTACTCGTGAACAGTGAATGTCAGACCCATTCACCAGAACCATGACACTCCACTGAAATATTAATAAAATAATGCATATGCACGCACATACAGTACACATGCAGGACATGCACATTTGTAATTTATCGGAGGCAGCTATTACGACGCCGACTACGAATGACCACTTTTTTTTTTTTTTTCGAAAAACAGATAAACCTGAATATTGACAGTTTTTATTATATATGTACATGTATGTAGGTGTGTCTGTGTGTAATTTTAAAGTTCAAAATACACCGGTTTGTTTATTGTTTTTTATACTAACTCTCTGTCATATATTATAGTATTCTGCAAAAGGCACATGACGAACGTTACTGATTGTGAGAAACCGTACAAAGATCGTGGAGTTTCAACACCGCTGAATTTTTTCATGCGAAATATATAAAAGTGTGTCGAAAAAAAAGATTAATGAAATTAACGTGCAAAAGTGTGTCGCGTGCACACAAAACGTACTACGTTTGAGTAAAGTTTCTCACAGAGTATCGAAAGAGTAGGTCCACACACAGTTTTAAAGCGTAATATTGTCAAAAATACTTCCTCATCTGCGAGTATAATCTATTAAATTCAAAAACGGAAAAATGTGAAAAACAGAAAAATGAAAAAGTCCCGGACAGAGGCGGGTGGTAGAGAGACGAAAAGACACCGGATTGCAGATACGTTGGAATGCGAATCGTGTCCAGCGAACAGTAGATAATCGCCCCACTTACCCTCGGCATTTAACGCACCTCGCTTTTCGCGTAATGGGACGCGCGAAGCGGGAGATCCGAAGGGACGATTATCGGGACGAGTCGGGCGAAATACACGCGATTTATCAGCGCGGCAGTCCCGGTAGCGCGTACCACGGTATAGGATCATGAAACATGACCCAGGGTACAGATTATGCGAGTCTAAGGTCTTTCCCAGGACGAGCGGAGTCCGAATGACTGGATTCGCTCGTGACACAACGAGAACTCAGCTGTATCGCCGGGATCGGTGCCGGGGTCGGGGTCGGGGGTCACCTCGTCGTCGGGGCGTGCGCCCTTCGCTCGAAATCAAATGTCGCCCTCGCCCTGATACGTTCATGGTATATGGCGTAGAGAAAACGACCGATCCTATGAAGAGTCGACGACGAGATTAACTGGGGCTGAGGACGATCAACTTGGTCAAGAGGAGATCGGTCAGAGCATTAATCAATAAATTCCTTTGTCGAGATCTATCGACGGGAAAACGATTCGACCGTCCCGCGGTCTCCTTGATTCATCGTGGCGCGTATTCGTCGTGCGAAGCTGTGGACGCACCTCTCGCGCATGTCATCCCTATTGTCGTATTGAAAATAGTATTCAGCGCGGGCGCAACTGTCTCTCTCCCCCCCCCTCCCCTCCCTCTCCCTACATCCCTCCCCTCTCTTCTTTTTCTGTTTGCATAATTATAATTGTAATTCAATTATATTATACTGTATTATATATTTCCAATCAATGGTGAACATGTATATAGTAAATGTATACATATATATTACTCTTTAAATTTCAATGTTCCAACATTGTATAATTGAGTCTTTTTAGCACTTGAAAGTCATCTTAGAGCGTATCATAAATTGAGCTTTCTAATCTAGCTAATCTCTCTCTCTCTCTCTCTCCTCTCTCTCTCATCGCGATGCAGAGATCAGTGCGAGTCTCGATCGCCGCTGCTCGTACTCGATCTCAGACGTGTTGCCCGGGGTGGTTTGTCGTGGGGCTGATCTGAGTGACAAGATTGTCGTGGTGAGCATAAAATGGATAGATTTGGCATTCTCTAACATTAAAAACTATATGATTACGTCATCCTATTTACAAAAAGAAAAATGGTCGTAATTTTGCGGATAATGAGAAAGTATGTGTGCAAAGTCTACTTTCAGACAAAACAAAACATTGTGCTAAACTTTTGATGGCGACCAACAATGCCGTCATGACCACCGACGTTAAACTATCGCGATGTAACAATCAACCGTGGGGCTTTCGACTTTCTGGAGGCGTGGACTTTACTTTTCCTTTGACTGTCGTCAGAGTAAGACACAATTTTTATTATTTTGATTTTACAACTGTAGATATTGAACAATATAAGTGACTTGTGATTCTTATTTCAACATACCCTTTAATTAAAGTTTTAAAATTTAAATATCCAAGGCCGAGAGGGGGGGATATCAGACTACGTATTTAAAAAGTTCATGAGATTATTGAGATTAAAAGATTGAATTTTGATTTCCAATTATTTCAACAAAATTGAAATTTGATTCCGATTATTAAAACAAAAAGAGCTAAAATTTCTTTATCCTAATCAAATCTTAATTTTCAACCTTCAATTTCAATTTTCAATGCGTAGTCTAATCAGATCTCGGTCTAATCACGTTAATTGATACGAGAAGTATTTAAGTAATAATTTTCGAATGGAGTGATATTAAAATTATCTATGTTTCTTTTCCCCCACTTTATCATTCTTATTGAAATCGTTTATTCGACAAGGTGACGATCGGAGGCTTGGCCCATAAAGCTGGTTTGGAAGCGGGCGATGTAGTGATCTACGTGAACAGAGAGCCAATAAGTCAACTCACACATATGCAAGTCCACGATAAGCTTGTCAATATTGGCAATGATATCGTTTTATCTGTTGTGCACAGTCACGAGATCGCGCAACAACAACAGAGGTAATAATGGTATTCCCTTGCCGATGACTTGTTTTTCACGAGTTCGATGTTACATAAATAAGATAGTGCGTAAATAAAATGTAAAATAAATAAAAGTCTGACGCACATGGTATCGCAATGCAGAAACGCGAAATGCTGTAAACAAAATAAATAAAATAAAATTGATGAAAAGTACTGACGAGGCGAGATTTTTAAGCCATGTACGTGTTCAAGCTTATAGTGCGCTTTGGCCCGACCTTTCCGGCACGCATCTGGCACGCATTAAGTGGTGACGATCAAGGCCTTAGTTATACAATGTTGCGAAATTATGTCGGTAGTCGGCTCACGTGATCGAGCGCAATTAGTCAACTATCGATCGGAAGGCGCGTTCCAGACCGTCATTTTTAGTCGCAATTAATAACCGATCCGCAAACAAATTCTTACTGCTTCTAATGAAGTGCAATTAGATAATACGATTGCGGACAAATACGAACGAATTGAAGGAAACGCGATGAAATACGTTATGTATATATATTATAATTTATTTTTATTTTAATATATTAGATATCGTTTATAGAATATATATATATAAATATATATATATATAAATATATATATATATATATATGACAGTACATGTGTATGACTCGCGCTATAATCGTTACCGTAATAATTCGACACGAATAACGTACACGTCATTTCGCAATATAATTTACACAAAATTTACTGTACAATATATATTAGTTGTTCTCGCTCTCTCCTCTTTCGAGCATACATCCGCGCTGAAATACACGCACACAAGAAAACTTTATCACACTTGTTACATTTTTCATTACTTTATCCCGTCATTAACTCCTTATTTATTGGAGATAAAAATAAAAATTGACATGCATAAATTGAATATAAGAAGAGGTGACAGAATCAGAAACTCTTTTACGTTTTATTGTCTCAATTTTCACCTACTAGAAATTTCATCATGTTTATATTACTCTCCCTTTACATTCAACTTACGCTCCGTTTTTATTTTTACTAGGGGCGCGCACAGGATCAAGTATATATCAAGCATGGATACTATGAAAGTAAAAAAAAAAACAGGAAAAATGACTTTAAAGATTACAGAATTGAAGGAACATGTAGGAAATCACACACAATGATTATAAGTAACGATCACATTGGGATAACTAAATGTCTAGTCCTCGTCTTCTTAGAGCTATGGTATATGCATGTCAGGCGAATTTATCGAACGCAGAATTGAATCTTTCTTATTATCCATCAACACGTACCAATTTCACTTTCCATGTATAACATGACACTGGATAAGGACTATCTTCTTCCGTGATAACTATCTGATAATATGCACGTTTTTCATTATCGGATCGTAGACAAATGTCGTGTATGCGATGGCAGGTTTAAACCTTTAAGGTATGTTCTGACATTAAATATTATATATCAAAGATTAGCAAAAACGGTGGAACATACAAGAAGCAATTTAAATCTTTCTATTATTTGTCCGTGCATATATGTATGTATGTATAGTCTGTTTTATTGCGATCATTAGAGTATAACAAAAGTGGTATAAATATTTATCATTAATGAACGTTTATAACTTTTTTTTCTGATTCTAGCGATATAACAGCTCCACATGAAGACGAAAACAGTTATGGAGAGAAAGGTTCGAGATCGATTCAAAAACTCCAAAATAATTTTGTAATAGAAAACAAAGCAATTGAGAAGTCAGACATGTACCATGTCTGCTGCAGTAAATCGCTAAATAATTAGTGTCACAGGCGCATTGTTATTTTACCGGCTAATTGATAGTCACGACTGATCTCAATACATAAATTTACACTTTGGTATATAAATACGTAATCTAATTGCTCGTATAGTCGCTGTTTCGGTTGTGTCCTTCGAAATTATCATCGAAAATTATTGTATCATTTTAAAGAATCATACCCCCATCTTTATTCTCTCTCTACATCGAAGATGTGTCACAGTAAATATATATACAATACAATCAGGTACAGTAGTAGCATATGGAGATTGATCGGTTTAGTGTCTAAAAAGATGAACAAATAGGCAGATAAGGAGAAGAAGGATTAAGGAACAAAATATATAAAACAGATAGACAAATAGAGGCAGAGAGAGAGAAAGAGAGAGACGGAGGAGAGGAAAGAAGGGGGAGAGAGAGAGAGAGAACAAAGATTTTTCTCGTCATATTTTATAAGATCATTAATCTTTAGCTTCTCCAACTTGCTATGTCAAATTTATAGAATAATTTTGATTAAGATATACATTGTACAATGAGAGGAAGTTGTATGTATGGTCTATTTGATCAGCAGATCTGTAGACATTAATAGAAAGAAATTAACACACAGTCTAATAAAAACGAATGGATTATTCATTCATATTCGCGCAGGACACAAACCGTGATAATTAACACAAGGAAAGTGGGTCACGAAAAACGGTCTGTGAAAGTAGTAAAAATTACATTCCACATCTCTCTTTCTAACAACTGACGGATAGTTGCTATTTAGTACATTAGATTTTAATAGCCAGTAATATCATCATAATAACTACTGGTCCGCTTGCTCACTGGTCTCTTCATTGTCGGATGCCGATGTCGATAGTGTCCTATCATGATTTGTACAAGTTTCCATCTGGCATTTGCTTTCAGCAATCTCCAACCAATGTTGCTTATTCATACTGACTCCGTCGACGAGTGGCACAAGTTTGTCCGACAGATGGGCGAACGCCTGTCCAGTGTACGAAAAGATAAATTAGAATTTTTATAAAAAAGAATCATTATTTCTTGTTACACTGTACATACCTCATAGATAGGTAGACAGATCGAATCAATAAAACCAACTTGCATCATTGGTAGTTGATCCTCTTTCTCTCGATTCATAATGTCCTACAATATCAGAAAACGAGTGTATTCAAGAATATTTTGTTTATATACAATTTACTGTTACTCATGCTACTCACTATAGGTGTAATATTGAGTGTCCGCCTTTCTATGTCGCCTTGTTCGAAAAATTCGCTACTAACAAGTTCGGCTACTCTCTTTTCAACCTCCCATGGTTTCGTAATGGCGGCTAGATCACAGACTGTCATCAACATTCCGCGTAGAAGCTCTCGATGATCACCAAATCCCCAGTTATAGCCACCACTGCGCGCTAAATTAAGAAAAGCGCCACGTTTTCTGAAGTAAACTGCCAGATCAGTAGAAAGTATCGCTTCTTCAAGAACCTTTACCACGCGTGAGTATTCTTCTGGCGAGAGATTTGATAAAATTTGGTTACCCTGGCTGCTCAAAATCATCAGACACTGATCAAAGTGATGATGTTCCATTGTCGAGGTCGAATACAGCTGTGCCAATGGTGACGAAGCTCTAAAAAGTGAAACATTTATGGATATAAAACTCTAGTAATAACATAAAGGATATAAATACTTTTAAATATGCATTAATTTAAGCGATCTATTCCCGTTTGCACAATCTTCTTTTTCTTTTGCTAGTGGTACTACCATGTACAAATGATTTGGAAATAGTACCCTCTCGTAGATTTAAAATATCTCATGTTGCTACCATGTTTTTTCAATCCTTTATAATTTTGAACCTCTTAAAGTACAAATAAATAAAAGATGATACAAACGGTTACAAACTGAGCTTTAATGCGTATTAAAACAAAATTGTTAATATCGAGTGCCAAGTTCTCATAAATACTAAAGTAAATATAAGTGCTCACTTAATTTGAAAAGAATTGTTTGTTCCACGATGATCGAGATCATGACACAAACATGCAATGATGAGTGCGAGGCATTCAATTTCACCAAAGATTTTCCACCATTGTGTAGACTAGAAACGATGAAAAATGATTACAATTTTCGTTTCATAAATTACAATCTACATTGTGATCAATAAAAACAAGCTCACCGTCAAAATAGCAAACATCATTTGAGCTACATTAAAAGCATGTCGCCAATTATGATATGTAACGTTCCGATAGTTCTTCTTTACACTTAACAACCAACGACAAAGTACGTCGTAATCGATGTGAAATCGTTCAACAAAGTCCAAATCGAGAAACATCCTGAGACACGCAGTAAGAGTTTCGTAGTCTTCCATATGTATATCGTCAAATTTGAAATCGTGCAATTGAAAATGCGCTGATGACGGGACTCTTAAACTCTGTCGAGACAGAAAATACATGATGATATAAACGGTTAATTAATGGTTTAAATATTATATATAGCTGAAATATACAGTGTGAAGCTGAAGCACACCAACCCTCAATCTTTGCGCGTCTTCCAACGATGCCGATGCATGGTAACTCAGTACTTCTAAAGTGACACTTTGTTTTGCCATCGCTATCACAGCCTTTTCATACCTGAAGATCCGATAAATCAAGTCGAATATTCGAAATAAAAAAGATACACAAGTAAACTCACATGTGCGTATTATGAATTCCCATTCCGCAGAAGATCGCAAACGCTTCAACAAAATTTTCATCGTTTTTTGTAAAAGGAAGATCATCGAATTTATTAATTAGCTGAATAACGCCGATTATTTGACCAGATGAATTCTTAATAGCCATACAAAGAATTGTACGATGCCTAAAACCGGTACCATCGTCCACCATTGGATCGAATCTCGGATCTTCATAAGCGTTCGATATATTGACAGTCTAAAAAATCATTTTTTTATATCGTCTCGAGCACTAATGCTTTATAAAATACGATTATTAAATAATTGAACGATACTTACTTCACCAGTAGTTGCTACGTAACCCGTGATACCAACATTAATAGGAAACCTACTCTCGAAAGGACTGCAAAAAGAAAATTTAATTAAAAACCTATAATAAACTTATCGGAAAAAAGCCATAATTATAAATGATTTACAGACATAATTATAAATGATTTACCTAGTGCGAGAATCAGAATCCTCGCCAGCGAGATCATTCGCTTCGAAATCAAAAACGCGCGAGAAACTTCCTTTTGAAGCTTTGTGCACGAGCAACACCTGAAAACAATTATAACATTGTAACGCGCTTCTTTGCTCGTGTAATCACATTCTCTTCACGATGGTCATTTATGTCAATTACCTGAACACGTTGGCATTGAATCAATGATTGTGTGTGCGTAAGAATTCTAAGAACCATGTGCTCTATAGTACTTTGTTCCTCAAAAATCATTCTAGCCAAATCCAGTAAAACCTGATGTTAATATTAAGACGAATTAGATTCTTCTTGTCGTCATTTCGATCAGTTCGACAAAATTAATGCTTACCTGATTTCTCTTCACCTCCAATTGGCTCTTTTCGTAGAGTTGAGCGTTTCTTAAACCGATACCACAGAACTGTAAATAACCAGCGAAAACCTTCTCATCCTGTGCAGTAAATTGTCCCTCGCCGCCAAGCTTGTTGATCACCTGTGCCACTCCGATTACGTCACCGTTGCAATCTTTAATAGGCATGCACAGTAAGGCACGCGTCCGGTATCCCGTTAAAGCGTCTATTTCGCGATTAAACCTCGAATCCTGAAACGTTTAACGCCTATTTCTACCAATATAGATTAACTTTAATTTCGGTTCATTTTGCTTTTTATTCTTTTCTAATTGTTAGAACTAAAAAGAGATGAAAAGTTAGTCGAAGAGTTAGTTGAATCAAGATTAAAATTACGAGGACTATCCAGAAAGTAAGTTCCGTTTTTTTTTTTAATTTAGTGCCGCAACGATGTGATCGCAATGATGCGCATGCATGCCATAAAGTTTGTTGATTCGTTGACAAGGGACGCAATTTTCAATTATTGGTTCAATGCATGCAAATGTAGTGTATTTATAATGTTTAAATAAATCGCGTTGCTTGTGAAATATAGTCTACATCAGCCCGTTTCTTAAATGTAAGAACATTAATGCGTTTGAAATTCACCGACAAATTTATAAAATATATAGAGAACATGCAATGAGTAATTTAATGATACGGAGATGGTGCAACTTTTCAATGGAGTGACGCAAAAATGTACACGACGATAAACGGAACGAGCGACTGTCTTTGGTTAATAACAGTTAAAGAGAAAATTAATTTGAAACCTTTCCTTTGCTGGCCGGTGATTTCACAATAACAGGATCAAAGAAGCTGTCACCATGTGGTTTACTTCACAGACAGCAACTAGGGATACAACGCTTAGTGGTCCGTTAATGAGTGCATCACAACGGTGAGAATTAGGTAAAAAAATAACATAAGGTATGTAATTTAAAAAGCAATAAAATTTTTCTATAAGTATATACTTATTTTTTTTTCTATAAGTATATACTTGTTTTCTTTTAATAGACCATCGAAACTATCTGGATAACCCTTATAAATTGCATTGAAAATGAGTATAAATCATTTTTAACTCGTGCGCTTTGAATTAAAATGAAATTAAATGCACTCGAAATTAGTGGTAATCAAGATGAAGATAAGATCTCTACTCGTGCAACAGATAAAGTATACTTGTGTATATCTGTATATGAAAAGTAATCATATTTCAGATATAAACAAATTATGATTCATCAAGAACTTCTAATGATTAGCAATTGATGGAACAGGTGCGAAATGCATCGCGTTCTCATTAGTTACAAAAGATAGACATAAGAGTACAGGCCGTTCGATAAAACGGTAGTTTCCATGTCTTGCCTTGTAAGCATCTGGTATGTTGACGGGTTCTCCACTTTCAGCCACGTATCCGACGATTCCGGTACCCCAAGGAATTTTAATCTCATCTTTCTTTTCCATCTCCAACAATGTCGATCTTGAACAGACATCGAATAACTTTGACACCAGACATCTGCTTCTCGAATAGGATTGATCGTTGCGTTGTAGGTTTTCGTCGTTGAAATTACTCGCGGCGGTCTCGTGATTCGGAGAGGCTGGCGCATTAGTGGTAATAACGGCAGCAGCAGAAGCGGCGGCGCCGCTTTTCTCTCCTTGGACAAGGAACAGCGAGCCACGATCGGCGTGAAGGAGTGTACTCACGTTCTGCAGGATCTTGTGACACAATGATCTCACATCCAACTCATTGCAGATGTCTTTGACCTAAGAGACCTTACAGAAGTTAGATTCTTCAAGATAGAGGCTAGCGGTATATTCCATCGAAGAACCTACCAGCTCGAAAATAAGATCTTTCTCGTCGAGATGCCTAAGCTCGTGACGCGACCGTCTTTGCGGGCGGTTGGAATTACCAGATGCGACCTGTGACCCACACGGCTGACTCGCGTCACTAATTGATACGCTCAAAAAGGTTGGCGTGCCGTCGATCGTGTTGACAATCGGTTTTAGAAGGCCTCCACGCTCGAACTCGTGTGCTGAGATTTTGCGTACCGGTGTCGTGGCTCCCGAGCCACCGCCTCGTCCGGAGGAATTACCGGCGTGGATCGGACTCGAAAGCTCTACGCAACTACTGGATGACGAGGTTGGCGTTGCGTGTGACACCAGCCACACGTCGACGGTCTGTCGTGTTACTTTCCTGTTAATCAGGAAATAAAAAACAACAATAATATATATACGTATAAAATAATGTATACGTATACGATACGCATATACACACATATTATATTATATATGTAAAATAATATATACACATACAGAGAGTGTTCTATTTGAAGCTTCAGACGTAATTATCTTCCAAATTGTTCGCTATAATTTTATTTAGAAGGATAAAGAACACTTAGAAACATTTAGAAAGGATTTAATCGTCCAAAGATATATCTTCCTCGTAACAAAGTAAATTGAAACATTTTTTGGAATAACGAATAGTTTGGAAAATAATTGCATTCAAAGTTTCAAATATAAAAAAATTTTTAAAATGATAAAAATAAAAAACATAAATAAACGAAAAAAAATTATAAAATAAGAGAAAAATACATGATCAACAACACAACAGAGGCAATTTCATTGCAGTTATTATTATCCAAAAATGACAGTAAAAAATCATCAAGTAATTCGTAAGACAATGAACCTCGCAATGAACCTAACATGAATTGATTCGCTCCATTACAAATCCGGAAGAACCGATTACCTGAGAAAGTAATCGTTAACGAAGTCGGGATGCTCGTCAAGCCAAGCCTCCATACGGGCGTATTCCGGATCGTACGCTGTCGAAGTCGATGTCGAGGAATAATAAGCGCCGCCGCCACCGCTGCCACTGTTTCCATCCTGCACCTGTTGCAGCATACTCTGACTCGCTACGCCGCTCTGGATTCCCTGTACTCCTTGTACGCAGGGGGCCGCCGTCTCCGCCGTCATCCTCGGCTCCTCGATGCTCCGCAAGTGCAGGCCTGCATTTTTATCACAATTCATTCATTAATTATGCGAATTTAATAATCTTGTTAAACGTAGTAAATTAGTCAAATAATCACACTTTTCAAGAGACTGTAAAAAAGAAGCAGCGAGTGTCATCGCAGAATATTTCATAATGTCGTGTTCTAAATCGTTTGAGTATCTCAGTGATTGAATTATTATTTACTATTACATTTATTCAATAAATTGAAACATATAATAATTTTAAATAACGAAAACTCCAAATTAAATATAAATTTGGAGAGAAGAGGGCACTATAGGAGTCAGACGCAGGTAACTTAACGCAAATACTAATATATAACAAATAAAACGTTCTTTATTGTAATAAATGTGCTAATAAATTGAAATTTTCTCGATCAATTTTAACACAAGAAAATCTTATTTGCAGTAAATATGATATTTTTTTTTGTTTCTTATATAGAATCTACAATTGAAGTCGTAGGATCTTAAATCATAGAAAACTGACCAATTATAGTCGATTATTCTTTTCATATTCAACTGTAATTGGTTAATTTTCTACTTAAGACTCTACGACCGCTACGACTTCTATTGTAGACCCTGCATTAATACGATATACGTATTGATCGTTCGCATTCCAACGAGAGTATAAATGCTAAACGTGCAGATCAAGATACTACTAATTTGTGTAATTATAATTAATTACTTATTTTATTTTGAAAATAATTTGTCTATCTAAAGTTAAATGATACAATTTTAGCATAATTAATAGAGCTTTATTCGCTAAAATAACCATCTCTTTAAGGCTACTGATGTGAGTAGTGAGTAGTTGCCGCGCCGCGCCGCGCCATGTTGAATCGTGACATCACAAGTAAGAAATGACGCATTTATTTATGTTACATGTCATTTGTAAATAAAGACAATTTGGATCAATCTAAATGACAAGGTTGTTTTAAAACACTTGAGGAGCAGACTTTCAAAATGCAATTTGTCCAAAATTTTATTTTTTGAGTTAAAGATAGCATAGTACTCAGAGAGAGAGTGTCAAGAGATTCAGATTTTAAACTACTCTATGATGTTCTGCGAAAGCATTCCTACACCATCAATTTATATGCTGGAAAAAATCTTGACGTTTGAGGTGCATTATGTCCTTAATTAGAGACAAATAAAATGTATTTGTTTAACATTTTCAGTAACTATTTAGCAATTTTGTTGAACATTTCATATTTTACCGCGATTGGTGAATTGTTATTTTTTGTAAAGCGAATTTTTTTTCTCGTTTCCTGAAAATTATAATAAATTTTGGACAAAACGCATTTTAAAATTCTGCTCTTCAGTTGTAAAAATAGACGGAAATTATCTTTTCCTCCCTTTTGACAGTCAGTAAATGGTTGTAAAAGGTGCACGTAAAGTGAGCCTCTATACGAGCAGGAAATGCGCGATTTGACAGCTGTTGAAACGAGTGAAAAATACGCTTTTAAAAAATTCTATGGCGATAAGACACAAAAATAAAGGAATTAAAGAGATATAGGATAGACATTTTTTAGGTTCTCGTGGATATCTTTTCTCTCAAAAATCTAATCTAATTTTCTGAAAATTGTAGATAGTATAATACTTTAAGAATTTTATTAAAAACTATCATAATTTGAGTCGAATCTGATTAAAATAAAAAAATTACCGATTAAATAATTTATATTGTATACTAGGAAATTTAATGATACCGTTGAGATTGCACATTTGATTGTGACACTGTCATTACTATGTTTAGTTTGCGTATTAAACATGTATTGTGTATTTCTTATCAACGTTACTGTATTGCATTGACATTGAAAAGGATCCGAAGCTTGAATTGAAACGTCTGACTATTATATTATATTATACATGTAATTGAATAAATTATCATACACATCAGCATTCTGTGTTTGGCATTATAAAGGTATGATTTTTTATTATATATTAAAATAAAAGGATTGTTCCTAATTTTTATATAACAAGAATCAGACATCCCAATCGGATTCGTTATATTTTCCATATTCAAAAAGTTTAGGACCCTTCAGGCATCATGAAATATTTATTCGTGATTATTCATTGGAGTCCTACAAATTCTAATGAAATTCTAAAAATAAAGATGCCTCACAGAGAGATCTCGTGAAAAAGAATTTGCATTTTAATGATCTATTCGTCCATAAATGAATGGACTTGCTTCAATCAATCTTCAATGTACATATGAACATTGACAAACATTCCATCTCCCATCGGTATATTAAACAAATGTGCTCGTTTCTGTTCACGATTACTCGTCTTTAATAGTTTAACTTAAATCGTATTTCTTTTTATTTCTTGCCATATTCTTAACTTTTAGATTTCACCGTTGTTTATAACACATGCACGCACATTTTAGGGAATGGGAAGTTACTTCATAAAAATAACTAGTTGCTGTTGTGTTATCAGTTACCGAGTCAAAAGATAATTAATCATTATTACCGATTTTTAAAAGTAATCCGTTATCATTACTTGGTAAGTAAACAATTTATTACTTTTCTATTTTACTTTTTTAATATAGTTTTCAAATTTTTAAAAAGAAACCGTTATTTTTTCGACAAATTTCAAAATAAAAATGATTTTTCTCCATTTTTCCGCAGATTTTTATATAAATCCTTTCTTCAAAGTAAAAAAATGCATATATATTTATAAAACTTGCCATATTTACTTTCTTTCATAAAAAAAATAATTCAATTTTTTTGCAATTTAAAAAAAGCGACTTTTTTGTAAACTATACCTTTGTAATACTTTTTTAAGATATAAGTAAGATCAAATTAAATAAAAAATTTGCTTTCGTAACATATTTTTAGAAATATTAATAAAAGCTATAAAAATTTACAAAATACAAAAAATAATGTAGATTGAATATGCAAAATTATGTCATAAATAGGTTTAAAATATAAAAAATAATGACCGAAGTAACTGTAAAACTCATTGCCGATATAGAAAAAAATGTAAGTACGTTAATAAATGTAACTACGTAACTACCGCTATAGATACCAAAAAGAAAAAGTAATGCCGTTATCAGACTGTTACCAAAGAAAAATAACTTGTAACATGGGGTAACAGCATTACCTCCCTTATATACATTCCCTCACATGTGTGTGCGCACGTATGTATAATAACCACAAGATATCCCAAAAAATTCAAGGACAATATTATTTCATTATAAAGCTTCATGAAACATTAAGTAATAAAAGTGTAATCCATTTTTTTCGTAAAGTAGTTTTTAAAGCACAATAAATGTTTAATGTTTGACTAGTCATAAACGTTGGTTAAAAAGTCATTTATCCGTGTGACGCGCGTGTAACGATATTGGGTACTAAAACAAAACATTATCGCTGCATGAATAGATGACTTTTTAACCAACGTTTATAACTAGTCGAACATTAAACGTTTATACTTAAAAAAATTTATTATATTTTACGGAAAGAAAAATAGCTTATATTTTTATTATTTAATTTTTCACGAAGTTTCACGCTGAAATAATATTGTCCTCGAATTTCGAGATACTCTGTAATACGCATGTATATCGGCCCGTTAAAATCAAGAGGAAAATTATTCTTAGAATTTGCCTGTCGATCACCGATTAAGTAGCTAGATTTAGCCTTTTATCATAAGTATTTTCAATATCTGTTCTTTTCGATGAAAATGTATACCAAGAATTTACTTGTTTAAAAAAAAAAAACCGCTCTTATCGTTGATAAGGATAATATAACATAACATTTTCAGAATATCAAGATAGTTGTATCTTTTTGATGTAAAAATGTACGTGTCTATATGATAGATCGCTTTCTCTCTCTCTTTCTCTCTCATTTTGCATGATATTAGAAAGTATTAAGAGTCGACAGGAGTGATCCAGAGACCTCTAGTTGAAAATGAATTTTTTATTCCCAAATTACGGCTAAAATACTGGATGGATCGCGTTTTAATTGTGATATTCGTAATTAGGAAAGGCTCCTGAAGGCTCGTACAGAGCTATTTTTTTTGTAAAAAAAGGCATAATAAAAATTTGTTCTGTTATCTCACTCGATGTGTACTATGGTGCAGTTGAGAGGTGTATACATGATGTTATTTTAATAAAAATTTTCAAGAATCAATTTGCAAATCTGACTCTGTACGAGCCTTCCCAGCAATATAATAATGAAATCTCAACAGGTTTCATAAAGAAATATTATTTCTTTGAGAAAAAAAATGAGCATAACTGACCTAGATCTGCACTGATCTGCACTCATAAATGTATACCTTTATGCTGAAATTATGGCTAATAAAATATAACATGAATCGTGTTTTGATTGTGATATTCGTAATCAGAAAAGGCCCTGAAGGCTCGTACAAAGCTATTTTTTTGTAAAAACATAACAAAAATATTTCTGGTCTCCACGAGTCACTCCTGTCGACCCTTAAGGTGTAAAGTGACGAAAAATAAACATACATTTTTTACAGATACTTGACATTTCTTGACGTGGATTATAAAGTAAAATACGAAATATTCTGTGAAATACTCATTTTTCGATCTTACCTTGGTAAGGAATTTGTACAAGAAAACCGAGAGCTCGTATATAGGAATAGAACTGAACAACCAAACGTAAATGAAATCCGTGGAAAAACCCGACACGGATTACCGAATAAATTTCCTACGAGACAAACGTGCGTTCTCTTCACAGATGAGTTACCGCATGTCACTTCGGTCTTGCTCATTCGAACCGTTGATTATGAACTATAAGCTGACAATACGTATACGATGTCGTCACGATTAGCAGAGTAATCACGCGGAATATTGCCTTTTTCGATGACATGTAGTAGTACGGGGTGTTCTACAACCATCGAAAAAGACATAAAAAAAAAACGTAAAAAAGAGCATCGAGTATGTTTTACAATATCTTTATACAAAACCATTTTGTAAATATATTCAAAAACGTAATAAAAGGAATAAAAAATAATAGATATGACAAAAAAGAAG